>NC_071355.1:193811938-194125104 GCF_943734655.1 Sabethes cyaneus | reverse complement strand
TTCTCAGTTCCTTTTCTTTTGTTTTCCTGTCCCGTTTTTCGCCCGAGTTTTTATTTGACACTGTTCTGATGTTCGTTTTTTCCCTCGCTTTTCCTCTTTTTCTGTCATATTTTATGTCATTTTATGTCCTTTTTCGATTTTTTTCTTCAATGGATGATCGTCTTGTTTCAATTCTTAAGCAGCGGTAGAGTTAATACAATTGCATCACATAAACAATAAAACTTTACCAAGAGTTTTCGGCTATATTTTCCAATTCGGCATTTCTGCAAACGTTAACAAGCGTCCATCTTTGCAGATATGCTGATTTGATGGATTATCCGATAATTGTGGTGGTGTTAATTAATTTTATTATTACTACTGCTAAACCGAGTCAAACCGAACGGTCCTTTTTAGGACGACTATATTTGCAAGATTGGCAGTCCATGTTTCTGGTGTACTACTTCTAGATAGGGCACTAATGTTAGTGCACCTAATTCTGCACATAGATCCTAATTCTGCGCAACGCATAGCAAAGCAAAGCAAAGCCTAGGTGCTACATTTCGTTATCGAAACTTGACCTTCTGTTTTTATACGACAGACTTCTGCCAGCTGTTAGAGTGCAGGACAATTACAGGGCCAGTTGCTACGATCCTATTGACTCTAACAGCCTCTCCAGCGTCTACATCTCGAAAATGAATCATCATTTTATGCTTGATTTGGATTCATCCAGCACCATTTGAATCACCTTTATTTGTGCCGTCGAAAAATCATGCTCAAGCATTATCTGACACAGCTTATTCCGTTCGACTGCATCATACGCCACATTGAAATCTACAAAAGGTTGATGAATCTGCAAGTTGTATTTCTGGAACTTATGTCGGATGTGTCGCAGAGCTTTTAGATTGACAAAACAGAATACGGGAGAGCACTTTTCACGCTGAATTGAGGAATATTATGCTACGACCGTTCCTGCCATCAAGTCTAGGCCTTTTTTGTAGATACGTCAAACTAGGCTATCCGACTATTTCCTACATTTGGAAATTCGGCAGATATATCATCCTTTCCAGCAGCCTTGACGTTTTTTAGCCCACAGATAGTTTTTAAATTCGGGTCGTGGCTTTTGGGTAAAAATGGGATCGAATGCGTATTCAGGAACGATTGCGCTTTTTTGGCGTAATGCGATGATGCTCTATCCGGCCAAAAGACGAATTGTCCATCTGCATGATGTTTTTGTAGAAACGGGATCAAATTTTTGATAGCCAAACCAGAGGGCTTGTTGTTGAAGAAACGAGAAAGAGAACGATGTCTTTCTGCGTCCATAATTTTAGCTGGTCTTCCACTACCTTGCTTGCGAATAGTTGTTTGGCATCTTAGGATATGGTAAACAGTCGAAGTCGCAATCGAGGGGCAAGACACTGTTGAAAATATATTACTTTTCCCTATATGGAAAATTTTTTCAACCTTAATATATTTACCTTTTCCACCCATAATATAACCTAAAGCCCTATGAAGTTATACATTCATAGGGCTTTAATAGGGCGTAAGATATTAATATATGATGATATTATGAAGTGTCTTGCCCCTCGCTCGCAACATATTTGCTTTTTAAATGCTGTAGGGGAATTATGTATAAAGTGCCCCCCGTGGCCAATGTGCCCCCCCTTCGTTTTTCGCTAAACAAGCGAAATTAAAATGCAAAACCACCCCGAAACCATAGTATTTGATGGAACTAGCCTACTATGCAAGTATGACAGTTGTCACATGCTGTAAAAACAAAACAAAAATAAATTTGTTTTTGAGCAGCTTCCGATGTAACTTTTGGCGTCATTTCCATAAGCTATTTTCTTGTCAAAATCTGTAAATAACCGGTTGTTGCGATTCGATTGCGTAAAGCGAACTTCAAAATGACATCCGTGCTAAAAATAACGGTATGAAACGCTTGATTTGCTTTAGCATTTAATATTTTTTCAAATAAGTAAAAGCAGGCCAATATGCCCCACTTGCGGTGGTGCAATTTGCCCCCCCCCCCTTGCAAATGTGGCTATAAACATAGGTAAACAGATCTAACTTGAAGCCAATTGCCATTATTTAATTCAATTAGTATTGGTGAGCAACCGTGGTGGGAATAATTTATTACCAACGTCCAAATTCTAGGTAATTCAACTACCCGGTACAAAACGCCACAGCTGCGGTATAATGTGCCCCATGCAGAAAAGAAAAAGTGCATCAGAAGGCCGAAACTAGGTTTATTTTACATAAAATAACGATATTTTGCAAAACAAAGGAAATAGTTTTACTTTCTACAAAATAGAGTTGGTCTGTCGCTGGTAGAAATACTCAAATTACCGCATTGGGCATATTATACCGCAGGTGGGGCATTTTACCCCGCGCAGACGAGAAACACAACATTTAGGTGCTTTTATTAAATAATTCCTAGCATGTTTATTCCACAATACTAAATGAAATAAACAATTGCAATTGGTTGTCAGCTTAAGTACCAACATATACACGTAGTTGTAACGTTAATTTGGGGAAGTATAACGGAGATATATCCATTTATTCTTAGGGGGGGCACATTATACACTTTTCCCCTACCGTGTATTTTTGCCGAGATTTCTGTGGCAGTTCGTAGAAGTGTACAACGCGCTCCCGAAATGCTTCTTGTTTTGACGCCATTTTTAGCAAAACTGAGCAAGCATAAACAAAACAAAAATATTAACACAAAGAGGAGAGAGAGAGCTAACACATACATATTCTCATTTCTCTCTGAGCTCGTTTGTTGCTGAGCATAAGGGCCGCGAAAAAATTCCAAAATTTTAGTTGCCACCCGTTACATCACCGGTGTGAGAAAATTTCTGCTTTTGACACCATTAACTATTTTAAAAACTCTGTATATTATTTCTAGTGTTATGGTCTTCTGTTGCGGTCGAGCAAGTACTCTTTGAATTTGCGCTTTTTCCAACAATGGACCCTTTTCACTGTAGCTCTGGCCTCTCTATATCCTCTGACGCATAGTCACTAGGAGCATTTGAATGTTAGTCTGATTCATCTCCTGTTATTCTGTGATTTTGACGTATTCCGCTAAAATTCCATCAGCGGTCAATCGCTAGGCATTGAAGCGCATTGTCCTCTCTGTAGAATCTAAGTCGATATTTGGTTTCCGAAAAGACCTTATAACGACGACATCCGAAACGCGTTGTCTGTCAATAAACAACAAGATCGATCTGGACTCCGAGTATTAAAATACTTGGAAAGCAAGTGTTAAAGGTCTGGTCGCAGCAATATATACAAATCTTCGATCGTTATTAGCCAACAAATGAAAGTTATGTCCTCCAATGATACTCGACCAAAACACCTCCAATGAAAATTTTAAGAGGTTTTAAGTACAATTCCTAGGTTTGTTCGAACCTGTCGTAGAATTTGTCCCTCGGATTTTCCATTGTTCATCAGATTTGTTGTTTCGTTGTCGGTGCGAAGAGCTATGATTGAACATTTTGCTATTGATTCTCGTTATGTTCTGTAACCGCCATTGTGTGGTTAAGTAGGTATATATTATACGATAAACTCTGTCCTACTTTACTAGTTTTATTTTGAAATCAGATAAACTGTTTTTCTTTTAAGTTCCAGATACTTACGGTGACCCCTTAGGATACAATATAAACGATAGGTATGATCAGTAAGCTCGAACACACTTTTGCTATCTACATAATAACTCAAATCTTTTTATTTGATTTGTTGAACAAAACTCATCGCATGACCAACATAACATTCACATTTAAATGCTTGTGGCGCTGGATTTGTCTTCTACTTTTCCAGTTTGAACAATATTAAGGGATTGTAAGTACTGTTAATCATAGTTCGTAGTTTACGATCGCAATGGAGGTCAATTGATTACCAGCGGTATCATTTCAGGCATTATTCGCAGCATGAAGCATCAGTAAATGCGGCACGAAGGGGTGCCGCAGAACGTTTGTCGAGGATTAGCAGTGCTAGCTCCGCAGGAGGAGCTCCGTGTGGAAGTACAATTTGTTACAGCAGCTCTGGGTAAGTCGTATCATTCTCTTATGAGCTTTGAATGGTTTCTAACGAAAATCTATCTTACAGCTTTTCCGATAACAGTGATGCGGAAACTCTTGGACACGGAATCGTTGGGTTCTCCGGTGGTAGCACTGGCGCTAGCTCAAGCAGTTCCAAATATCAGGCAAGCGCACAGCATGAGTCCGTTAAAAATGTCGTTCCAGTGTATCCTGTAATTAGCGGTGGTAAATCCAGCTACTCTAGCGCTTCACAGCGCCATAGTGCATCCAGTGTTAGCTCCGCTCAGCCTGTAAATTATGTTATTGGAACCGATGGCGTGAAAACTAGGTCCAATTTTGCGGCAACCAGTGGATCGTCGTCGGTTGTGCAACCGATCATTGCTACTGCTTACCCCATTGGCCAGGATGCATCACACAGTAGCTATTCTGGTGCAAATCTTGACAGTTCTTCCGCAGTCTATGCCGTTCCAGTCGATAGTAGCAATGCTTATAGAAGCAGATCAAGCTATGCGACTGCATCGGAAAGAGAATCTGCTTCAGTTTCCCAGCCAATTGTTCCGGTTTACAGCACAAACGAACAAGCTTCCAAATATGTCGCCTCCGGTCGACAGGATGGCTATCAACGTTACACTCCTTCAAACACCTACGTCGTATACGGAAAACCCGTACCTGTGTACACCTCGGTTGGTTCTAATCTCGATAGTTCTGCACGATTGGCAAGTCATGAGGGAACTGTCTATGCTCCAGTGAAAGTTTACCCAGTGCGCACTTCCAGTCAGTATTCATCGGCGAATGAACAACAATCTTATTCCTCTATCGATGCTACTCCTCGACCATTGTACGTTAGTTCTTCGGATCAGTCTTCTCAATCTGCCGCCAATTATCGCCAATCTTCGGCTTATCGTCCAGTCTATCAACCAGTCTACACTAATCGCTTGTCTGCTGTCAACACAGAAGAAGAAAACGTTGACCATTCAGTACAAAGTGTCGTTCCAGTCGCTCCCATTGTCAGCTCATCATCCAAACACCACGAAGAACGACATGAAGACTACAGTCGCAAGGGAAGTACCTATGTTCCGGTTGCTTTGAACACTGGTTCGACTGCATCTCACCGTGCCAGTTACGATCAGCGTCGTACTCAAGCAGGTTCGACGTATGTTCCGATAGTGGGAGGACAAACCGCCTCAACAGCCTCGCAATACGCTTCGGAAGATCGTCGTCAAGATCACAGAGCCTCATACGTTCCGGTAGCTCCCGTGGCAAGTTCTTCTTCATCGTCTTCGAAGTATTCAGCGCAAGAACATCGCCAGCAGCAAGGTCAATCGTACGTTCCAATAGTTCCTGCGGGAGAATCCACCTCCTCTTCTGCATCTAGATATTCTGCACAGGAACGGCGTCAACAGCAGCTAGCTGGAGGTTCCTATTACCCAGTTCCAGTTGGTTCAGCAAGCCAAGGATCTCGTTATTCGGCGTCCGAGGCGGCAAGCGCTTACAATCAACAAGTTAAGGCCGGAGGCTACTCTCGCTACCCGATCACGCCCGATGATCTGGGACAGCGTTTCGGATCGGCTGGCTTGTCGCTCGGAGACAACAATGACCTAGGGGAAATAATGAGCGAATCGGAGCGGTTAGCGAAACTGCAAGCTAAAAACGCTTATAACGGTGCCGTTTCCGGCAGCTCGGCTATTGACACCGCAAACCGATTTGGAGACGATCAAAACATCAGCAGCGGCATCGACACCGGTGCCGGTGGCTTCAAGAGAACAAAGTCGTGGTCTAGCAGCTCCAAGTGGGCTTCCGGACAGAAGGTAGTCTACTAAAGAAGCGTTCCACTGACAATGTTTTTTGATTAATTGAATATTTTTTATATTTTACTAGTATGACGATGAGGGTAAAATCAAATCGTACAGCTCACTGTCGACGGCCGAGAGCGAGCAGCATAACATCGATGGAAAGAAAACTGGCTATAAGGCCGCTACCACGACGCTTGAAGATGACGGAAAAGTTAGTACCTACAGTTTGCATACACCGTAAAAGTTTAATTATTTAGTTGTTAAGTTTTTGGACTGAAATAAAAGTATAGATACCATCTTTTATGCAGTGGAATAAATAAATATCACAATATTTCCGACTTGTTAATGCAACATTGATACAAGATTTGTAGCCTGTGATTGCATATAGGCTGTTGTTGGCAATTTCATCATTTGAGTATGAGTAATTCTCGTTAAAACGGGGCCACTACTGACACGAGGTCTTCAAATATTGGAACTTTTGCACTTGATTGGTTACAAATGGTTGAAATTTCAACAAAAGTTATTTTGACGATTAGGTAACTAGTGACACTAGCAACCGAATTATGCAAGGCTGATGTTTTAAAGTGCATTTGCAACGCCGTGGTAACTGAAAGAGAAGAGGCACACAGAGAAATTCTCATTGTTACTTAGGTCCTTTTGAAAAGTTACGCGAGAATTACTCTTTTAATACCTCGAAACAGTGAACCCATCGTTCCCCAAGGGACCGGACAGTTAAAAAAATTGAATTTCCAGCAATCCTTGAGATCTACATCATGTGATGTTTCCTAAATTTGTAATGAAACAACTAGACCAACCTCGTGTTTTAGTCTTGACCTTGAAATGCGGTCAGGCATATAAATTATTTTTTTTTTGAAACGGTAGTTCTTTTACAATTGATGAATGGACGGTAGGGGATAGTAATGAAAAATTTTTAGCGTGGTGGATAAAGGACGGACAGGTGAGAGGGGGGTTATTAGTAGCTCAGTAGCTACGCTTAACAAATAGTCGTTGTGACTCCTACTTTTGTCCAATGCTGGAAGGTGCAAGGGTCGAACCAAGCTATAATCTGAGATTATCTCAGAATTGTAAAAGAACTACGGTTTCAAAAAATATTAATCAAACGGCTAACAAATGCCATGGTTCTGTATAGAAGAAGAACAGAGCTTTGAGAGAAACAGAACGTGACAGAAAAGGGAGAATAGGAGGACATAATAAGAGGTAGAATGGAACACACGAATGACAGACTAAAAATGAGATAGAAAAGGAATTGAAAATCAAAAAAAAATGGAACGGAAAAAGTTGAAACAGAACAGAAAATGTCAAAAAAGGCAAGAAAGGCGGAAGAACGGGCCTGAGAAACGGAGAGAAAAACGGAACTGAGGTCAGAGGTCGAGCGAAAAGTGGGACAGGAAAAGAAGAGAAAAGAAACAAAGAAAGAGAAAACAGCGAGCAGAAGAAAGGATAAACGAGAAAGAAAAAAGGGAGACGAAACCCGGACCCGAAAACGAGAAAGAGAAGGAACGAAAAAGAAAACAAGAATAGAAAGAGACAGAAAAGAAAACCGAAACGAGAAAATTGGGAAAGATCAAATGAAGCATGAAAAAGGATTGATGAGACAAAAAAGGGAAATATGAGATAAAAGAAAAACTGGTAAAACGGGTTAAAGACAACGGGAAACCGAAGACAAAAGACTGAAACCGTGAGAACAAAAGGAGGAAGAGGAAAAGGAGAGGAAAGGAAAAGACGGAAGATGGAAAGTGACAAAGAAAATGACAAAAAACGAGTGAAAATATGGGGTAAAAGACAACTGAAAATAAGAAAAAATGGGACAGGACAAAAAGAAAACATGAGCAATGAAACAGGAATTTCGGAACAAAAGAACGTAAAAAAAAAAAAGTACGCACTCGATAGAAAAAACTGAGAAAACGCCAGAAAAAGAAAAATATTGGGAAAAAATCAAAGCAGAAGACAAAAGGGATGAAACGCAAAAAAAACAGAAAGGGAAGAAAAGCAATACATAATAAGAGGAAGAACGAAACAGATGGAAACGAAAAATGCGATAGAAAAGGAGTTTAAGAGCTAAAAAAGAAGTAAACCCGGATCGAATAAGTCAAAACGGGACAAAAAACAAAAATTACAAGATGAGAGGGAAAAACGAAACAAAAATCGGGATCGGATAAAAATCTTCGGATAAAATCTGGAAAGGGCGAAAAATATGACAGGAAAAAGAAGAGAAAATGGACAGAAAAAGAGGCAACAACGGGAGAGAGAGAGAGAGAGAGAGAGAGAGATGATAAAAAAGGTTTGGGACACAAAATGCGATCCACGAATGTAACTTAGGAAAAAAAGACATAACCGAGAAAGAAAATGACAAAAATCGAGTGAAAAACTTGTTTTGAAATAAGATTGAAAATAAGAACAAAGGAAACAGGACACGAAGAAAAACAAAACAATGAAACAAGAAACACTCAACAGCAGAAGCAAAACATGAGAGAAACAGCAAAAATGGAAGGTAAGTAACAGGAAAAATCAAGAGAATTGTACAGAAAAGGAGGAAAAACAAAAAAAGTGAAAACCGGAACTGGATAAAAGGAAAACGGAAGCGCAACGAAAGGTAACAGAGATAAAACGTGTAAGCGATTAAGGAGAAACCGAAAGTGGCTGACGTTATTGTGTTAGAGTGACAAACACTGTACTACACATCTCATGTGTACGTTAAAATTCTAAACGTTTATTTCAATGTTGTATTAATATTGGTAACTAGCTGACCCGACAAACTTCGTATTGCCACAAATTAACCTGTGTTGTACATAAATCATGAATCTCGGATGATCTTTGTCACAATCTCGAGTTTTGCAAGCCCCCCAGTGGGCGGCGCTTCCGACGGCGGGTCACCGGCAACACTCGCGACCGTCTCGTCCTGAATGATCTAGTTTTACTATAGATAGTTTTTGTGGTCTTGTATTGACTAATGTTTTATGGAAGAGTCTCGAATTTCTCGAGTTTTGCAAAAATTTCTGTTTTATTTGTATGAGAGTCCATATCCCCCTCCCACAGGGGTGAGAGGTCTCTAACTATCGTAAAATAAATTCAAGACTCCAAAATCTCCCACATGCCAAATTTGGTTCCATTTGCTTGATTAGTTCTCGAGATAAGAGAAAATTTGCATTTCATTTGTATGGAAGCCCACCCTCTTAAAGGGGAGATGGGCCATAACTCGCTTTCTAAAGAAGAGAGGAGTCTCAATTCACCATAGAAAAAAATCTTGCGTCCAAAACCACTTACATGTCAAATTTGGGTCCATTTGCTTGAATAGTTCTCGAGTTATAAGGAAATTTGAATTTCATTTGTATGGTAGCTCCCCTCTTAAAAGGGGAAGGGGTCGTAATTCACCATAGAAAAAATTTCTGCTATCTAAAACTCCCACATGCCAAATTTGGTTCCATTTGATTGATTAGTTCTCGAGATAAGAGGAAATTTGCATTTCATTTGTATGGAAGCCCACCCTCTTAAAGGGGAGATGGGCCATAACTCGCTTTCTAAAGAAGAGAGGAGTCTCAATTCACCATAAAAAAAAATCTTGCGTCCAAAACCACTTACATGTCAAATTTGGGTCCATTTGCTTGAATAGTTCTCGAGTTATGAGGAAATTTGTTTTTCATTTGTATAGGAGCCCCCCCCCCTCTTAAAGTGGGGAAATCCATAGAAAATATACCATAGAAAATATTCTTGTTTTCAAAAACACCCACATGATAAATTTGGTTCCATTTGCTTGATTAGTTCTAGAGTTATGAGGAAATTTGTATTTCGTTTGTATGAGAGCCCCCCCTCTTAAAAAGGTAAGGGGTCCTAATTCATCATAGAAAAAATGGTTGCCTCCAAAAACACCCACATGCCAAATATGGTTCCATTTGCTTGATTAGTTCTCGAATTATGAGGAAATTTGTATTTCATTTGTGTAGAAGCACCCCCTCTTAAAGTTGGGAGGGGTCCTAATTCACCATAGAAAATATTTTTGCCTCCAGAAACCTCCACATGCCAAATTTGGTTCTATTTGCTTGATTAGTTCTCGAGTTATGAGGAAATTTGAATTTCATTTGTATAGGAGCCCCCTCCTAAAGTGAGTAGGGGTCCCAATTCATCATAGAAAAAATTTTTGTCTCCAAAAACACACACGTGCCAAATTTGGTTCCGTTTGCTTGATTAGTTCTCGAGTTATGAGGAAATTTGTATTTCGTTTGTATAGGAGCCCTCTCTCTTAAAGTTGGGAGGGGTCCTAAATCATCATAGAAAATATTCTTGCCCTCGAAAACTTTCACATGCCAAATTTGGTTACATTTGCTTGATTAGCTCTCGAGTTATGAGGAAATTTGTATTTCATTTGTATAGGAGCCCCCCTTCCTAAAGTGGAGAGGGGTCCCAATTCATCATAGAAAAAAATTTTGTCTCCAAAAACACCCACGTGCCAAATTTTGTTCCATTTGCTTGATTAGTTCTCGATTTATGAGGAAATTTGTATTTCGTTTGTATAGGAGCCCTCTCTCTTAAAGTTGGGAGGGGTCCTAAATCATCATAGAAAATATTCTTGCCCTCGAAAACTTTCACATGCCAAATTTGGTTCCATTTGCTTGATTAATTCTCGAGTTATGAGGAAATTTGCATTTCATTTGTATAGGAGCCCCCCTTCCTAAAGTGGAGAGGGGTCCCAATTCATCATAGAAAAAAATTTTGTCTCCAAAAACACCCACGTGCCAAATTTTGTTCCATTTGCTTGATTAGTTCTCGATTTATGAGGAAATTTGTATTTCGTTTGTATAGGAGACCCCCTCTTAAAGTGGGGAGGGGTCCTTATTTACCATAGAAAATAGTCTTGCCCTCGAAAACTATCACATGCCAAATTTGGTTCCATTTGCTTGATTAGTTCTTCAGTTATGAGGAAATTTGTATTTCATGTGTATAGGAATCCCCCCCTCCTAAAACGGGGAGGGGTCCCAATTCATCATAGAAAAAATTTTTGCCTCCAAAAGCACCCACATGCCAAATTTGGTTCCATTTGCTTAATTACTTCTCGAGTTATGAGGAAAATTGTGATTCTTTGGTACAGGAGCCCCCCTCTTAAAGTGGGGAGGGGTACTAATTTACTATAGAAAATATTCTTGCCCTCGAAAACCTTCACATGCCAAATTTGGTTCCAGTTGCTTGATTAGTTCTCGAGTTATGAGGAAGTTTGTATGGAAGCCCCCCCTTTTAAATAGGAGAGGAGTTATAATTCCCCTTATAAAGAGGGGAGGGGTCTCAATTTACCATAGAATAAATTCTTGTCACCGAAAACACCCACATGCCAAATTTTGTTCTATTTGCTTGATTAGTTGTCGAGTTATGCAGAAATTTGTGTTTCATTTGTATGGGAGCCCCCCCTCTTAGTGGGGGGAGGGGTTTCTAACCATCACTAAAACCTTTCCTGGCCCCAAAAAACCTCTACATGCATATTTTCATGCCGATTGGTTCAGTAGTTTTCGATTCTATAAGGAACATACGGACAGACAGACAGACAGACAGACAGACAGATAGACAGACAGAAATCCTTCTTTATAGGTATAGATATATGTCAAATAGCAGAACTTGCAAACATAAACACAGCTGATCCGCAGCCAACCGTACCGACTACGAACATCACCAAATATGGTTTGTTTTCTTTACTTGTTTTCTTACATTCCGATGCATTTCAGATTTGCAACGGCAACTGAATAATGCATAGGATCAATAGGTTGGTTAATTAATCCGTTTGCATTGCAGGCCAGTATCTTGTTCAGTTTTTTGTTTGTTTACTTCTCTCTAAGCTTATCGATGCGGCGAAAGCTGAAAGCTTATACACGAACAAAAGTGTCATATGACAAGTAGTTGGCGCCGCAGTAAAAATGATGATATTTTTACTTCAAGCTGTTAAAACGCATAGAAAACTGAAATCATCCGAAGTGAATTTAAAATGGTTTTTCAAATACGCGCTTTGAAATCTATCAAATGTTATTGTTGGGTTAGAAAATAACATATATACTTACTATAATTGTTTCCAAGCAACAATGCGAGTTTTATTGTACTCTTATGACGGTTTTCATGAGCAATTTTGGTCTTAAATGGCATCATAAGAGTGTAATAAGAGTGTAATGTAATAATGTAATGGTTGGTTGGTATTGATTTTTATTAGAGAGTGGTTTTAAACCTGGAAGTTCATTCGCCACTCGTTACTTGGGTTATTTCCCTGCATTTTATTTAAAATTGTTAAAATATTCATACATAATAAACACTAAACAATAAGGACATTAATGAAGCATGCCTTTGATGAAATATTATTATAATTTTGCTTAAAACCATTAAAATTTCCTTAAGGGGGCATAGTACTTTTACAATTTAAAAAAATTGAAATTTTTTTTATTGTTTATTTCAAAAGATTAACATTTTGACCGTATGTGTTTCAAGTCATTTCGATGAATTCCAAAAATTGACAAAGTTACAGCTATTTGTATCGCGCATGTCTGGAGCGATGACACAGCGAATAAAAACTTCAACGTCGTTTTTCTCGAAACCAGGTTTTGAAAGTCGGTACCATAAACATCCCAAGAACTGCTCAAGCAATTCTCATGATTCTTTTTTTGTTTCAAAGCCAACAAAATTATTTAGTGTTTGACCCATCCCTTTTTCGATATTACAATTTTTGTATTTTTTAGAAATGTTTAAAGTCAATTTTTTCGACTAAAAACCTTACTTTTGTGTTTGAATGTCCGCCATTTTGTTATGCGTTCGAATTTAAAAAAAAGCATGGGTCAAACACGAGATAATTTAATATACTTTCACGTCGTTTTAGGATTTTTCAATTCGGATAAGCGCCAATCCATGGTACCGCAAATCATGTTTTTTTCGAATGATCATGTTCAAGGAGCCGTAGGGGAGAGGGGAAGAGGTTCACATATGCAAACAAAATTGTAAATATTAGTATAAAGTGCAATGTTTAGAATGCAAAAAACCCGAATCGATTCGCTTTTCGCGTTATCGAGAAAAAAATATTTAAAATAAGGCAAAAAATATGGTGTAAAAAGTACTATGCCCCCTTAAACAATTGTGTAGATCACTTTTATAATTACATCTGGATCTAAATTTTTCGGTTCAGTACTTATAAACATAACCATACATACCTAAATATGAATCCAGATCTTAATTTACTTGTTGTAAATACACATTTCATTTGCAATCACCAGTGCGCTAGCTAGTAAATAATATTTCTAACCCGCTGCAGAAAATTTTATGTTCGCAATATTCATTTAACTGAGATTACAATAAAAATGTTTTTGTGCAACGAATTAACCAATTCCAGATTATACGTTTTATGAACACGTAATGATCACTATGATCAGTTAACCCTTAAATGCGCAAGGTTGTTTTAAAACACCATAGTGAAAAACATCCCCAAAGTAAATTATGTTTACCGCCTTTAGATAAGTAAGTTTTCTTATTAAATGACATTTTTTAGCGTGCGCATTTAAGGGTTAAATTTATTTTGTATTAGCAATTATGTTTTGCTGTACGTTTGTTGATATATAGTGGATCGATAAATGGATTGACAAGTTTTAAGAAATTGCTACAGCTACAGATACAGTTTTAAGGCGCAAAACAATACATGCATCGAACGGTAGTCCTTCATCTAGCCACCTTTGAGCCACTTTCGGTATCCCCTTAAAACGAAAAATGTCAATCCTAATTTCAAGTGAAACTTCATATCTAATTTCGTGTCCATGTCCAGTTTGAAGTAAAACTTTTAGTTCAAATTGCTCAAAATTCAAGTCTAATTTAATGTCTAATGTCTACTTCAATTTCAAGTTCAATTGCATATCGGATTTAAAGCCTAACTTCAAGGCTAAATTACTTCCAAGTTTAGTTCTAATTTAAGTCAAATTTAAACTCTGATTTCAAGTTCAGTTTCAAGTACAATTTCAGGTACAATTTCAAGTACAATTCCAATTCCAATTTCAAAACTAATTTTAAATGTAATTCCAACTCTTAAGTCTAATCCCATTTATGTCCTGCTTCAAGTCCAATTTGAAATAAAAATTTCAAATTCTGTTTTAAGTACGATTCCATGTCTGAATCCAAGTATGTATTGGCAATGACGGCAGTAAAAGAGAGTTCGCAGGCTGCTCGCACTTAGGGGAACTGTGGGTAAGACGAACAGGTTAAGAAGAACATCTAATATAAGACAGAGCACTTATGATTTACAAAACCTAAATACAGTTTACTTCAGTTCAATATATTGTTCTCAAAAGTAGCTAGTGAAATATTTAACAAAAAATGTTTTTCAATGTGTATTTTAAGTTTTAAAAATGGTCCAAAAAAGTGAACTTTTTTAATGCTGCGGGTGAAACGGACAATGTGTGGGGGTAAGATGGACAGGTATTGTAAATCGCCCCAACAGTGAGCATATTATTATTTTTGACCCTTAACAAATTGAATACGTAAAATATGGTGGTGTGGCGTGCAAAAAGTGAAGGGGGCAGTTCACCCCCTCCCACCAGTGGCAGCCAATCAAAAATTGTTTGGCAGCGGCAATATGAACAAGCATTCTAAAGTCTATTTCGTGCCTGGCTGCTGCTAATTTGTTTGAAGTCCACATTTGCCGGTTAAATTTTCATTCTTATGCATGAGATAATACTAAGAAGCAAAATCAACAATTTTATTATAAAATGTTCACTGACCATCTTACCCACACTGGCAGTTGTCCATTTCACCCCACCATTATACATATTTTTAAAGCGTTCACAATTGTTCAAATGTAAATAAATATACCTATTTTTTCAATGCAGACGTTACTTGAAAAGGTATTAAATCGAAATACTTCATGTTATGGGTTACATTTTTGAATTAAACCACTCAAAAACCTTATTTTCGATGGCAGAAAAGTTACATCCAAACGCAGAATCACTTCCAATTTTCAGTTTCTCTGTACTTTATCAAAATTTGAAAGTTCTAAATGATGATGGAAGCGTTCAGAAATCATGAGATAGTAAGATGGTTGGATGCCCATCAAAACATTTACGAATTTTAGTGCTTAACTGGTAGAATCAACCACCTGTCCGTCTTACCCACCCTGTTCGTCTTACCCACAGTTCCCCTACACAAAATCTCATGCCGAATTGTCAACGTGTGCGTGATGAAAAAGCAAAAATGCTTCCCTCTTGTGTTTTCTGACGCAAACCCCTGTACATATATCAGCAACGCCGACATCGCTAATAACTTCCAGTCCAAATTACTCCAAATGTAAGCACAATTTCAAACCCAATTTCAAATCCAATTTCAAGTCCAATTGCCAATGAAATAAAATTTTAAGCCCAATTTAGTCCACATTCTAATTTAATTCTTTATATCTTGTTCGATTACAAGTCTAATTTCAACTCTAATTACTAATCCTGTTCTAAGTCTAATTTTTGGGTTAATTTCAACATTGGTTTTAAATCCAATTGCAGCCGAACGTCCAAAATTTTCAACATAATCGGCTGGTATTTCTGTGGTAAATAATAATGGATTCTTTGTTTTCTCTCTCTTATTTACTTGTAAATTACCAAACGCGGTCATGACGTAAACTATTTTGGAAAGTGGGGAAGTATTTGAAGCGAAGAACGATTAATTGAATGAACTGGAAAAACTCGATAACGGGATGTTTAGTCTTTTGTTTTGTTCGATTATAGTCACTTTACTTTAACCAGTTTGGGTCCTTCGTGACTTCTGCGGGTTGGGATTTGAACCCGGATCCTCGGCGTGAGCGGCATGAATGCTAACCACTACGTCGGGACTGACCCCTTGGGGTGTCTAGTTAGTGAAACAGTTGGGAATCAACCGAAAGATCGTGAGTGTGAATCCCACTAGCCATCACCCCGTTATATTTTTAGTCTCTATCGGAATTTTACAATTCAACCAATTAATGATTCTTCGCATCAGACACTTTCTCACTTTCCGAAATAGTAATAGATTCGTTATCTTACGTTTGTCGATTTTCCAGGCCAAAATATTTTTTTAAAGGTCGGGTGCTCCACCTTTCGTGTATGATTGGGCACGTTAGTGAAGGCAAAGCTTAAAACTCATCCTAAAATTACGAAAATGAGCTAAATTATGAAAAAAAAATTGTTTTTGAGATTCTTTTCAATACTAACAAATTCATCAGGCGTTAAAGTAAGACAAAATCGAAGTTTATGAGCATTTTAGTAACCAAAACGCAGCAAAACCTATTATTTTTGACAGCCGCAATTTAGTTACATGTAATTTCGGAAATTTGAGCAAAACCTGGTCGATTAGATTTTTCCCTAATCTTTTTTTTGTTTCTGAGGATCCAAGTTGGTATATTAAACCTAGTCTTCTCTAGACTTGAGGGAATAGTCCGTTGCGTTTCCGCAACGATGGGAGGAAATGGGTTAAATTTAAAATAAATTATATAACTCATCTACATTGAAGACATAACCAACTTTTTCTACTGCAGGAAAGTCTGTATAAACCTACACATTGAGTTTTGTCATGTGGTCAACGGGAAAACATCGCGTTGTTGACTTATGTTTACAAATAAAACCATTTGAATTTGGTGCACGCGCGGTCATAAAAACTTGTACTCCTGAATTAGCAGCCCACCGTTGACCGTGTCACAAAGTTCAACATCGAGTTCATAACATATGGTATTTGTTAGTTTCACTATAAAAGCTCAACGGGTCATACTCTATCATCAGTCAGTTATTTATTCATCATCCACTTATCATCAACTGGATTCAGGAAGATGCAAGCTCTGTTGTCAGTTATTCTGCTGGCCCTCGCTGTACCTGCACTAAGTCAGAATTTGAATTGGATTTCGCCAAATCTGAAATCGCTGGCCGATGCTCAACAGCAATGTGCCTCGTATCTGCGTTTGACAAACGAAACAGTTGCCCGGTTTGTCAAAAACGGTTATCCTGATGAGCCAAGTGTTCGCAAATTGGTCAACTGTATATTAATTAACTTGAACGCGTGGGATAACGATAGTGGCATCAAAGAATACGTCATCAGAAATTACCTCCACCCGTACAGCACGGACTGTTGTTATGCAAACCGAACCCAAACTTGTCTCCAGAAGGCACTGTGTCAGATTCCACGAACAGACAACATAGCGCGGGCTTATTCGTCCTTCTTGTGCTACTATCAACATTACGGAAACTTAGTCGACGAAAAGCAATTTGTACCATACCGCGAACAAACAATTTACCAACATTTTATCGAAGCTTTCCTGATTGAAAATATTTCTCGGCAAACTTTGGAAAATTTCAGCAAGGGCAACATTCTCTGCGCTACCGAACTTCCGGATCTACTTTATACTCTTTTCGTGCGAGTCGGTCTCTATGACCTAGAAAGCGGTTTCAATCTAGATCGACTGTACACTCAATTCGGAAACGAAGATCTGATCTGCAATAACACCCGTCTCTGTCAAGTGAATGTTCGGCAAAAGTACTACGAGGAACCAACTCGTCTTTCGGAAACCTTCAAGCAGTGCCTGATGAATAGTATTCCAACACTTCAATACATGCAGCAATACGCGAAACAGATTCTCGACCAGCCAACTTCAACATGCAACATCTGCGGATCTCCAGCACCTTGCGATCGTTGCCACACAACACCACCGCCAACTCCGGCCCCTGCTTGCAGCAGCTGTGGGGCTCCTGCGCCATGCCATCGATGTCCGGTGAATCCAACGCCGGCTCCAACAACGAGTCCACCAACGCTATGCACTAGCTGCGGGGCATCTGCACCGTGCAACCGCTGCCCGACACCATCCCCGGTACCGGCAGCACCGATTTGCGTCACCTGTGGTTCCCCAACACCGTGCCATACCTGTGGTGGAATTAGTAACCACATCCTTCGGCTGCCGCCCATTCCGTGCTACAACGGGAAGTGTATTTGACCCGTACCGTCGCTATTTAGTTCCTCGCAGGCTGTCCGAGGAGAGCTTTTGCACTGTTTCTTTATTTATTGAAAATAGTCCACTAATTCAGTTTCGTGTTGAAACTCCGTTCATCTGTCGAAGATGTTGATAAAATGAAAAATAAATCAATAAAAAATTAAAATGATCAATAATTATGAATCTAATTTTTAGTGCAAAAATCCAATGAAGCAAACGTATGTAGTTAGCTCAACTTCATATTTTTGTGCTTTGTTGCTTATGAACGATAGTATTTCCAACAGATCAACGAAATAGTAGCAGAAAGTAATGAAACAGAGGTGTTTTATAGTATGTCATGGTTGGGATAAAACATGAAGAGGAAAGAACAGAAAATTGGACAAGGGGTGGGTCATTGAAGCAACCCTTATTTGGTTCGTATGTAGTTCGTTCCTTTGTCCGCATGTTTATCCTAGCTATAATGGAAGCCAATCATAATCGGATTCGAACCCAACTTTTCTCCCAGGATTCGTGATTCGCCAAAATTGTGTACCTTTAGAACCATAGAGAACTGGTCTATTGCGACTGGATACTGCTTAACCTTTGAACCAAAATCCAACTGTCAAACACAAAACCATGATCTTCAGGTTTAGTTGAAAAATTTTCGGTGAACTGAACTAAACCTGAAGATAGTGATTTTGCGGTGACTTAAAATCAAAGAACAAAACCATGATGTTGTGTCTATTCAATGTTTACTAGATATTGAATTCGGATTAAGTAACAGCAATTATTGAGAGGTTAAACTTATCATTACATTACTATATTTTTAATTTAATCAACATCTTCGACGGAGAAACGGAGTTTCAACACGAAACTGAATTAGTGAACTAAGGAGCGACGGTACGGGTCAAATACACTGCCCATTGTAGCATGGGATGGGCGGCAGCCGAAGGATATCGTTACTCATTCCACCACAGGTATGGCACGGCGTTAGAGAACCACAGCTGGAGCATATCGGAGCTACCGGAGCCGGGGATGGTGTCGGACAACGGGTACATGGCGATGGTGTTCCGCAGCTAGTGCATAGCGTTGGTGGACTCGGTGTTGGAGCCGGAGTTGGATTCACCGGACATCGATGGCATGGCGCAGGAGCCCCACACCTGCTGCAAGCAGGTGCCGGAGTTGGTGGAGGCGTTGTGTGACAACGATCGCAAGGTGCCGGAGAACCACAGATGTTGCACGTTGTAGCTGGCTGTTCGAGAAGTTGTTTCGCGACATCCTGTATGTATTTGAGCGTTGGCATACTGTTGATCAGGCACTGCTTGAAGGTTTCCGAAAGACGGGTTGGTTCGTCACAGAATTTTTGTCGAACATTCGCCTCACAGAGACGGGTGTTATTGCAGATCAGATCTTCGTTTCCAAATTGAGTGTACAATCGATCCAGGTAGAAGCCATTTTCTGCGTCATAAAAACCACCTTGCAGGAATAGGGTGTAAAGTAGATCTGGAAATTGATTAGCACAGAGAATGTTGCCTTTGCTAAAACTTTCCAGAGTTTGTCGAGGGATGTTCTCAATCAGGAAAGCTTCGACATGGTGGTGAATTGCTTGTTTACGATATGGCACAAATTGTTTCTCGTTGACTAAATCTCCGAAATGCTGATAGTAGCACAAGAAGGACGAATAAGCCCGCGCTATGTTGTCTGTTCGTGGAATCTGACACAGTGCCTTCTGGAGGCAGGCTTGAGTTCGGTTTGCATAACAACAATCCGTGCTGTACGGGTGGAGGTAATTTCTGATGACGTATTCTTTGATACCAATATCGTCGTCCCATGCATTTAGGTTAATTAATATGCAGTTGACCAATTTGCGAACACTTGGTTCATCGGGATAACCAGTTTTGACAAACCGCGCAACTGTTTCGTTCGTCAAACGTAGATACGAAGCGCATTGCTGTTGAGCATCGGCCAGTGATTTCAAATTTGGCGAGATCCAGTGCAAATTCTGACTTAGCGCGGGTGCAGCGAGAGTCCACAGAAAGACTGACAACAGAACATGCATCTTAAGTTGAAGATAATAAATAACTGACTGATGATAGAGTATATCCCGTTCATCTTTTATAGTGAAACTTAAGAATATTATGTGTTACGAACTGGATGTTGAACTTTGTGACACGGTCAACGGTGGGCTGCTAATTCAGAAGTGCAATTTTTTATGACCACGCGTGTCGCCAAATTCAAATGGTTTTATTTGTAAACATAAGACAACAATGTGATGTTTTCTCATTGACCACATGACCAAACTTAATATGGGTATTATACAGCCTATGTCAGTTACAGTGGAAAAAGATGGTTATGTCTCCAGTGTGGATAAATTACCTAATTCATTTTAAATATAATTTCGGCTATTTTTCTGTTTTAACGATACTTTTAGTGATTATTCTCGCTCAGCATATAACCTGGTTAATCGAATTGGAACACATACGTATTAAAAACATTAAATGTATTGTTAGAATCGTACAATTTATCAACATAGTTTGGATCCGGAACATCGTGCGCCGTATTTTTTTTAATTTTTTAAAATAATCTTCCAAGTATTTAAATGGACGTAGATACAGAACGGATCAATCAGTAAAGGACATGTTAAATAATGCCGGACTAATTAATGGATAACGATAGGAAGCTTCGTGCCAGGTTGCTTGCTTGCTCGGTTGCTTGCTTGCTTGCTAGGAGCAGTGATGCCAGATCTACGGATTTTCAAAAACTTTATGAAAAAGTTTAAAAGTTTCATTTAGTTACAAAAATCACAAGCACGCTACATACAGTGACTAATATTTCTGTGAGAAAGAAACGAACTACATAGTTTACTTTAATGAGAAATATCTTAAAAAGAGGAGATTTACGTTAATGCTGCCATACTGTCAATACCAACCTGTATTTTTCACCTTGACGGCGGACAGAAATTTTCACTATTATACGTGTTAATGACATGATGTTCTTCACTTTCAGGCTTTTGCCTTCTGACCATACTATATTCACATTTATAGTAATACTGATACTTTCCTGGTTGAAGTACGGCAAAAAGGGCGAAATGTTTTCGTTTCTATTCATTTCCACTTCTCCCAATAAGTTCCTCGTATGATTTCTGTAGAGCAATATAACTTCAAAATCAAGCGAATAAGGTTGTTCTTTATAAGCAAATTACTGGAATCCTTGTTCTTATTTACTTTTGTTTTATGCACTCTTTTTACGGGAGAATTAAAAACTATTGGGCCTTCAGAAAGCGATAAAAAGATGGCAAAAATACGATTGACGAAAAGACGATAAGAATACGATGGAAGTAATGTGAAAATACAATGACAAGGTGACGAAAAGAGGCCAAAACAGCGACAAAAACGACAAAATGGCAAACAAATGTTAAAAAGCGCTAAAACGATACGATAAAACATGCAAAAATAGACGAAAGGATGGCAAATAAACGTCCGAAATACGATGAAAGAACGACGAAAAGACAATACTACATTTTTGTGTTGACAAGTTGACATGTTGACAAGATGATAAAAACAAACGAAAAGAAGGCGGGAAAATGACGACGAAAAGACGCCAAAACAACCACAACAACAATCGACAAGAAAAGACGTCCAAAAACGACGAAAATACAATGGAAAGACCATGAAAAGAGAACAAAATACGATAGAGAGATAATGAAGAAAGTCGAAAGGCAACGATAGTATAGCGAAAAAACAACGATAAGATAACGTAACAACAGCAAATATACGACAAAAATTTGACGAACGCGAAGAGAAAAGACGACGGAAATATAACGAAGAAATGAAGACAAGTAGGCGAAAACAAAACGACAAAAAGACTATAATTAGATACAGAGTAGGCAATGAAAATAAACAACAATAACAAAAATAAGAAAAACTGCAAAACAAGGCCGAAATACCGAAAAGACTACAAATGATGGCACCATCAATCCAAAAACGCCATAAAAGATAATAAAAAAAATGACAACAAATCGCTTACGACTTGCAGTCTTCATCAGTGTCTGTATTCGAACTACGTACGATATAGGTATCTGTCGCGAATAAATAAAAATAGTATAATTTAATTTGGAAAAAGTTTTATTTAACTTCAGGTTTCGTATTCTACTAAGACACTCCAAAAAACTTCAACAAATCGCTGAAAAGAGACAAAGTGACGATGCAAGGATCCAGAAAACCAGATGTCAAAAATAACAAAATATGACTAACAAACGTGAAAAAGACAACAAAAAACAAGCGGTCAATCCCAGCGTAGCGTTTAAATTTAAAATGTATCGTGAACTGATTCGAAAAAATATTACAAGCAAGAGCAATACCAATGCAATAAAAAATGTTTATACGTCTAGGCAAAATGAAACGAATTTAATTCTTGTAAAAAAAACTTTAATGTATCATAGAACAGTACACTTTGAAATTAATTTACACTTCTCAGCAAAACTGAAAAACATTTTATTTTAGTAAACCTTCAAAGCAAAAAAACTCATTGCTTGTCGGAGATGGTAACACCCGATCGCGAGAGAGCAAATCGATTCGTCTTCTGCGCTTTGCCAGTAAAATGCCGAGAATTGAGAATACTTTCAGTGCACAGAAGAAATCTGGGTAAAAGTACGGATTTTTCTTCAGCAAAACCAGGCATCACTGTCCAAGAGTGCTATGC
The DNA here is from genome assembly GCF_943734655.1 of Sabethes cyaneus. Lineage (NCBI taxonomy): Eukaryota > Metazoa > Arthropoda > Insecta > Diptera > Culicidae > Sabethes > Sabethes cyaneus. The sequence continues at coordinate 194,102,656 of NC_071355.1, read as the reverse complement.
TACTATGCAGACTAAAATTCTTGTTTTTATTCGATTACCATTAAATATTGATGGTATTAAATTGAACAATTAAACTTAGTTTTGTTTAGCCACTGTATCATTTTATTTAGTTTAGCCACTGTATCCGAATGTCCGTACTTTGACCTTAACCCCACCCATAAGGTTTTTCAGAACCTCAAGTTTGACATGTTCTTACATATTTACCCATGCTTTCTTCATTTCTTCAACTATTTTGACTACTTTACGGCGTTTCAGAAGGTTCTGCTGCATAACAACTTAGTATTTATCGATTGGTCGCAGAAAGTGTGTTTGGAGGGTTAAGATCTTTCGGCACGAAATCGGCATAATTTGCCTTATACTACTCCAGCACGCCCTTTGCGTAATGGCATGGTCACCGGACATTTGTTAGACAGAAGAAGAAGAAGAAGAAGAAGAAGAAGAAGAAGAAGAAGAAGACGAATAAGAAGAAGAAGAAGTCGCTTTTGGAGAGACTCTTTCAAATACACCTGTCCACGACAGCTGTATTCCAAAAAAAGCAAAGCCATGGGTTTATACCGTCTTTAGACATTACCCTTCTTTATCGACAGACTTCGCAGCCGGCTGTTAGAGTACAGGAAAATTACGGGGCCAGTGCAACAATCCTACTGACTCTAACTAGCAAGCACCGCCTAGCCGAGATTCGAACATACGACGACTGGCTTGTTAGACAGCTGTACTCCGCTTTCCGTATGAACAAATTGCTCACCAAATCAAGAATTCCTCGGTAAACTTCGACGTCATTTGTTTTCAGAGGTTATCTGGAACATCAAACTTATCCTTTACAGTGAAATACTGGTTCCCCGGAGTCTGGTTGAAGTCCGCTTTCACGTAGGTCTCGTTGTCCATAACGCAGCAGTGTGGTTTCGTTAGCTTTTTGTTGTATAATTTTCGGGTACGGCCTTACTATATTCTGTTTTTCACCACGGTTCTGAACTTTATACGTACGAAATCCTTCTCGAGTTTCGGCCTTCTGCACGAAACTTTGGCTCAGATTTAGTTTTTTGCCACATCTAAAACGGAGGAGTTTGTTTTCCGGTCGAAACCCTCTTGACTAGGCGGTGCTTGCTAAAATCTGTAGGACCAATGCACTAGTCCCGTAATTGTCCTGTACTCTATCTAACAGCCGGCGGCAAAATCTGTCGATAACGAAGAAGGGCCCAGTTTTAGAAAGACGTTTTTGCTTTTTTACGTTCTGCAAACCGTTTTTTGTCACCGTTTTTGGAAATCCTAGAAACCGGGATTCCCTCGGATTAATTTCGTGTTTTTCGATTAATTCCTGAACCTTTGTTATAGTTAACAAAAATAAAAACTGACGTAGGTTGGAAAAATAATGTGACGTTGCAAGAGACGTTGTGCCAATTGAATTTCTAAACAAGTCGGATCCATTTGGCGACAAGTCAACGATTGTCAATAAAGGATGGCTATTTTCATTTATGTATAATTTTGATGTTCAACATTCTGAAAACTGGTGCTTGTTTTCTTCTAAAATATATGATTACAATACTTATATTACTCGTTTTTAAATATTAGTTTCATATAAATTTTTTGTCTTGCAAGATAATTTATCATTATCATTTATTGTTATTTCACGAACTCCTCCAACCAAATCAAGGTCAATAGCTGTGCCGCATGAAGCAATTCTGTTTTCATTAGCTAAGCTTGACATTATTTCGATTTTTGTTCCTGCTCGGATAGAGCCACCAGTACGAATGACGTCAGTCACATGCGGATGCATTGTATTCCCTACGATGATGATGCTTTACCGGGTGGCGTATTCAGAAAACTGATCATATTACTGCTCTATTATTGCTTAATGCGTATGACTGAAAACAGACATTCAATTGCATAAAAAATATTACAATTTGATGAACAATCCCTATTTTAAAGGCCGAAAGTTTTCGAACTAAAAATTTTGAAAGCCTCATTTGTCATGAGACAGTCATGTTCCACTACAAGAATATTTCGACGACATGAAGAAATCTGCGCCTCGTTTACGACCGTTCGGCTCATTGATAGTAATCGTGTTCCATGAATAAGTGACAGCGGCAGTTGGCGCTGTTTTGTAATTCGATTGTAGAACGAATGCTGTGATAGAACACAGTTAAATCGAAGTCTTCAGTGACTTCGCGTATTCGCTGGAAGAAACTCACGCAATATGGCATACTTACTCAAGTGTATTCTGTTATTAAGCGTAGTATTACATTCTCAGTCAGGTATGTTAGACTTAAACATAAATAATATTTCCGCACTTACGGTACAATTCACGGTATTTTACAGCGCCGCAAATGAATTTCGACCACTCCGATGCCAGCTCAGATTCGATGGACTCGTACGAATCAGCGATGGTAGGCTGCGACCATCCTCCTGCAACCGTAATGACCATGAACGGGCAATCCGTGTCAATGCCGAAACATTCAGTTGAATCAACAACATCAGCAACAACCGAACATATTCAATGATACAATATATCCGATCACGTATTAATATTTTTGAAATAAATTTATTGTGACAAGTTATTTTTCAGCAAACTAAAGTTGTTATTTACTTTCACAGCTAGAGTCGACCCGAAGGCAGTTAGAGAGTGCTCCTGATTGAACTCCTCGGGAGAAAGAAAGCTGCTCCTTGCGTACTGTGAAAACAAGCTGCTTTAGTACTGAGTTGTGAAAATAATACTTATCAACGGCTTACAATAGCCAAGTTTAGAGTGTAATGATCGGCGTCATTATCGTTACTGGAAAATATCAAACGCTCGTCTTCCTCATACGGAACGTGCTGAGGAATTTTCACTGGAGCATTAGTCGTAGTTGTAGTTGTAGTTGTCCGCGTACTCGTAGCTATCAATTCAGTAGTGGTTGATAAGGGTGGAATCCACAACAGATTTGAAACCTTCTCGTTGATTCCGTTCAGAAAATTTCTTTTACCTTCGTAAACCTTTTCACCGAAATCCTGTAGTTTACTAAAAAATTGAAATTCTTTATTTTTCTCATAAATATTACTATAATGGAAATGTCCTCACTTGAAGATCGTTGGCCCTCCGTTACTGTTTTGATCACCAATCTTCCAGTTAATGAATGGAACTAAAATTAATAGTATAGATAAATCACAAAGATTGGACAGATCTCATAATTTGTTACCGCCGGTACATGTAACGAATAGGCAGCTAAGACCAATTAGTTTTAACATGTTATTGATTTGTCGAATTGCAGTGTCTACACGTAACAAAATTATCAAGTGTTCGATGTTGAAACTCGCCAATCACTGAACGTGACGCTCCGCTGACCTATTTATTTTGTTCTCACTGAAGGAGATAATCGTTCACTGGCTTTTAATGAGTCTTATCTCTCTTTGCGTGAGTTTTAATTAAAGTCAATAATAAAGCATTAATAACTATTACTATTAAAGCGCTTTTGCAGTATGGAGATTCTAATAAGGAAACAAAATACAGGATAATATAATTCTAGCAAAGTAGTACTTTGGAAAAGATAATAACAGTAGGAACATAACTATCATGTAGTTCTACGAAAAGGTCGCGATTATGACAGAACTAGAACTGGATTATAAAAAAGTCTAAGACGTTTATAAGTCGTGCATGAGGTGCTGCTGAAGATCTTCACTGAGTACGCAAATAAAGCTTCTTTGAATTTGGCTTGGCACTATTTTGTTACAGATACACAGCTTCAACTTCAACTATAAAAGCATTGACTGTTTCAAATAGTTTACTGCAGTTTAATCAATATTTCGAACTAATTTCGAACATATGCTGCATTCTATCATTCATGTTACTGACAGTAGTTATGCCGATCTTTATAAACACTGAACACTGAATATTGTGTAGTACCGCGAAATGAAATATATCCCAATCCCAATCCCAATATATCCACCAGTTCTAGCTTCTAGTAGTAACCCTGATGCGTAACCATTACGGCAGTGGAACGCTCATGCCCGAAGATCTGTCCTTTTCTCATCAAGTAACGAACGAAGTAATACCAACTTCGTGCAGCACCAGCTCCGGCATGTATATCTCCATGAGGCACTTTAACGTTACGTATCGAGACGTGATCTATTCTTTCACACCCACTCTCGCAGGATTTCTGTCCAATTCTAATGCTCCGTTGTGATCGTCACTCCATCTCCGATACGCTTGTCGAGACGTGCTAACCGGCGCCGGCGTTGCTAGTTTGCTGGTCATTTCTCCATTTTTGTTGCAGCTCCTAAGTAATCAGTGCTTCGCCATTATTGACAGCATTCCAGGTGCTCTCTTTGCTCGACACATTTTATCCACTATGTTGTTCACACTTAGGGGTGGCATGTCGCTTCGCACCGTGGCAAATGTTGGACAATTGAAGATCACGTACTGTGGTGTTTCTATCGTCCCTCTGCATTCAGAACAGACTAATGTTGCGGTGTGTCCGAACCGGTTCCGAACGATGTCAACAGAACCGGTATGAGTCGGTGCATTCATCTACCGTTCTTGACCATGTCCCAGTCTTGCTGCCACTTGTCCAACACCAGATTCCCTACCAGCTTTCGAGCTTCTCTGGTACTTCTTTGACCGTAACACTCGTTGTCTTCAACAAGCATGATGCAAATGGGTGTCATTCCAGCGATAACGCACACTGCCTCCAATGATATTGTTCTCTACGCACTGCCGACTCTCACGGCCATGAGGCGGTCCAGCCTGGATCACAATGCTACAAATTAAGCGGAATCACGCAAAGCTGGACAGTACGAGCTTTGCGTGATTCCGCTTAATTTGTAACATTGTGATCCAGGCTGGACCTCCATAAATATCGCAGTAGCGACGATGGTACATTAGCCAGCAGGAACAATCGCTGAGCATTGCAGCTGAATTCCTAAAGGACATCGCACAGCCATTGACAGCATGCGTTGAAGTAATGGCGTGTTCTCTGATAATAGCAGCTTGCTGTACTGCTTTATCGTTATTGACCAGCACGGCCTCCGTTTTATGGCGGGAAATGTGTAGCTTAGCCTCCCGCAACCTGATCTCGATCTTTCGAATCAATCGCTTGTCACCAGCATTTTTACCTCCTCCAGTTACTTGTCTGTCACCGATAAAACGTGGTCGTCCGTACTTCGTAAGGCCGACGGTCACCACACCTTTGGGCAGCTTCTAAGTCAGTACACCGTTGTACATCAAGTTCAGAACGTAGGGTCCAGGATGGTAGCTTGCGGTTCCGGTAACAGCACTAGCTTCTGAAGCTTCTATAGGTTCGGAAAGTGACCAGGCATTTTTGCGATGAGAAGATTCCATGCACGGTACCCTTCAGGTTATTTGGGCATATCTTTTTGGCTATGTCGGAATTATTGACTTTCGCTATCATGATATGATACGCGTCATTCCCGGGGTTGGCGTCAGGTTCTCGGCATAGCTTTATGTAGCAGTTGCGTTTACACTGCATTATCTTCTGGTTTAATGCAGCCCTCGCCTAACTATAGTACACTTACGATCCGCAGCTGTTCTGGCTCTTTGGAAGCGTCTTCTTGTTCTGAGACACCAGTAAGCTCAGCGCCGGGCGTTTATCGGTTCCAGTTTTCTCGGCGTGGTAGCATTATCGGCGTGTCTGTCAACTCGTGCGCATTCAAGATCAATCGTCCGCTGTACACCCGGAGTGCTTCAACGAACAATTTCTTGTCAATGGTCGTCGTCTTCCACTCTGGCTCGCAGATTTTAGTTCTATGCATTATAACCGGATTTCGCCGGCCAACGCTGGTGATAGCTGTGGGTATACTCTTTATAGACCCTCCAGTTTATGTTCGGCACAAGCGATGGACTGCCGAAAGTGACGTCGATGATAGATTCGCGGCCGTTTTTGCGAAATATACTATCGATGCCTTCATTGAACGGTGCGACTTCCAATTTAGCTAAGGCTTCCAATAAACTATACCCTCTGACGTTGCTATGTCTGCTACTCCACTCCATAACCCAAGCGTTGAAGTATCCTCCAAAGGTAAGCGATCTTTGCTCGATGGGTTTTGTCGGTCAGCTCGTCCTGCATATGACGAAATTGCTCCATGGTCCATTTTATCCGCTGCCGACTGCCATGACAGTTGTTGTACTGTGTCGCAATGAGTGAGATTGATCTGGGTCACCTCCAGAACTGGTGGGCTACAAGCTCCTTAAAGGCTGTGCTTTTGACCAACGGGTCCCTTTGAAGCTCAAAGACCATCTTTCCTATTTGAGTGCGACTTGTTCGCACTACTTTTTCATCGAGCTTCTTCAGCTCTGGAACTTCTCGGACCTTTCGGAGGATCGTTGCGTACGAGACGTTGGCGTTCGCTTCGACAACTAGAGGCATTTCTCTTCCCTCCCGAGGATTAGATTTCTTCTGCTCTATTTTCTGGTTGGCTCCGGCTTTGTTGCTTCTTGTCCTTCCGGTTGTCAACAGTATGCCTTCTCCCTAATCCGGATTCTCTTCTTACTCATTCTTTGCGTCCTTTGAGCTTATTCTTTTTCAGGCATTTCCCTCTTCCTTTTATCCGTACGTGGGTTCGGGATGGAAGGCTTTTTCGGCGTTTCCAATACTACAGCAGTTATACTCCTCTTAACTTCACTAAGTGCGCTTTCATCAGTCAAAGTACTAGCCTTGAGATCCTGTTGCCTGCGTTCAACCGTAGTTGAAGCAGATTTAATGTCCTAAGTATCACACTATAGGTCCATTTAGTTGAAGCAACCGGATTACGACTGAAATTAGTCATAATTCGGTTACCACAACTACTTTGTAACAACCGTGCTAGTAGGGGTTCGCCACTAACTAATTGATCTGCGTGTGGACATTGTGTCTGTCCTTATCTTATCGAACTCGTAAAGCTCATCGATTTTCGGCCTTATCTTCGCCATCCCATCTCGGAGTACGCAACCACCAAGCTTTGGCGTGAGCATCTGACTATTACTACAAACTATTACTACTTCCGTGAGACTTTGGAATTTATCTTTTCGTAAGTGGCTGGCACTTAGTTATTCAACTCACGAACTACGGACTTATTACTCATCGCCCAACTTCTTAACTAACTTATGATTGCCGTCATCCTTGAGTCAGCCATTTTTTTACCGTTGTCTCCCTTCAATGCTGCTACTGTTTTTAACCCTTAAATGCGCAATGTTACTTTAAAACAACATATTGAAAAACATGCCCAAAGTAAATTATTTTTACCGCCTTTAGATAGGGTTTATAGGGATAGGATAGGGTTATAATTCCCGTCGTAGTAAGTAAAGCCATTCTAATTTTCATCATTTGTTGGATGGATTTAATGAATACTCCAAAAATTCTTGTGCTGATTTGACTAAAACACACTTACCTTCCGATCCATGAACTTCACTGAAAAGTGATTATTAAAGCATATTATTGAAATTACGCAACTGACTTTATTTCTTAAATTCGTCGTACCGTTTTAAAATCCGTCCATCAAAATTTTTCATCGTCCGAACTAAAAATCACAACAATGTTTACGAAGCTAACGCACGTGTATTTGTGTAGGACGGCATGACAAATGTTATTCCGCAAAATTTCTGCAGGTCAGGCAAGTATTCCTGGCAGTAGGATAACGACAATGCCTTGCGTGAGCTATTTTCATTTATGAATGACGGAAATTGAAACGATTCGTCCACATTTTCTTCTTCGTCGCACGAAAAAACGTAGGAAATTTGGCTGGTAGGACTTCTTTAATGATAAAAAGTATTTAAATAAATCTCAGCTCACTTTGATTGATCGCGTATGATAGACAAATAACTAAAATATTAGAGAATAACTACCTAGTTTTGCATTGTGTGTCATAAAAATGCTGATATTTTTAATAATTTGTGTTGGATAGGACGGGAATAGACAATTACAACGAAGCAGCAACATACCCTACGTAAGTTTTTTTTAAGTGTGGAGTGCAGATGGATGACAGGCCGTGGAGAAGGCGAACAAACCATGGATTGTAGCAGTTGATAACAGAACCACTCACCGTCCATAACCGCGAAAAACGGCATGTTGCAGTGGCCCAATGAAAATAGTTTTCGACAACGACCCGGTAGGAACGAGGCAAAGAGGTGCTACGTGTACGTGGTCAAAATGGATCGACCAAGTGGAAATTGACCTGCGGATGCTATGCAGACAAGTCCGGTGACGAGCACTAGCGGTCAGAGTTGAATGGGATCTTTTTTGTCAGTGAATTGCTTGCAAATGACATGACAGCTCCTAATCCATTTATATTTGTATTCTGATAAAATATATAATGATTCCCGTTGCTTTCCTAAATAGGGAATGCAGTAGATTTTTTGAACAGTGCGGCTTTTAGTGTCCTGTTTTTGGCGATTCGTTGCACCATCAACGTGATTCGTTCGTTCTAGATGCTAGATCTACTTCCAAAACCACCAACTGGGCTTTGAATAGTCTTTAGCATCCTTGTCTAATTTGTGATGCCTTCCTGGAGTTGCTGTGAAAATAGCGTATACGATTACTGCTTTTGAAAAATATCGGTCTCATCAAGAAAAGTTTTTACTAACCTGTACTCGCATTTATTACGAGAACCATCATTGCAACGTAAACTAGAAAATATTTCATGTTTGCTCGACAATCAATTGAAGCTGAAGTACGAATATCCGTCTTTATATGTGAACATGTTGAATCAAATCGGATTAGTCGATTAGAATTGGATTACGAATTGCGTTCGTGGTACATTAGAGGCATAAATGATTTTACACGCAGTTTTAGTTTCACTTACATGGCGTTTTAAGCGTTCTATCAGAAAAATCTAATGGATTTGCTTGAATTTTAACAGTCGTCCCTTAGAATCTGAATACAAAAAAACGACACTGTAAAAACCTCGTGTTAATTTGGGCGAACAAGTTTTGAATTTTACTGATTCATACAATTCAAAACTATCCGTCTGCTTAAAATGTGATCTTCTACAATAAAACTCATATTTGAATAGAGTATTTATGATAAAATAAAAAATCACTTCTGAAAAAAGCTGTGGAAAAATTATTTTACTGCATAACTGGAAAAGAGAATTACATCTCAAGTTGTCGTAAAGCACGAAATAGACAATAATCTAGGCTTTTGACTTCACAATTGGACATTGTTAGTTCTCGTTAGCAACAAAAATCCGAGACGGTGAAAGTGGATCCAAAACATTTAGTAGAAGCCTTTATCTAGTGCAATTGCCCAACAATTATTTTATGTACTGCAAGTTGAAAAATCACCATGCGCCCTCTCTTTCTTTGGAACTAATTTAAGCAGCTTGGTTAATGTCATTCACAAATTCAAAATTAAATCCATCATGGTTATACAGCTATTCTCTTAGATAATTTGCAGCACCATTTCTACCATAACTACGGCGATAAAGTATGATTCTACAAGCTACGAACTCATTCGATAAGTTTAATATTTTCAAGCCTAAAAATCACTAGCTTGCGGAGTTATAGGTAATAGGAAGCCTCGCCGAATACCTACTGATGAACAAAATACTTCTATCAAATCTAAAGATAAACGATTTGCTTGGTTGTTCAGCTACTTGCTGTACGGCATTCATGAAGCAAACTCAAAATAATAGTGAAATTTACAATCATGTGCTTGTTACATATCTTATAGTACGATTGAACGATTGCAATTGGGAATAAAATCATTACATTTGCTACTGTTGTAGTTCGGTAATAATTTTATTACTTTGTCCTGATAACATTTGGTAGTTTTTTCGTGCTAAATCAACTGATTTGTCTAGCAGCGATTGGATTAATTATTATTTTATTGTTAATATCTTTCTGGTATGCATAGGGTGCATTAGCACGATTCGCTCGAACTGGAACTTTTTCCACCTCCACCACATACGAAGAAAAGACACTGGAAGTTTTCATTGACGGGCTCTTCGGCGACTTGTCTCTCCGCACGTACATATGATCCGTCCTCTTCCGAGACCGGAAATGCTAGGAATATAATGCGTATTCGTTTTGCATTTAAAGATTATTAGTAGTGTACAATAAAACATGCTAAGCAAAAAGTTTTAATAACTCAATTAATTGCACTAACCTGTATTAGCATTTATAAGTAGAACGACAATTAGAACAATAAATGGGAAGTATTTCATGTTTGCAAGCTGAACCGTTATCGACCAACGAACTGAGCTAAATTGAAAAATGTGTGCTTTTATATCCCTAGTGGCTGAGCCAAATCAGCCGATCTGCTGTGCTACTTTATTCGAATTAGTATTTACTGTACCGAAACTTAGAATCAAAAACAAAATTATACACGATTCTTAACCCTTATGACGTAGCGTTTGATATTTGGCTTAAGTCAATCAAAATGCTTTGAAATTTGAATAATTTTCGTACAAAAGTAACATATTGAAAACATAATTAGTATAACGCACGTATAAGAAACTTTAAGACCAACCGTATGAAACTAGTAAGGTAAAAAATAATAAAAATGCAATTTATTTCAAAACAAAAATATGTACAACGATAAAACGATAATCGATCGAAAAGATCAACGTCAATCACGGTGCTGTTTGTGGGGTACGTCCACCTTGTCCTGTACCTTTCGTCGCGGTGTCGGCAGTACCGGATTCGATGGAGCACGGTCCCACGGTGGATAGGCACTACAGTAGCAGGATTTCCAGCTGCTTCCACGGGTATCGTAGTGGCGACCCACGTTGTACGGAATGTAGCTCTTAACATAGATGGGATTACCTGTAGAACGAGAACGAGTTTAGAGGGTTGTATCATGCAAAAATTCAACTAGATGTAGGATTACAGGGCGGACTCGATTATATAGTAGCCAAAAATTTTTCACTGCATATAATCGAATCCTCCTTATAATCGAATCAAGAAAAATATTTTGTTTTCATTGTTTTATATAAAAAAATTTGTGCATTTTTAAATGTAAAAGAAAAAAATTATTTTTGGCTTTCAGCTTAAAGGCAGAAAATACCTTTCTTACATTAAAAATTAATATGAATATACAACAATTCCGCATAAAAGCACTATCGGAAAAAATAACCTGATTTTCTTCAAACTGACTTAACTTTTTCCTTTTTGAAAATAATTAGACTCGTATTTTTTTTATTTGGTGCCTAGGGTGGTACTTTCTGTGTTAGGGTGGTCCCAAAAACGCGATTTTAACCTACCTTTCAACCTCAATATTTTTTTCTAGAAAACCCTAATACCTTTCATTTGCTGCGTCAACGGTCGGTCCAGTGGTTTAAAAGTTATGAAGGAAGGTAGGTTATAATCGCATTATTTGGAACCACCCTAATTCAAATAAAAGGGGGACCAAATAAAAAATTACGGGTTTAGTTATTTTCAAAAAAGAATAAATAGAGCGAGCTTTAACAAAATCGGAGCAAATTTTTGTTGACTATATATAATCAAGTCTAAAATTGTATATAATCGAATCATATATAATCGAGTCTGTTTATAATCGAGTCTCTATATAATCGAGTCCGGCCTGTGCTCGAAATTGTCGTTAAATTGATCAAGTTCTTACTTTCTATTTTGTAAATAATATATCTGGTCGAAGAACGCAACTACGGTTCTCCTTACTGTAAATGTTGCGGTCGTTTTAGATTTATTTTTCTTTTCAAAATTCCACAACTATTCGTCCCAAGTACTTTTAGAAGTAAACAATGAAGCTTTTTCTATGATTCTGGTGCAGCGAAAGACAAGCCCATCGCCAAGCGAGGTAAAAATCAAAACAGTTCTTTTCAAGACTAACATTCAAGGAAAGGAAATTATGAATTGCTAATCTTTTAAACACACAATTCGTGACATAAATGATTAAATTAAATATCTTTATAAAAACTAGCTGACCCGACAAACTTCGTATTGCCATTAATTATACTGTGTTGTACATAAATCGTGAATCTGTCCCAATCTCGAGTTTAGCAGTTATCTGAGGAGCTCATTTTGGCAGTTACGTCATATGAAAGCATGGGTATTTTAATTTACAAATTTTTAATTTTCCCTCACAGTAAAGTAGAAAACAAACCCCCCGTTACTTAGCCAGATAAAATAAAACGGATAGCACTTAAATATTCGCCGTGATTGTGTAACATTTCACCAAATACCATTTCGTGAAAAACCTCATGCGGAATGTACCATTTCACGGAAAACCTTTTCGTGGAAAGTACCATTTCGATCCCCGGGGTGATCCTCTCCTTACTCGTTGTCGCTCGATCGTACCCAACTGAAGGAAAGTAATAGAGGTTCGTAGACCTAGGAAAACAAATAAACCTAGACAGAGGTGATTTCTGCGGGGGGCTGCAGATAGTTTTTGGTGGTCTTGTTATTGTCTGTTATGTTTTATGGAAGAGTCTAAAATTTCTCGAGTTCGTTTAGTTTTCAAGTAACGCAAAAATTTTTGTTTTGTTTGTATGAGAGTCCTTATTCCCCTATCACAGGGGTGAAGAGTCTCAAACCATCATAAAAAAAACCTGCCTACAAAATCCCCCACATGCCGAATTTGGTTCCATTTGCTTGATTAGTTCTCTAGTTATGAGGAAGTTTCTATTTCATTTATATGGGAGCCCGCCTCTTATAGGGGGAGGGGTCATATTTCCCCTCGCCATATTACTCTTCGGCAGATCTTGCTCCACTCGGTCTAACCATCTTGCTTAAGGCTGTGGCTTAAGGCTGATTCCGCGAAATTTCGTCGTTGCCGAAATTAAATGAAACATTGCGAAATATATCATAGATTCAACTGTAGTTGAAAGGTGATCTACCATAACATTTAAGGTAAATTTCATACGATTTCGTTAAAGTATTTTTCCAACCTTATTTGAAGCAAATACCATTCTAGCAACAAACCCTGCCCATCGTATCTCACGGCTCGGTTGCACCGTGGTCCGGTTTCGAAAAAATGCAAACATTAGCAATTGGGTAAAATATGTGTAATTTTTCAAGATTCGGAAGCTTCAAGCTAATCATCGGAATGGCACTGTCGACCGGAAACTGCGTGGTAAGGTAATTTGAAGACCATCAAGAGGAATCTCAATCTGTCGGACCATGATTTGGCCAGAAACTTCGGTGCTGCCCATAGTACCGTGAGGAGAATTCGACTCCGGGAGGGAATCAAGTCGCCAAATAGAACCATAAAACAGAAAAGTGTGGCCAAAATCCGTGCTCGAAAGCTATACGACTGAGTGCTAACCAAGTTCGACGGGTGTCTTGTGATGGACGATGCAACCTATGTCAATGCTGACTTCGGGCAAATGCCAGGTCAAAAATTTTACTTGGCAACGGGGGGATGTTCCAAGCAAATTTAAATTTGTTTTTGCCGACAAATTTGCACGAAAATTTATGATTTGGCAGGGCATTTGCAGCTGTGGCAGAAAAACGAAAGTTACAAATAAGGCAATGACGTCGGAACTGTACCAAAAGGAGTGTCTCCAAAAACGAATTTTGCCGTTTATTTAATCCCACCACCATTCCGTGATGTTTTGGCCAGATTTGGAAAGCTGTCATTACAGCAAAGTCGTTCAAGAATGGTATGCAGAGAAAAGGGTCGAGTTTTTTTCGAAAGACCTTAACCCACCCAATTGCCCCCAGTTCCCCCCTATTGAGAAATACTGATCAATCATGAAGAGGAGACTCAAGGCAAAGGGAAAAGTTGTCAAAGACATCAATCAGATGAAGAACTGGTGGAATAAGATAGCCAAAACGATGGACGAAGAAAGTGTGCGCCGCCTAATGAGCTATATTACAGAAAAAGTTCGAGAATTCCTTCGAAACCGTGACGAATAATATTATCCGTATTTTTTCTTAAAAGTATGAAGAAAATGCTACAGTTATGTAAGAAAAGATCTTGTATTTAACAATACACGCGTTTGTTTTTGTTCCAATACTATCTGAAGCAAGCTTTAGCATTTGCTAGATTCCAGTTTTTGGAAATCACAGTGATGACAGTGGTAGCACTGTTTGGTCAAATTTCAATAGCAACAGCTTCTAAAGTCAGTCCAGAAATGGTATCAGTCTCTTCTGAAGGACTCACTTTCTAGATTAATAAATGTTTTGGTTTATTAGAAAGTAAGTTAGAATGTGTTACTTTTGGGGAACTTCTCATTATATTTTTATTTTGTAAACTTGTAGGAAACCCTGCCGAAAAAAAAACCCTGCTGAAAGAAACGAAGTTCAAAATTTTTATCCAGGAATTTGTCCAAAAAACGGGAAATTCATAATAACTTTAAAAACTATTTTGGTAAAGCAGTAATTTTTGCAGAGTTCATGAGCATTTATCTAGAATAGAATTTGAAAAGGTTTTGTACAAATCGTTATATTTTCTACGTCATGATTGGGCTTTCCAGTCGAATTGGAACTTGTGTCCATTTGAAGTGTTCAATGGATTATGAAAATGTGTCGTCTAACATCACTAGTTTCTCAGGTATTTTTTGAGCCCGAAGCTCCATTGCTCAGAATTTGATTCTTTGAGCGGGCAGATTTGATTTGATTCGAGGGCCAACAGTCCAGCCGGGTGAAAGGATGCGGACTTTACGGTAAGTTATAAAATATTATATCCGTGGATTCATAAATTCAAAGCGACGAATTTGTACGAGATTCACCGAAGAAAGTACCGGTTTCTTATGAAGTAGTTTTCAAAAGTTTTCATTAGGCCATTACAAATATTTTCCGAGCTAGAATGGTGAATTCCGCCCGTACACTCATTTTTTGAGTTCTTTAGGTTGTAGAGCCCACAGAAAATTGATGTTATAAAAAAAATTAACTTTTATCCTACAAATTTTTTTTTCGGTCCCCGACTTTTCAAGTGAATTTTAGGGGGGAAGTGAGAAAAACTTTAAAAAATATTTGCTATGGCTTTTTCACAGTTCTTAAACATTATAAAACAGTGTAAACTAAAACGTAATAGTTCAACCACAAACCTCTGAAGTCGTAATCAATCCGTCTAAGGAACGGTCGCTCGGTAGTCCACACGCCCATCACCGGTTGGTACCCATTCCATCCATCGTAAGGACCTCCATTCCTGCGATCATCCAGTGTATGCACAAATGTAGGTCTTCCATTCAACGGAACTCCTGGCCTTGACGGTTTATCTCCATTGATGTCATTCGAAATAGTTGGTTTCGGTAGTCTTTCCCGAGGTGGAATTCCATTCATTCCAGTGAACACTGGCACACTGGCATTGTCATCATCATCCTTTTCCTTTCCACCCCTTCTCGGTTCTGTTCCATTCTTGCGTCTAGTATCCACTTTCACATCCACATTATTGGTTTCGTTGGCAGTTTCTTCGGAAATTTCGATCGTTATATCCGTGCGCACTCCCACAGTTCGTTGTTCCGCGGATTCCGATCCGGAACTTCCCGAGCTGCCGGAACTACTTTCTTCGTTCTCTGGATTAGCAACACGTTTTAGCTTCGAAGTATCAACTGTAACTTGAATTTTCGGGTAATTTTTGTACACACTCACAAATCCGTTTTCATTATTAAGATCATCAGCCTCGGTCAAGTCCACTTTTGGGGAGGGATTCACCGATTCGACCGAAGAATACAGCAATGACACACAAAAAACTATCACAACTTCCAATAACTTCTTCATACTGAAAGATATATTCGACAAGCACCGAACTGAAAAGGCAGAAAATCTCCGGTCGCATCAAGTGACGAACGGCGACTGGCGCGATCGCGACTTACAAAATTAGCTAAATCGCGTCGCATGTTTCTGCGACCTCTGTTTCGCGTTCTAGTGATATCTAGCAGCACTGCAGAGTATGCGGTTGCTGCTCACTGCGATTCCGTTTGGCAAAGTCAGACAAACGTATCTAGGGTAGTTGATCCAGTAGTTGTGGTAGTACCAATAGTTGCGCTACTATTCATTACTAATGCATATTTTCGTCACCGTAGCATTTTAGATAAAACAATTACATTCATTATATGAAACAGGTTTTTAGAAGTATTGGTAGTTAGACTACACCATTTAAAATTAAAGCATTATTTGCTAAAATCCAATTTTCCAAAATCTAACGCGCAGTTGGAGCGCACAACTATAGGCGCTCATCTATAGTTTTGCTACGATGTTTTTTCACTTAGCAACCTAGCAATGTATATGGAATAACACAATTAAAGGAACATCAAACTTAATTAAGGAAACATTAGCGCAACTGTTGGTACAATATAATTGAATCGGAAAATTCATTTTTTCTTTATAAAGCTTCTCGTACAACGAAAGCAATTGTCTTGCCTTGTGACAAATACCTTGTATTTGATAAATTTATATCCCACAAGCATTAATTGAAGCATATACCTCAATAAACAAGCAAAATGAGGGTATATTGTGCTTAGTGGCGCAACTAATGGATCATCTACCCTACCTATTTAATGGAAAATAAATACGGCCGAGTTGATCTGCGCGGAGTTAGGAACATAATTATACGTTCATTATAGGCCCTAAATCGCGATTTTCACGGTCAAGACAAACCAAGTAGCGATTAAGGTGAAACGGTACTGAATCCCAACATGGCTGGAAAAATGGCATTCATGTGAGGATATGGGTACAGAGACTATAGATTACAGAGGCGCCGAGACACTCAAAATTCACTAAATTTTGAAACAAAACGGAGAGTACCATCATAAATAAAGGTAACTCTCCGCTTTCACCTTAATGATTCTCGGAAAGCTTGTTCTAAGTTTTTTTTCATGAATCTGCATTTGTGTCTATTTTCATTCTATACAAAATAGCGAAATGATTGCGAGAACGATGTCTGTTTGTCTCTGTCCGAAGAACCAAATTCAATCGAGACATTTCCACCAGATTGTAATTCAGTTCCGTTGTGTGTTAGGTAGATTGCAATCGGCAAAATGCCGGCTCGCGAGATGACACCTTCGTCGGAATCGGAAGGAAATTGCGTGATTCTCGATAAGACTCAGTAAATGACGACGACGCGACGGTTGGAGCCAAAACGTCTAACGTCTAGAGTAGAGACAATCCCACTCGGCGAGGCAGACACTGTGAATAAATAAATCAACATTTGATCTTCAAATAGCCTCGCCCTCTACACGTTGTAAGGTTCAAGTTCAGCGTGTTGATGGCATGCTGCTGAGGGATTAAGCAGCTGAGGAGGCTGATGAGGTGGAATATTTATGGCCAATTGTCAACTTAGTAGGGAGAGAAGCTTCCAGTGATTGATCAGTCTCGGCTTTGGGTGATTTACTTATCTTTGGTGAGGGGTCTATTGTTACGTGAGAAAATGCCATCAACTAAACAGTATTAAGTGAACGATAAGTGCGTCAAGCAGTAGGTAGGTACTGTTTAGCTCTGGAGTCGGTGAGCAGCAAATGGCAATCGTCGACGCCAGATGAACTACGCCGATTACGGCGACATTGACCTTGGAATCATTTTGCTTAGGTCCCACGATACAATTATCTCGAACAAAAACCAGCTCCGAAATGGTGGAATCATTAACATCGAATTAGAAGCTAGCAGACATCCGCATTTGAAAAGGAAAACGAGCCGTTTAATTCGCGAACATTGGAATTAGACGGTGGGTGGCTAATAAATTTTACGATTGGGAATGGAATAATATGTACACAATGGTTGACGTCTTTCGTGGGGATTATAAAGTTGTTTTATATTATTTTGCTATTGTAATTTAAACTGATTAAAATGGTTTTATTAAAAGCAATATGGCAGCAAAAATTGTTTGCCCTAAAATTTGACTAAAGTGTACAGAATTCAGAAGTGATGCTTAAAAATGCGATTAGTCCAGAATTCGACGAAAATATTCCGCAAATAAATTCAGAATGAAGTGAATCTTTGTTTTGAAGCGTGCAACACTCATAAGGATTTATTAAACCCAATAATTCAAAACGGAAAAAATCCCAATGCCAAATGTTTCCCATTCACACATCATAACGCTTGATCCAGTGCTTCGGGAGCATGAACCGCTAGGAAAGCGTTCACAAAAAATGGAAGCTTCAACTCGGGACTCATTCGTTTCCACAGCGCTCTAGCTTCTGATAGGACAATGTCATCTTGGTTACCACCGGCACGGAATCGCGTAGGATCGGACTCCTCGCCGGATTCGGCACGATAGGCGTTGCAAGCGAACAGACCGATATCCGAATCACTTCCTTCCAGCCGACGTTCGGTTCGACGTCGCGATCGTGATTGCCTTTTGTGTAGATCCAAAAATATCAGAAACGGGTCGGAACATAGTTGGGCGCCTTTGCTTTGGGTAAGCGCGGCGGTTTTGACGTATTGTTGCTGCAAAGAGTGCGGTTGTCCGAAGAATTGCTGAATCAAATTTTTTATCATTTCATTGTTTTCCGAATTTGGGAGGGAAATTTTTTTCAACTCACTGTAAACATTACGAAAATTAATCAATTCGCTAAAAAAAGGGCTTTTTCAATACCTCGTTACATAGAGATTAACCGCAGCTTGTACCAGCTGGTCGTACTGGGGTAGATATTTTCTGGCTTCACTTACTAATTGTCCATTATGTCTGCTTAAGCCCTCCGATAAGCATCGCTTAACTGCCTGCTTTTTCGGACGACTTTTCCTATCACTTGCTCGAATTAGCTCCTGTTGGAGATGTTCCTTCGGTCTCGCGCGCGGTGATTTCAGGGAAAATTTGGGTGTTTCCAACAACTGGTAATTTGAATCAGACATACTTTTGAAGTTTCTATTGCACAGTCAAAATAACACACGTACTGGTTGCAACGTTGCAACCTCTCTTGTAGCCAACAATAATTATTGATGAATTGAAAATATTAAACGTCAGAGTTGGAAAATTCAAATATTGTAGTTAGACAAAGTGACCATTGACACTGTTTATACATACTTGTGAGCTTGTATGTGATAACAGAGAATCATTCAGATATGATAAATATGAGTGGTATGGATGTGAAATGAAATTGTTTTTATGAATTTCATGCGCTATAAGTAATAGGCTATTTGAGGATCGGAATTTATATGAAAATGGTTTTCTTATGGTGAAAAAACTGCGGGTTTTAAACATCTCTGCACTGCGACAAGAGAAGGGTAAAGTGCCTTTTATTTGGCCAAAACCGCTTGAAACAGACGCGTACCGTGAGCAAGGACCACACCATTGGAGTTCGTATCAAAATATTTTTTTTGACAACAAAACATTTACCATTGCTTGTTAGCGGAATTTTGAGGTATACAGAGAAATCCCAGATAGCAGAAGATTGTAATAGAAAGTCCACATTAAGTCATATGCATGCCAATTTTAAATTAGAATTGCATAATGATTAGAGTATGCCAAAGCGAAGTCTACGTACAATAAGATGTTTTGCAGTCGTGCGTGTCGTCATATACAACTTATGGCTGTGAATTATAAAGCAGTATAGATGATTGTAACATTAAGTATCTAAATCGTACATTGAGAAGTATTAAGTGTTTCGTGTTCCAAATACTTGCAAGCGTGTTCCAAAAATTATTGTATAGACTGCAGGATAGAATTACAAATGATTGTCAACATTTCTGCACGTATATTGCCTCCACTTTGGTACTTATATCTTCTTTTTTGTACTTTTTTGTGCGGATATGATTTCGTACCTCTCAGTTACAACCGAGCTATACAGACCAAATTGTTTGCTGGGAAAGTTTTTATTTAAAAAATGCGCACTGTGCATTTATTTTTCTTTTTGACGTAGGACTACGTCTTACTACAAGGTGTCATTCCATAATTTCGATTCTAGTCTTCTTCATCAGCAGCCTAGAGCCGGGGTAGCTGGTACTGTTCAAAGCAGTCGTCTCCTTGCAACTCAATCTTGGGCCACTCGTCGCAAATTTCCCAGTCGTCTCAAAAGTCGCAAATCATTTTCGTCCTGGTCGAGCCATTCTGCACGTTAGGCCGCTCTGTTCCTGTTGCCGGTGGTGTTGTTGAAGACAATTGTTTTTCTTGCACTGTCGTCCGGCATTCTTACGACGTGTCCGGCCTACCATAACCTAGCAGCTTTCACCAGATGTACTATGGGAATCTGTCATTCAGAAATGCCTGTAGCTTAGGATTCATACCCCTCCGACGATTTTCGCTATCAGTTTATACTCCGCCAATTATCGCCCACAGCACCCTCCACTCGAACATAACAAGGGCGCGTATGTCTTCCATGAGCAACAACACAACTTCAAGCTCATAAAAATTGTCAGCTACGTACGGCGGCGTATGCTTCTTGATCGTAGCATTTTGCTATGAGCAGAGTAGGCCCGATTTTCCGCTTGAATGCATCGCCGGATCTTCTTACCACTGTTGCTACCCGCGGTGGCCTTAGTTCCGGCGCGTTGGGGGGATTCATGCCCTTGGGTACGAAAGTGACCCTGTTGGCTTCTCACCACTTCAGGACATCTTTTGAACAGTGGCACAAAGCTAGATTCGGCCAGAAGATCGTGTTGCATCAACAGAGGAAGCAAATGGTTTTTTGGACTGTCCTAGAGGTAGATCTACCCGTTTACAGTCTCGATAGTCACGAACGACGCACTCCATTTGCCACATGAGCAGATCGCTTGCCAAATCATGCATTTCTTAGAAAACTTTGAAAGTTTCTGCATCCTTCAGGAGTTCAGGATTCAGGTTTCAGGACGGAATTTTTTCCAATTTTCGAAAAACTGACCGCGATAAAAATAGAGTGTAAACAATACACTCTAAACTACATCCACTCAAATTTTCAAGAGATTTCAATGGGTAATTTTCTACAGCGTTTCTCCCGGGGTGCAATTTGATGTGGCACACTCTTTACTCTGGCTTTTGGCTAGTTCTGGCGACGTGCCCAGCTGTCGCGCGATGCCATACTTCCCACGCATACATCCTTATCCCAAACTGTTCGGCTACTGCTTTTCGTTTGTATGTGTCACATAACTTCCGCTAGCTTCTATTATCCATCGCGCAAATAGCAGCTGGAAAGGCAAAAAGCAACGGAATAAAACTTTCCACTCACTTGTTAATACTCATTTGTCCTCGAACGAAACTGTACTTCCAACACACTCACACATCGCTATCGCAAGTTCATTTCCTGCCACTATTTCATCCGTATAGGTGCCTATTCAACATGGCCGCCATACACATATTTCATTCCTATGCAGCCCGTTTTTTAAACCCATCTACCTATGTTTTAACTGCCAACATCCTATGAACATCGTTGAGTAATCAAAATTAACACATGAGGAAATAATTCAACCCGTGCATTTTTAAAATAAACCCGGACGCATATTTCATCATCCTTTAATTTAGGCTCATACAACAAAACCTCCTCTTTTCAATGTCATTATCACGCACACATTATCGAAAATTCCATTAACATATGAGCCAATATTTCAGCGTCTAGCAAAACATCTCATTCACTTATAATTATTGAACATAATTCACTAATTCAAGCCTACCAACTTGCGCCACTGTGGTGATTTCGCGAATTGGCGGACATTTTGTTAAATGCGAACTGTGAATAAATAAACGTCTTTACGCGACACGATCAATCACAAGACTCAGTTTATTTCTGCTTTTTTCCTTTCTACATCAGTATTGCTCTCTGAGTGCGGAGAGTACGTGACCCTATCTCTACTGCTTCTCAGTCCTCAACCACAGACGAACAAACAATATTTTTCTCTTAATGCCCCGCTCGATCCCTACAGTATGAAATGGGGATATAAATTAGTATAGTTACCTGGAAGACGCGTCAAATATAGCTCTGGCTCTCTCAAGCCCCTATCTTGCGCCTTCTCGAAGATCTAAGTCAAACGATGACGATCGATAGCCATACCTGAAAATGTTTCATGTACATACTGGACCAGCTAAGATCTAAGCGCATGGTCTCCAGGTGAGGGGCGTCTCAAACAGCATTTATCTCGGAGCGAGCGGCTGAATATGAAGCGCCGTATCCCGCAAGATACACCTAAAATGGCAGACCCATCCGTGGGATGAAGGTATTGCGAGTAGTAAGGTAGTAAGCCCTAGTACCCTAGTAAGGTAGTGTACTGAAGCTCTCTTTTACCACGAAAAACGACGAAGGAAATAGGAACAGGGGGAGCGTGTGTGTGCGTGTTTGTAATGGTAAAAAATTGGAGGGGCAAAATTAGATATGAGACCATCTAATGTAAGGGTGCGGCGGTAGTTTAATTGCAAAAACACTTGGGTACCAACCGAGAGAGTGTGACTTGGAGTCCCACGACCCATTATATTATTTGCCTCATATCGAAATTTCCCTGTTTCATCCAGTTTATCATTTTTCGCACCAAACCTACTCCACTTAGCAAAAAAGAACATATCAATCGGCATAGGACATGGTAAAGAACAAAGAAACGACTAACAGATAACGATTGGAAACTTAGTACCTGGAATGTCCAAAGTCTTCATGAACCGGCAAGAGCTGGCTTGCTTGCTCAGGAACTACAGCGATTCCGAGTGAAGATCGCTGCCATTCATGAAGTTTAATATTCACATTCCGGAGAAAGGGACTTCCACACAGTAGGAGCTGCTTACTTTTGATAAAATTTGTGCGTTTCGACACCCGCTCATCGGGCGTTGTTGAACAGCATGCCGGATAAGCCGTCCACTTGTTTTAACACTAGCTGCGTCTCGAAGAGACTAGGGAGTATCCCCGAGATGTGCACGAAACACATCAGTCGATCCCATTTAACTTTGATCAGTAGCGTTAGTTTATTCGGACAATCGTGGTCGTACAGTATCTGCTATAGCTAGTCTCAACCGATTGTATCGTATGTCGCTTTGAAGTCAATAACGATGAGATGTTTTGGCACGTTGTACTTCCGACCTTTCTGTAACATCTGAAAAACATCTGAAAGAGACAAAGATATTGTCGCTACTTCAAAATGTTGCGACAATGTATGATGAAAGTTTGTCACTATTGCATGGAAGTTAGGACAATGACAAGTTACCGTAGCTGTTTATTGTGAATACAGATGCATTATGACAACTATGTTGTTGCCTGCGAACAAGACACACTGGTGTATGCAATACGTATTGTACGCAACATTGTGTGTCGGCAGCGGCGGTGTTTCGTGAGAGTTGTGTGAGCGTTTGTGAGAGCGAGTGTGTATCAAAGTATATTCTCACCGAAAGTTGTCCTTCTCACTCGTGTGAAAGGACATTAATTTGTCCTATTACATTCGTGATTCATTCTGGTTGCTACGTAGGGTAAAGAACCGGTTTTAAGCAGTCTAAGCGGGCCACTGATTGTTTTACCTTATTACAAGCGATGGGTTGACTAAGTGGGGGATATCAGCATACCAATCTTCTTGCTATCTTTAGTTCTTCAAGCTGTTACCATTAGAAGACGCTATTGTTGAGCTAAACTATTGATTTTTCGCTTTAAAAGTTGGAGCGATGGAACTAATTTTGATCAAACCGAACATATTTTTACCCTCAAGGTGCTTTTTTAAGCAGTTCTGAAATCTGAATTTTTATACGCCCCTATAAAAAATCCCTCGAACTTTTCCCCCTATTCAGTAAGTTCTCGTTCCTATCCGCGACCTACTAATCGGCATCTGCATTAATAGATTTGATATTTTCGGTCGGTAGATGCGTAAAATGCAATCTGTCTAAATTGTTTATCGGGGCATACACTCACCGCACCGTTCGGCAAATGGTATTCGTCGCCTCTTCGTTCTCTAGTGTTCTTATGGGAAACTGCGAGTTTGACGTCTCACTCGCTGTTCATAAGGATGGTGGGAGAACAAAAGAGGCAAACATAGCAGTGCACACGGTCTAACTGTAGAACAGTGTTGTCAGAGCAAATAACATTGAAACACATCGTTGCTTCATTAAATCACTGAGAAAATCTTCGAAAATTATTGAAAAAGCTGTCTTTTTTGTTGTTTTTAAACTTGAACTTAAACTCTTGAAAGTATTGAACCACGTTTTCACCATTGGAGGTTTCAGTTAATTTCGACCCTATAACTCTTATTTCCAGAACCAAAACAGTGTCTTGGCAACACGATAGCTGCTACTGGTGAACAGGTTCCGTCAATTCAGAATTTATTTTCAGGTTTGTTATAAAATAATAAAACTTCCGGCTAGTGACAAAGCCTTAGATAATAGAAAAAAAGATAGTGAATAATATGGTATGTGACAATTGAGTGCTTGATTTTTAGAGTGGTTGTAATCAGTGCTGAAAAATGTGATGGATTGGTTAGTAGTGAGGTGGCGATTGCCTTCAGCAGCTGAAAAATGTACGTTTTTGGACAATAATTTTTAATTCAACCTATTTCTTGTCGGAAACCCAGTAAATTGTGTTTGTGTGAATTAAATGTATCGTTAAGTGAGTTGTGAAGAAGTTCCTATCAAAAGATTTTGAAAATATGAATAAAAAAGTGCATTTTCGGCCCATTTATTTTCAACTGATTAAAATAGGTGACACTGCTTAACTCGTTCCTTACCCTATGTTTGTTTTATAGGTAGAGAATAACTGGTTTATCGCTCTTCGTTTGAGTTGGTTATTTCTGTGTATGAACAATGATATTTTGATTCCCTGGATCTGAGAAAATACTTTGTAGGCAGCAGTCGAGCCAATTACCCTCGCTGTAGATGGTATAAATAATTCCTCCCATCTACTCCTCCGGTAGCTTCGCCTCTTGCCAGATCTTGGAAATAACTCAGCGTAGGGCCATTGCTAGCGTTTCTCGACCGTGTTTGTACAGCTCTGCTAAAATGTGGTCCTAATCGGTGGCTGCGTTGTTCTTGAGCGCACTAATTTTTCGTCCTACCTTTGATAGGTTAGTCGTTGGGACTTTACTATCTTTCATGGGCATTCCTAGGCTAACTTCCATACCACTTTCTTCTGCAACTTCACCATTGAAGTGTTCGGTCATCTCGCGCTTGTTAGTGATCATTTTCCCTCCATCGTCCCTACACATGTCGGCTATCGGTATGTTGCCCTTACGAGATTAGTTCACCTTATGACGCTTTTTATTCCTCAGGATTGTGAGCAACTGATTCTATAATATCGTGGCCTTCGATAGATGAAGCTCTACCTTCGTCTGCGGAGCTGGGTGCCTAGGTGTTTCGGCCCTCGAAAGGCCGCAATCTCGATGTTAGGTGGAGAACCCCAAGTGCACGAAATGACTGGTTTTGACGAGGAATGCCAACAAGCGATGCAGAGTAAAAAAGAGCTTGAAAAATGAAGCATTACAACGTGGGAAAGTTTGGTCAAATATCGTCGAGCGATTAATGCATCAATCACAATCCTGAGGCGAAAAAAACCCCGGGAGTAGGACAGAGATCATAAAGTGCTGGAACAACTAATCCGGGCGCATGTTCTATAAGAAGGTGAACCAATCTCGTAAAGGGTATGCACACCGAAGCCTGATGAATGTTGAGATGAGGAGGGAAACCTTATCACAAACGAGCGCGAGATGGTCGACAGATGGAAGCAGTTCTTTGATGGGCATCTCAATGGAAATATGGCAAAAGGAGGCAAAATGTTAAGCTAGGAGTGCCTACAAACGATAACAGCTATTAGAATTGCCGGAAAGGACCTCCAAAAATGGTAAAGTATTCCAAAATTTGGGTGGAAGAGAAATTACCGGAGAATGGAAGGTGTGGTTTGCCTCATCTACAAAACGGGTGATTGCTTCGATTGCTGTAATTACCACGGCATTATGCTGAAAAACGACGCCTACGAGATGCTCTCCCAGATCTTGTTAAGTCGTCTAATCCCAATAACAAGAGATTTCGTAGGGCAGTGTCAGGTGGGCTTTTTGGGGTGTTCTGTGTTATTACAGAAACAATTTTTACTCTCTGACAAATTCTCCAGAAACCTCACAAGTGCAACGTGACCACGCATCACATCTTCGTGGATTTCAAGGCAGCATACGATACAGTCGAGCGCGAACAGTTGTGGCAGATAATGTACGAGAACGATTTTCTAGACAAACTAACGCGGCCGATCAAAGCTACCCTGGAGTAAGCGACATGCTACGTGTGTGTTTCAGGTGCACTCTTTTTACTCCTTTCGGATTGCGCAGATGGTTGTGCGCAGATGTGATTCGGTGAACGGGCATTGAAACGAGAGGATCGCTCTTCGGCAAAAGTAGCGGACTACTGATGGTAATAAACTGGAAGTGGTTGATGAATTCATGTGTTTGGACGCTCTAGTCACCACCGAAAATAACACGAGTAAGAAGATTCAACGTCGCATTCATGTTGGAAGTCAGGCCTACGCTTCCCTCCGCAAGACGCTTCGATCAAGGAGCATACGCCGCCGCACGAAGTTGTACTTGTCTGGAGGTTTTATAGCCGGACCGGGATTGATTTCTAGACACGATCCTTTACGGCAATACACATAAGTGAAAGTTGGTCCCTGCACAAAAACCAATCCTAGCCTCTCACATGCTGCAATAATAAAGAGATGGTGAGATAAAATAGCCGCTCAGGTCGACTGAAGATGATGGCAGGTTTCGTACCCAAATTTATTCCTATTACTGGGACTTAGCAAAGGTATATCATTACAGGTGAGCTTTATTTGATATAATTAATCAATACGCCAGTCCCATCCACAAGAAATTATTTACTCGATAATTTGTCGAATGGCTGCTAGGCCGTAATAAATTCCGGTTGACATATAATTGAGCAATAAATCGTTCTTAATATCATACATTTTCCGCCGTAAATACTGATTACACACACGATACGATTGGATGCCACCTGCGTGGAAAATGAAAACCGAGTCACCTATCGGATAACACGTTCACGACCGGAGAAGTGTTGACTCATCGTGACGAGCCGCGAATCCGCGTAGCCAAATAACATCACGAACGCAACCAGCGCTCCGTCACGACCAAATCGAAAACACTACCTTTGCCACACTTTCCAGAACCAACACCCGGTTTTAAATAAGTATCATTAAAGATATCGTATCCAGATAGCGAACGAAGTCAGTCCCTGGCAGACAGACCGGATAATGAAATTCAGTGAATCTAATTTCGAAATCCTCGATGAAACAAAGTGCTTCTACCAGCGAGAATTGAATCCAAGAGGGAGAGGTAACTCTGCACCCCTGACCCCTGCGAATGGAGCCTACAAATTGAGTCATCATAATCTGTTCGTGTTCGCGTTGATTCCATGGATGGATCGGATGGAGAGCCAAAGGAAACACGAATTAAACACCCTCTTGTGTAAATCCTCCCCGTGTCCAATATCGCTTTCTGTGGATGATTTTTGATTATAGTCATTCAACTCGATGTTTGCCACTGCTGCCTGCTGGCGCTGGGGAAAAAGTGATGCTTCGGGGCTGCACCCTCTATTTTTGTACTTTGTGAAGATATCAAGAGCAGAATGTTGACACATTTATGTTATCAACGCAGCAGCTAGACTCAGTCTTGGCATTCCCCTCAGTGTATGCAAGAGGCGCGCGCAAAAATCACCACACACTTCCATTCCTAGCGACAGCAGAGCGTGCGATGGCGTATACACCACTGTCTAACGTCCCGCATGTGCACTGAAGTTTGGATTGCCTACTTTCAACACACACCCTTGCTTTGAATCACCAGTGTGCGGAATAACGAGGGAGAATAACTCTGCTGTGATCGCACCGCAGTGAGCACTTCTGCGAAATAAGCAAGCAAGCAAAAACTGCAATTTGATAGTCCTCTAAGCGTTGTTGAATGGTATACCTTATTGATGCATTTAATAAATCAGTCGTGTTTTGTAGCAACATTTGACAATTTTAAATACGCAGAAAGCCAAATTTGAAACAAACTATGGATTTATAATGAATAGCCTACACATCAAATTTAACAATGCATGCATAAAGGTTATACAGTGGACTCTCAGAAAAGTCAATCGATTGGGGAATGGGTCGATTAACTTTTCCGAAATATTAACTTTTCTGAGTAGTCCTAAGAGTCTTTGATAAATGATAATACAAAAGCGAAAAATATATTCTCGGATACACATTTTTAAGTATTTGAAAGTTGTAATGTAAAGAGAGCAAGATATTATGAAATAATACTTAGTTCCTTTCAGTAAATTTAAAATAGTCGGTTATACTAGTTTACTTTTGATTTTTTGTAGTCTACGACAACGTTTTGACAATGTTTGCTCTTATTTTTTGTTCCCTGGTGTTCATTTATTTTGCATTTAAAATTCAGTTTGAGTTTGCGCTTTTCCAATATGTTATCAAAAATCCCGAAGCAACTATGTGCCCGTAACATTCCTGTATGAATAAACGCTTTAGACAACCAATAAATTCAAACTCTCAGAAAAGTTAAGCCAAAAATTAACTTTTTAGAGTGTTGCATTCGAGTTAATATTCGCTTAACTTTTCTGAACAATTAACTTTTTAGAGAGTTAACTTTTCCGACAGTCCACTGTACAAGCAAATCATTCCAATGTTTCAGCTGAGAAAAATATATAAACGAATGTCTCATTTATAGTTCTAAAAATTAGAAATAATTGTTGCATCATTTATTTCCATTACTTTAATTTGATTATTACAGAACGGACTCGATTATTCGGATGAAATTTTTTTTTATAATGTTAGTCACGTTCTGAACGTAAACACATTTCAAAAAACCCATTTAAATTTTGTTTTTCACCCGAATGACCGAGTCCTAACTAACAGTTTATGCAATTTGTAATTTATTTCATTATACACTGTTATAACTGTTAAAAATATCAGTTATGTAAGTATCGGTGCAAGTTATTCCTTAAATGTGAAAAATACTTTTATGACATTTTGGAAAGAAAGTACTGCCAACTGCAACTGAAAGTACTGTAAAATTAAATCAAATGCATATTAGTGCATGGGATCTTATAACAATTCTGTGAATAAAAATACTCAAGTTTTTATTATTAATAGTTATCTAAAAGTATAGTTTTTTAAATTAAAAAAAATTGATTATTTTAGGAGTGCCAAATCTTTTTTTACAGATGGCTTAGCTTTCTGGTTATTATAGATTATTACATGCCTTTCGGACGACAAGTTTCGTTCAGAAGTTAGTACAGAAATTTTTATTCAAACTTGAATCATTTTAGCACCCTACAAACAATAATTCAATTGATCGAGATACCATACCGATTCCATTGGGCTTAGTGTTGAGACTACGAGATCTCAATGCTCCAAAAATTACTTTCTAACAGTCTCCTCTAGCTATGGTTCGAAAAAACGACGACTGGCTTGTTGTCATTCTTGTACGACTTGAACCTATATATCATCATATCAAGTATGCGTAGAAGATTGAACGATTTGTGAGTTGTTATTATTTAATTATAAGATTTAAATTGAAACTATTTCAAAGATCTCAGTTTCTAAAAAAAAATTTCGGTAACTCAATAAAATAGGAGAACATTAGCAATTGCAATTATTCGTATATATTGATTTTGATAAAAATAAAATAATAGTTCAATATCCTACATTTTTATTTATGAAATTCGTGGCATAATAAAAATTCTTACATTAGATAGATTAAATCAGAGCCTTCGTGTTTCTTTAACTCTCTATCTGGTGCTCCCCACCGCCTTTTGGTGGGCTCCGTAAATATTCAATAACTTTGTACGACAATACAGTGGGATTCAGAATTTGACAACAAATGCGTGTCACCTATGCCTATGCCAAAGATGACATCCATTTTTGATATGAAAAAATTGAATATAAATGCGTTAGAAATTGACTAAATATCAATAATCAACGATTTTTCTACGATTGTAACTATTCGAGAGCTATTGGAGTAAGACGTAGTCCTACGGCAATAAAAATATTATTTGAAACACTCTATAACCACAAAATATTTTCAAGAATATACTGAGGGCATCATTTTTCGTCCTTTCGAACATGTATGCGGAAACTGATAAATATTTCAGCATCTTTTTGGAAGTGCAAACCTATTGAAAAATTTAATAAAAGTGGGTCAAAACTAGTTAATACATAAATGATTTTTTACGATTGCAACCATTTTATACTAAAAAAATCCGACGAAAGCTATCAAGCCGACGCAAGCAAGTTTTTGACACCCTGCGGTAAGACGTAGTCCTACGTCCATAAGAATATTACTTTTCAAAACATTCCACAACTACAATTGTTTTTTCATGCACTTACTGATGTCATCATTTTGTTTCATTTTGAACATGCATGCGCAAATTGATTGATATTTAAGCATATCTTTGGAAGCGTCTTGTTGCCAAAAACGAATACTTTTGTTGCCAAAATCGGTCCGAGCCAAAATCGAAATTCCACTGTATTTTATAGGCGCGCGAGAAAACTTTAAACTTACAAAAATCAGTATAACGTCATACTTCTATCGGCGATACAATTTGATTTACACCCTGAATTAGAAAAAAATCTAGCAAAATAGCAAAGTTTTTTATCGTCCTTAATTAATTGTTTATAAAGAAATGGTTATCGCGGTCGTGGCACCTGGGTACAAAAATTATGCAAACAGTCTATTAAAATACCTTTCTAAGTTTTGACTGAGATATGGCAATTTGAATTTTGCGGTCAAATTGACTGCACACCATACAGACAACCTGAATTTTTCCTGCAGAGACAGAATGTGAATGCTCTGCTGCATCGAAAACGAAGCGCCAGTGAAAGCTCTGCAGAGTAGTGCACACCAGTGCGATTTGTGGTGAGAGAAACATACGGGCTCTTGAGTGGCGTATTTGTTGGGTGTGTGATTCTAAATTGCACCGCTGTTGTTTCACGCATACACAGCTGTACACTTTGTTTGCTAATCCCTTTAAGCAAGCGTTCGTTTTTTGCGCGCCTGTGCGACTGTATCGATCTCCGCAGTGTAAGAAATACACTTACATATTGGTGTAGCACCTCAGTGATATGCCAAGACTGGCTAGACTCATCACCTCACCACCCCCACCATCTTTAACGTTTTTCTACCGTACGGTAGGGTGTACCTACAGCTGATGAAAAGGACATTTTCTTCTACCGGGTGTTTATGGCTAAGATTCTTGATTTAGAAATTATAGCACTAGAACTTATCTGTTATTCAGAAATTATCATATGCATGAAGAGTACCCTAAACAATTTAAACAGTAGCAACGCCAGCATCGGCACACGCCATGGTGGCGGATGTTTGGTTTTCCTTGGTTGGTTTCCTGTTTTTTCTCTTATCAAAAAACAAAACGAGAAAAAGCAAACCTAGCCCATTTGGCAGTCAATTGGAGGTGCTCCTGATTGCTAGTTACATTCCAATCGTTCTTCTTCCTCTTGTGGAAAAGAAAAACGGCATTTCAAATAGAGAAACTGCCAGATGGAAGAATTGATGTTTGCATAGCCTTATCGTGGTGCAAGTAGCGAACGTTTTCCGATTCCGAAAACAGAATCGCATTATCGAGGACGACGATCTTTCTACACAATCAAAGCGACAGGGACCGTCGTCATCACAAAACTTCAAGGCAGTCGCCGATGTTGGAAGTTGCCATCGGAACGACGCAATCTTACCTGGTCCTGGCTTCGCTTGCCGGAAAAGAAGAGTTTATTTTGTCGGTTTCGCAAAGAAGCGGTTTCGTTGGAAGAGCTATCGACTTGCAAATCGTTACCGGATATATCGCTGTTACTTTAAAGTTCGGACAAATTGATGTAATAAAATGGGAAGCAGTAGCACATATAGACAAATTCCAAAAGGTGGCCAAACCGTGACGACATTTCCCTATTGCTACCTAAATATAAACAAATCAAATCCCATCTCAAAAGTTACCTAGCAAGTCGTAAACTGAAATCAAATGTTTTGAAGTCAATAAATCGTCATTGTGAAGTTGTGGCCCTCGAACCACACAAGAAAACATAAATTGAGTGAAGATGTGCTCCTCGGGATGCTGATGGAATCCTTTGCAGTCGATGCACGTCTTGGTCTCTGTTTACGTTGCATTTGCTTCAACTTGACGTCGTCAATCGGGTTTCCACTCACAATACTGTCACTAGTCACTACGTTATTAGAATCGAAGTCAAAACGAGTCAATCGCACAATTCCGATCGAAGAAAACAAATACTAGAGATAGCATCTTCCAAGTAGCCTACGTGCAACGCTTTTTCCCTGTAATCGCACATCAAGTGTAAACACTTGAAACAGACGCGGAGCATGTTTAAGAAAAACGAGATTTTTATTGCATTTGCATAGCAAAACGCAGACACCGGAAGTAAGTTGCGTACCCTGGTTGGTCGCTTCGATATTCTAGCTGTTACTACTAGTTGGCTTAAACGAGCTCGCTGTTTCATCGAGTTATTTTTGCAATAAAAATTCAATCTACAACCAAATAAATGAAAATTGCTGCCTCTTCCGCCACACCGCTCGCTTGCTAGCGATGCGACAAATGTATTGATGTAATAAAATGATACGAAATCGAATCAAATGTCTTATTTCTCCTCAGCCGTTCTATAGCCTCTCAGTTCACGCAAATTTTCTGTTTTTCCACCCGAACGGACTCTAATGATTTTCGATAACATTCACGCATTATTTGCTCTGCTCGCACTCCTGTCTATCCGATGGTCTCATCAAACTGAAATACACGTTTTTATTACACGTCCGGAATCGTCCTTGTCGTCCCAACGGCTGCGGCTGTGCTCATTTTACCATCATCGTTCGGCTGGAAATGATATCTCCCATCACCACCGCCGCCACTACCACCATCCATTTTATTCTGTGACGGCGGGTGCGGAAGGTATTGGATTGGAAAACACCATCTCGTTATTATTATCGATGCTTATCGGGCTTTCGGGTTATCTGGTTTTTTTCCTTGGTTGCTGTCCTTTTCACTGAATTGTCACGCTTCAGGGCATCCGATATACACTCGTTTCGGATTGAAGTGGACTATATTTCATTTCCGTTTACTCACTTCCTCTTCAGTGAAGGTGTCGATGCGATAGATTAAACGATAAATGAATTAGGTCAATGGGGATTGTGGATTGGAGCTTGTTTAGGTAGGACATAATCGGCTGAATGGATACACTTTTCCCAGGAACTGTGTGGAACCGTCAGTCATTGTAGTTTTGGCGATTAGCTAGTGGGTAATCCATTCTTTAATATATATTCAACTAGCTGACCCGGCAAACTTTGTACTGCTACAAATTGTACTAAATTGAAAAAGCAAAGCCTTGGTGCTACATTTCGCATTCGGAACTTGACCTATTGTATTCTGTTTGAACGGTTTCGCGGCCGTTGTACTGCAGAACGGTTGCGGGCTGGTGCTGCCATCTTATTGCCTTTAATAGCCTCTCTTAGTCCAGATTCGAACACGCAACGGCTGGTTTGTGAGGTTAGTGTCGTACGCACCTCGACGCCAACTGGGAGGTTTTTTTACCTAATTGTCAGAAATTGTAAATTTCGGATGTACTCAAGATATAATTTAGGCTTTGCATTTTTTGAGAAGTTTAGCCTCTGGTAAAATAGTTAACTGATTTCGGATTTTCACAGAGCGTTTGTTTCTGAACCTTCCTGAACCATTGGTTGGAAATGGCGATCTTTCCGCAATCTTGGAATTGATTGCAACATGCAACACGTTTGAAACATGTGCAAAATATTAGTTTTTTAATTCCCAGTTCCGGAATTGTGTTGGTTGTCAGTTAATTTTACTGCAACTTTATTCTAGTATCCACTTGACAGTCAGGTCTTTTCATGGCTCAAAACAACAGTTTGTAAAAATGCATTAAATACGGATCCAAATAAGAAATACGTTCATAAAATTGGTTATAGCAAGTATAAAGATTTCGTTTCCATATGCAGTGAAGTTATTTGGACGGTCAACAGGAGCAAGCAAAATGGGGTGTTATCTAAAGCCTTATTACTTATGGAAAAGATAATCTGATGACGACCACAACTGTTGGGTAGTGGTGGAAGTTGAAAAATCAACTTGAAACAAATCGAACATTCTTATGGATGGTTGCAAGAAATTTTAGGATTTCAAAAAGATTTGCACAGTTGTGAGGAACACGCGTTCTGTGAAAATTCAGTGGTCTAAGTTACCTACCATCATTACCACGTGTTTGGTTACCACACCATAACGACCATAACAACGACGCTGCTTGATGGTACGTGGTGTTTGTTGCTTTTCTCCGATTGTAATCGTAGTAGCCTAAAACATAGTGTCTACGATAAATGGCGGGAAAAGTAAAATAACGGTTTTTGGATTTTTTCCAACTTTTCGCGTGGATTTTCATTATTTTTTTTATGTATAAACCTGACGCAGACTAAAACACAACAACTGAAAAAAGAATCATGCAATTCCGTCCAGCCGTTCGTGAGTTTATCCCTTGCAAACAAACGCACCAACTTGGTTTTATTATATAGAAAGAAGATAATGATAAAAATATTCACATGCATTTTATTTGTATATCATGTTCATGGTAAGACAGCAGTAAGGCTTATACAAATTTGGAAAAACGTTTATGTCTTGGTCTCGAAATATTGTTTAAGGGAGTTCCTTTAAAACATGTTGAATTAAAATGGAAAAAAATTAAGGTAAATGGAGCCAAAAGTGTGATTGCAAGCACCCTAATTTTCAGTCTTCAAAAAAACTTCAAATTTGTATAAGCCTAACTGCCCACTTTTCTTTTTAATTTATACTTTTTGTACTTTTGTACTTCTAACACTGTTTACCGTTTGCTGCTTACTACTTACTGTTTACTGTTTACACTCGTGAGCGAACTTCCGTTGCGTCTTTCCGCACAGCTCACTCACGAAGCCAACAGCTCGTGAGCGGCACACTAGACTGTATGGATACAGATTTTGTTTTATTTCTTCTTTCTCTTAGACCCTCATTTACACACGCGGGTTATAGCGATCAAAATCAACTGCACGGGTTGCAAATACGAACGGGAATTAAGACCGTGGCTGATAATTAAATACATACCCGCAAAAACTCGCTGCAATGCAGTGCAAAAAATAAGAAGGTATGTCCGAAAGAGATGCTCATGCCATTGAGTTTTTTAAAATGAGAAAATTAGACCGCACGAGTGCGGCTTTCATAACACTGCAGTTTATTATTTGCTACTTGCTGATTACTTGCTTTTACTTTTTCGGCGACAATCCGCTTATTGAATCCATGCCAAATTCAAGAGCCGTCTCCACATTTGTCGGTCCTGCGCTACCGCTCACCAGCCGTCCCTAACACACGCTGTTCTAACATTCTCGTCAACAGCGCTCAGTAAACGGGTACGGGATCTGCCTCGAAGGTTCTTTGCTAAATATAGTTTTCGCTGGTCTCTCATCCGGCATCTTTACTACGTGGCCAGCCCATTGTAACCTACCGTATTTTGATCGCTTCATAATATCCGCATCTTTGTATACTTGGTATGTTTCATGATTCATGCGCCTGCGCCACACTCCTTCGTCTAATATGCTAGCAAAAATTGATCGCAAGGTCTTACGCTCGAAAATGCCAAGAGCTCGTCGGTCTCTCTCTTTCAATGTACACGCTTCTTGGCCGTAGAGTACCACCGGGAGAATTATTGTCTTACAGAGCGCGAGTTTTGTACGGAGTTGTAAGCTACGGGACCTCAGCTGGCTAAGTAATCCGTAGAAGGCCCTATTGGCAGCCGCTATCCGCCTTTTTACTACACGGCCCACATCGTTGTCGCATGTCACTAACGTACCAAGGTAAACAAATTCATCGACCACTTCTAAAGTACCATCATCCGGGGTGGAAATTGTGCCAAAAAAACATATGCTTTTGATCTTTAGCTTAGTATACACACAATTTAGAAACTAAGTTGATTTCAAACCAGTCAATATATACTAAATTGTTCAATTAACAACTACCGTAGAGATGGTTTAGTTACAATGAAATCAAATTTTACTGGAAGTGCATGAACTTTGGCACAATCTCACCCCTTCTACGGGGTGACATTGTGCCAACAACATAAAGTTAAGCTAAAAACCTAAACAGTGAACATTAGCATGTTTATAAACAATACATATAAATACCAGTATAAAGTAGTTGACCAAACACGTGTTTTAGTCTTTTGACCTTGAAATGCGGTCAGGCATATATTAATATTTTTTTGAAACGATGGTTCTACAATTGATGAAGGGACGGTAAGGGAAAGTAATGAAGAAGGATTTTTGGGAATGGAGGGGAAAGAAAATGAATTCTCCTTGATCAAACTGAAAACTAGAATCGATTTTCAGCTTGAATGCAGTCGTTGAATCTCCTTACTCGTATTCTTGTTGGTGCTAACTAGAGATCCAAAGTAAACGAATTCATCAACCACTTCCAGTTTATCGCCGATTAGTCATTGTCCAAAAGCAAAGCAAAGCAATGCCATGGGTATAAACGTCTTTCAGAATTTGAACCTTCTTTATCGACAGGCTTCGCAGCCGATTATTAGAGTACAGGAAAACTACGGCGCTAGTGCAAAGATCCTAAAAACACTGTAGCGGTACCGCCCAGTCGAGATTCGACCATCCGACGACTGGCTTGTTAGGCCAGCATCGTAACCCGGAGCTAACTAGGTGGGCAGGCAAACTTTGCTTTCTCTGGAGCCTCTTCCTACTATATATTTAGCTTTCGACGCATTTTAGTCTGGCGTTGATTGCCTCCCCCATCCCAAGGTTTCTAGTAATGATGTCGAGGTCGTCTGCGAAGGCTAGAAGTAGAGTATTCTTTCTGAAGATCGTTCCTCTCGTTTCGATGCCCGCTCGCCGGATCACACCTTCAAAAGCGATATTGAATAACAACATACAGGACACTGCATCCTTTGCCGCAACCTTCTGCGCGATTCGAAAGGATTCGAGAGTGTCTCCGAAACGCGCTTGTAGCACATCACTCGCTTCAGTGTAGCTTTGATTTGCCACGTCAGTTTGTCCGGCAAACCGCACTCGTGCATTACCTGCCATAGCTGTTTGCGTTTAACTGTATCGTATGCTGTTCTGAAATCTACGAAAACATGATGCATGTTGTACTCTCGACATTTCTGGAGGATTTTTAGGAGAGCAAAAATTGAATCCGTAGTAGCACGGGCCCCCGCCTGATTCTGCCCTACGAATTCTCTTGCTATTAGGGATAGATGCACAACACAACAAAATCTGGGACAGCACCCTTGTAGGCGGCGTTGACCAGTGCACCCAAATAACCATAAGCATTAATCTAAAACCGTATATTGGAAATAATTCCGCATCCCTAATGCCAAACTTTTGTATATTAGCAATCTTAATGCTTTTAAAACGTGTATTAACTTTGTTGATGCATAGAAGCATTAACGTAAATCAGCATTAAAGAAAGTAATATATGTGCATATAACGTAACAATATAATGCATTTAGTTAATTGCATTAAAATGAGCCGTAAGTGTTGATAAACGGCTTGTACTTGACTTCTTATTTTGCTATTCTACGGCCACTATTCGTCCCCTTTTCCACCTAACGAATGCCGTCTTTTTCTACCCTATTGGTAATGCAGGACAAGTAGCTATGATATGAGAGGGAATATCACCAAGATTTAAATACGACTAATTTCTACTCACTCAATCACATCCGCTATGGTTTAGATAGCAAAGGTGCAAGGAAACGAATGAGGTTGCATGACTAACTCCCGGTTCGAACCCTGTCTAGGTGGTAAGATTATTCAGCATTTCAAAAAATGGTTCTGTTTATCCTGCTCCCCTTGAGATGCAGCAAAAAAAATCGCTTGCTTTTTTAAATCCCGGCTGAATCTATTTTTATTTACAATAACAAGCAAACGATATGCCGTCGATACTTTTTCGATACGTCGATAATGTAGACAAAATGACGTTTCGTTTAAGCCTCAAACTCAAACAAACACTGATCATGTTTATTGGATGCTTGTGGCGTAGCATTTTAACAACCCGCTATTTCGCCTTTTTAGCATTATGTGAGTTCTACAGAAGTATATAAAGAAAAATATGCTTTTAATCATAGTTCTGTATGCTTATACAATGTTGTCCAAGGACTAGTGTTTAGTGCTTACTGGTTACTTGGGTAATGCCGCGGTAGTTACAGCAATCTAGCCCATTGCCTATTTGGTAGATGGGAGTCCCATCATGGGACAGACCACACCTTCCATCCACTTCTCCGGTAGTTTCTCCTCCTCCCAAATTCTTGAAATTGTCCTGTGAAGTACCATTGCAAGCGATTCTTAGCCATTTTTATAGAGTTCTGCACGTAGTCGGTCTTTTCCGGCGGCTCTATTGTTCTTCAGCTGACCGATTTCTCGCCGGATCTTTTCGAGATCGAAAACCGGTGCGCTGCTCATAGTACATTTCCTTCTCATCGTCGGGTCTAGCTTCGTGTGGACAATGCACGTTTATGATGGTGTAGTTAACGGAATGGACTTTTATCCTCAATATGCGCATCCTCTCGTGAATCGCTTTCTAGTCCATCACGCGTTCCTGCATTTTGCCCATCACTACGAAGCCCGTTTCCAGCTTTGATAAAATTGGGCTTTACTGCCACGGATGATTCACACCTTGTCACTTTTGCGACGGTTCTGCCATGGTGCCGAGCTTTCGGGGTCCTAACTTATCGAGCAGCACCCTGTCGCCAGCCAGGAAATTTGACGATCTGCAGTTCTAGGTACCAAGTTTCCCGAAGCCATTGGCTTTTGAGGAAAAATTATTGATTGAGTTTCAGATGTATTGGTAGAAATTTTCCACTTTTATAAGTAGTTGGAGAAAATATCCAAGCTTTTCTGCAGTCGAATACAACTCTACTAACACAGCTGTTATAAAGTTGTTATGACTACTGCTCATATGACAAATTTTGTTTATAAATAGGAAGTCAACTAAACCAGAAGAACCAAAATTGTGTTGCTTGGAATATGCCACGATGACTTTTTCCTGTTACAAGAATCGCTTGTAACGTCGCAGAATAACGACTTAGTGTAACCACCCAGCTAGCATTTTCATACGTATAAAAAAGGTAAAAATCAGCATTACGTACAGATATACATGTTAAATAAATCGTATTTCATGCGCAGAATTGGCATATCCGTACTATTTTGGAGGCGATATACGTGATTACGAATAATTTTGAGCGTTACGACTATATAAGTATTTATATACGATAATATCCGATTAAGCGCGACTCGCTCCGTACTACTCTACGATTTTGTGCTGAAAATCGTATTTATGTCAGTCATTATCATTATATACGACAGAAAATCAACTTGATCCCACTTTATCCAGCTTTAGTTACGATTTCGAGTTTGTTAGGAGATATTTACGATAGTTTTCGTACATTGATATACGAGTTGGTGC
The DNA here is from genome assembly GCF_943734655.1 of Sabethes cyaneus. Lineage (NCBI taxonomy): Eukaryota > Metazoa > Arthropoda > Insecta > Diptera > Culicidae > Sabethes > Sabethes cyaneus. The sequence continues at coordinate 194,063,477 of NC_071355.1, read as the reverse complement.
TAGCTGGGCAGCCTATAATTCAGCAAAATCTGATATTTTTATGTTGCAGAGGATTGGACCCAGGATCGAGCCTTGGGGCACACCTGCTTTATCAGGACATTCAACGGATTCAAAATTAAAATTTGGTAGTTTCGTGATTAAACCTTTATGCAAAACACCGTCGAATGCTGAGCTCTATCTTTTGCGGTCGAAAAGTTTAAATTCAAAACTAATGGTAGGTACGGAATAATCGCTCACCTAAACAATACCAGTTGGATTTTTTTTCACCATACATTATTACTATTAAGAAGTTCGATTGTATGTCGTCCAAAAACAGAATGGCAAGCGAAGAACAGCTAACCGTATTGTCTTTCTACTCCATTGAACGCAATAATTCCGCTACATTTTGGTCAGAACATCCTGCTGTGGCGTGCTGTGAAACCGGATATTTTGAACTAAATAATCGCAGTACCAACATCTACTTTTACTTTCCCCGTTCAATGTTCAAGTGAGCCCACCATGATGCTATCCTCCAATAGCAATAAATCATCGTCTGCTGCAGGGGAAAGTAGTTAGGTGACTAGCGTAAATTGACTGTTAAGCATACTTGTTAGAATTTAAGCATCATATCAAACATTGTGGTAAAGTTAAAACCAAACAATTTTTGTATTAAAATAGGTATCTTCAGAAAAGAGTATCTCCAGCAAAGAGTTTGTATCTACTTATCAGAAAATAAATGAGTCTACCATAGACATTAAATTCAGTACCTAACTTTGAAAATATTTTGCAAAACTGTAGATCAAACACGTTTTCTGCAAGTCTCTGTTTGTTGGCCGGTACAATAATAATAAGCGCATCGTCTTCTAACGGCGAGGGTCGCTGCCTGGAATTGGCCAGTTAGCCTGGCTGGCTAGCGCAGGGATGGCCCGGTCGTCGTCAGCAGAAATAACAAGTCCCAATTAAGGGAGGACAGCTCGGCAAGGGTGAATAAATGAGCTGGAATCTGCAAATGACTTTTCATTGTTAGGTCTTAATTATTGGCGCACTTCCTAGCGGTAGGACAATGAACAACGGCAGGAACGCTGCGGTGCGGTGGGTTTCACCGTCGTGCGTCGACAGAAATAAAGCTACAGTACTTGTAAATGCATCCGAGATTTCGATGATTGCAAAACGAAATAAATTGGCTGGACGCACCCCGCAGTCGAGGGTGAGTTTTTCTAATGGTTGTTGTGTTGCAATTGCAAATGCCAGCTCGGAAGGCCGGAAACAAAAGAGTCATTTTGAAGGGGATCAGCGAGCTTTATTATCCGGAACATTGAAAGTTGATCAGGCAGATAAATAATTCATGATATAAATTGCGGCAGTGTTGCTTATTTAGCTTGCATTTGTCAGTTGAATCAATGGAAACAATATAAGATCATCAACGTTATAGTTATCTCTTTAATTGTATATTTTATTGATGTTGATGTGTTTAATGCATACGTTTATAGTTTATCCGAGGAAAGTTTATCTATATTTTCAACTCAATGAAATTGAATTGTTGCTCGTAGAATTCAACTGTTTTAAAATGGGGTCCTTGAAGAGAATCGCAGATTTTCGCCAAGTGAACGATGAAGATCTAATACAAGGACAAACATGCGTATTATGCGCCAAAAATAGTCCGCCAAACTTTTCATTCGAATACGTCCGAACGTGTTCTGTCCTGTCTACTTCATTATTCCTGAGCTACAACCATCAAAACATGAAAATCGATTCATTTCAATAGATTACTGCATTTGTAACAATTTTAAAAATCAAGTCAGTCGTTTGGATTTTGATGCTATCAAATTCCGTTCCATTTCGTTCGAGTGTGTCATGACTGCTTTTCTAGCCCTGAGCTGCAGTCGCCAATGCACTGGATGTGTCGAAGGAAGAATCAATATGCAAACTTGATTGGTACATCTCAGTCCCGATGTTTTTACTAACAACCCATCAACTTTCACCTGTGACGTCAGTTTTTAATAACGAAGAATTTCAATATTTAAGAATACTATAAAAATGATTTTGCCTCTCACTTTTAAAGCTCAGAAACTTGTGCAGTGACACGGATGTGCTACGTGTGACCAAAGTTTTCTTTAATGCAAAGAAATTAAAAGAACTAATGCATAATTCGGTTAGTTACCATCAAACCTATTTTTCACCTGCACAAGTATTTTTTTTGTCATGTTACGTCCTATCATGATCTGCTGCATTCTGAATAAGTTTAGCAATGAACTGTTTTATATGACAAGTTTCATGTTACACAATCCATTGTCAAGTGTGAATCACGACACGTGTGCTCGTCACTGCATGTAACAACTTTATTTTCTTTTTCTCGATATCAGGAAAGTCCGATACATAAACAGACAGCTTTTTTCATAGACTCACGAGAGCCAACACGACAAAAGTTTCCAAAACCTAGAACATCCAGAGTTTTTTTATATAAAAATCAAGTCACTTAAAAAACTTATCCCCGTTGAGTTGATGCACTCGTCCGTAGCATCGGGTGTAGTTTTGCCCAGATAAAACATTCACGAAGGAGACACACAGAAGACGGGAAGACGAGAGAAAAAAAAACGAAAGCAGAAAAACTGCACCAGAAACGTGACAGACCAGACAATTACTTCATGCATATTTGATGAGGCCTTCCGGTTGCTGTGCACAGCAGCATCCATGACCCGACCCGGATGTGCCCAACAGAAACCGACGAGGTGGGTACCTACTGAAATACTTTCAATATTCGTTTATATTCAGGAAAAATATCGACAATCAACCGGTGTTCTGAGACCACAATTGTATAGAGGTTACCAAAATAATTGTTCAACAGTCCCGCTGGTTGCCCGTAAGGATAATCTCCTTTTTCAATTACTATCATGCTCTTTCCGCTATCGCTTTGAGGTGAACAGTTGTGGAGCAGTTGATGGGATAAGCAATTCCATTCAGAGCTAGTATGAGCAGAGTTCCACTATCCTGGACAATTTTATCCCACAGCGACGGGCGGGATTGGTTTTTCCCGCAAATCCTTTGGACATCGTGTGTTGTTATTGGATCTCGGAAAATCATTTCGAAGTGACAGCAGCGCAATAAGCAGAACTCGTAGCAATGCTAGCGGGAAAAATAAATTTGTTCAATAATAATGGTTTTATCGAGGAATATAGCAATGAAGCGAACTGAGGAAAATGAAATCGATCAGATGAAATCGTATTGACGCCTCAATTTTGAAGAGTGGATGAACAGTTTCTTTTGGCTGTTCTTATACGTATTAGCTGCTACATAAGATAGACAAGAGTGTGTATCTCGCATGCTGGAAGCCAAATCACGCAATTTGAATGGTTTCTAATACCTAAAAGACGGTCCCCCTCTGGATATAATTTCCAAATAAATACAACAGTTGGAATATGAATAGCAAATATTTCAGACTAAAAATCATAAAACCTTTGAATAAGCCATAGAACAATCGTCCCTACTTTTCGTTTGACCATCATCCTCGCCTTCCTTTTCACTTTATTAAGAGCCATACTTGTTCCCTAGTGTCCCCAAGGGACAAGCACACACTTCAAAGCAACCCCCGAATCCTGAAAATCCAGGAATAAAAATAAACATTTTCGGGAGCCATTGGCGACCCCTTCGACAATTCGGCTGAAACTACGTGTTACCTACTCGGTAGCACCCTCGAAGGCACCACCACCGCACCGGCCGGGGCGAGCGAACCACCAGCCATACTACAACTTAATGATAAAAGCCATTTGCTGTGAATTATGGGTCCTGCTTGAATTTGAAGTGCGATAGTGGTGGAAGCCAAAAGAGTGTAATAACGTTCTCCTCCATGCCTTCATGCCTCTGGTAGTAGGCAGCAGGGGGAAACTGCTTAGGTGATAATAATGGGACAGTTTTAAAAGTTGCTGTACCCTTCTCGGATTAATGCGGGGTGTTGATTGCTTTTATTACAGTAGGTGTTGAATCAGAGGAGGTAAGATTCTATTTCTGGCTTCCAGTAGGAAGCCGTGGGCAGTAAAGGATGGTGCCATTCATGCGAGAGCCATTGAAACTGGAACCGAGAAACTACCATATGCAACGAATCAGTAGGTTTTGTAGATTATAATAAATTAAAATTTATTTATAAAGCGTATGACTTTACCATTGTAAAATCAAACCGACTCGACCGGCACAAGTACATTTACGATTTGTTGAATTAAACAAAGGTGTGCTAAAGGTGTCAAAGCAAAGCTTAAGTGCTACATTCCGCTATCGGAACTTGACTTTCCGTTTTTTATTCGATAGAATTTGTAGCCAGCTGTCCGAGTACAGGACAACTACGAGTCTGGTGCTAGAATGCCACGATAACATTTGCAAAAATAAATAAAATTATAAAATTACGTTGTTGTTGTTTAGCAGCCGGTAGCCGGGGTGACTCTTGCCGTATCAAGAATTCCTCTCTATTGTACTCGGTCCTGGGCTACTCGTTGTCAATTCATTGCGCATCCCGACACACGCGAGTCGGTTTCAACCTGGCCGAGCCATCTGGCACGTTGGGTCACTCTATTCCTGGTGACGGAGGGGTTCTTGAAGAGAACGGATTTCACTGCACAGTCGTCCGGCATCCTTGCGACGTGGCCGGCCTACCGGAGTCTCTCAACTTTCGCCAGGTTTTCGCGCGCTTACGATGGGAATCTTTCCAAGCAGTGCCTGTGGCTCGTGATTAATACGTCTCCGCCACTCTCCGCTTGTACTCCGCCAAAAATAGTCCGCAACACCTTTCGTTCAAATACGACTAGTGCACGTATGTCTTCCGTAAGCAAAGTTACTGTCTCAAGTCCGTAGAAGACTACCGGTCTGATTAGCGTTTTGTACATCGTCAGTTTTGTGCCGCGGCGTTTGTTCATAGATCGAAGCGTCTTGCGGAGGGAAAAGTAGGCTCGATTTCCAGCCTAAATGCGTCGTTCGTTGGAGCTCCTTACTCGTATTATTGGTGACTAGAGATTCCAAATATACGAACTCATCAACCACTTCCAGTTCATCGCCTTCAATAGTCACTGTTCGTGGAAGGCAAACGTTTCTTTCTCTGGAGCCTCTACCTACCATATATTTGGTTTTCGACGCATTGATTTGTAACCCTATCCTCCTAGCCTTCGTTTTTAGTCTGACGTAGATTGCCGTCCTAAGGTTTCTAGTAATCATGTCGAGGTCGTCTGCAAACGCTAGGAGTTGAATACTCTTGCTGAAGATCGTTTCTTTCGTTTCGATGCCCGCTCACCGAATCACACCTTTAATAGCGATATTGAATAACATACAGGACAGTCCATCCCCTTGCCGCAACCTTCTGTGCATTTCGAAAGAACTCGATAGTATCCCCGAAACGCGCACGTAGCACTCGCTCACTCGCTCCGAGTAGCTTTGATCGGCAGCTTCAGTTTGTCCGGAAAACCGTACTCGTGCATTATCTGCCATAGCTGTTCGCGTTCAACTATATCGTGTGCTGCTCTGAAATCCACGACAATTCAAACTATGATGGCGTCTTTTCCAATCAATCGCGAAGCGAGGATTTCCAGGTTGACAATGTTTCAATGTTGTGAACTTAAAAATCAATACTGTCAAACGGGGTAACTTGCAACAGCGGGATAAGATGCAACGCTATATAACATGCTATATCGATCCAATTTATTGTGCTTTTTGCTTTGTTATTTCAATTTTTAATCTATATCAGTCATTAAACCTTGTTGCTAACAGTTCAAAGAAGCCTTAGATACTGTTATATTGATTTGCTGCTGTTTTAAAAAATCCCATAAGATGATGGCAAATTCATCGTCAATTTTGCGTCTGTAAAACGGTTGTGTCGCCCACAAGCACTTCAAATAAAAGAAGCCAGCATGCGTTTTTATAGTAAAATGAATGATAAGGAAACAAAATAGTTGATTTATGATGACTAGTTTTGTTTATCCTGCTTGTTACCATAGTATTCGTAAAACAAGTACTTAAATGGGGTAACTTGCAACAGCTGGTAGATATAAAAAGCTGTGTTCCGTTAACTTCACGAGGCAAGTTATCATTTAATTTTGCATTAAGCAATACTAAAGCACACCTGAAGAGTGTAAGACACTTTCGGTAAGTCGGAAATATGCCAGTTTTTCTCAATTGAATTTATTTATTTCAATCAATTTATTTCAATTGAAGCTAGATTAAATTGATGTTCTGAAATTAAACAAATGCTGTAAAAGGGTAATTCTCGGTTCTCGCTGAAACAGGGCCACTACTGACACGAGGTCTTCAAATATTGGAACTTTTGCGCTTAAATGGTTGAAAATGCTTAAAAAATAAGAATTACACTTTCGATACCTCGAAATAGTGGACCGCCAAGGGGCCTAACAGGTTCAAAAAAAGTTGAATTTTGAGCAAACCTTGAGATCTATATCATGTGATATTTCATAAATTTACCTTGAAACAACTAACAAATAGCCCGGTTTTGTAAAGAAGAACAGGGCTTCAAATGGAGTAAAAATTTTTTGGCGGCCATCTTAGATTTGGTCGCCATATTGGATTTTATCAAACAATCGCCGTTATCACCATGAGCCCCCAACCGATTTTCATTTTAAGACCGCCATTGGAAAGCTGAGGAAAAATGCTACAAGAAACATTCATAAAATTAGGTGTGCAGTGGCATTAACTGAATAAAACAGCCTCCCAGTTGGCCTCGAGGTAAGACGCTGGTCTAATAAGCCAGTCGTCGTATGTTCGAATCTCGGCTGAGAGAGGCTGTTAGAGTCAATAGGATCGTAGCACTGACTCCGCACTGTCCTGTATTCTAACAGCTGATTGCGAAGTCTGTCGTATAAAATCAGAAGGTCAAATTTCGATAACGGAATTAGCACCCAGGCTTTGCATATGTGAATGGTCCTTAAAAAAGGCAGCTTTATCGGATCCAGACAAGGAATATCAACTGCATGAATAATATAGAAAGTTTAATTCGTAATTTCCGTTACGGGGCTCATAAATTATATCTACCAACGTGACATAGGACATTTATGCGTATATTCATAGCAAAAGCATTAAAAATCGCTAGTCCGATTATTATTTGCATATTCAAGTCAAAAGAAACTCATACAAATCATTAAATTCGTTCAATTTCCAAAAAATATTGCTTGTTGTAAGTTACCCCGTTTCAAGGGTTACTAGTAACAAATTAGTTAAAAAATTCTACAACAGCCAATATTGATCGCATATATTTTATCAATATGTAAAATTGTTCTATCCTAGACTTAACCTAGACTTTGGGGGTGACAAAAACTTTAAATATGATTTGCAATGGCCTTATTTGGAAAATCCATTGTAGTCTGCATCCAAGCTAGCTAAACAACTGAAATTGCGCGTATGGCGCGTTATCAAACGGTATAAGGAACGTTATCAAACGGTATTGACGGCAATTCGATAGCCTCAAGCTAATCATCGGAATGGAACTGTCGACCGGAAACTGCGTGGTAAGATTTTCAAGACCATCAAAAGCAATCCCAATCATTTGGACCGTGATTTGGCCAGAAAATTTGGTGCTGCCCATAGCACCGAGAGGAGAATTCGACTCCGGGAAGGAATCAAGTCGTATCGAGCTAGCAAACAGCCAAATCGAACCATAAAACAGAATAGTGTGGCCAAAATTTATGCTCGAAAGCTATACGACCGGGTGCTAACCAAGATCGACGGGCGTCTTTTGATGGACGATGAAACCTATGTCAAGGCTATCTTCGGGCAAATGCCAGGTCAAAAATTTTACTGGGCAACGGCTCGGGGGGATGTTCCAAGCAAATTTAAATTTGATTTTGCCGACATATTTGCTCGAAAATGTATGATTTGGCAGGACATTTGCGGCTGTGGCAGAAAAACGAAAATTTTCGTTACAAATAAGACAATGTCATCGGAACTGTACCAAAAGGAGTGTCTCCAAAAACGAGTTTTGCCGTTCATTCGATCCTACCATCATCCCGTAATGTTTCGGCAGGGGGACTCTGTAGCCGCAAGGTTACCGAGTCTGCTTTGACAAGCGAATGGTCGTGGGTTCGAATCAGGCCATTCGATGTCAAAATGACTTTAGCATGGGTTTATTCTCTGGCCCCTCATCACCCTTCCTTCATACTGAGTTCTACTTTATCCCAAAGACGCTTCTTATGGTTAGTATACTGCTATGAGGACTCAATGAGGTAATGGTTTTGAACCTCAGGAGGACTCACCAGTGCTAACTATAACGAGGCGAAACAGGTTTGATATAGTAGGACATGCATCGAAGCATGGGTAAAACCCTCAACACATAAGCACGCATAAAAAAAAATATATAAGTTTATCGTTTACTCAATAACGATAAAGCATAGAAATGCAGTGCAGAATACAGCATACACCCGGGCAACATTACAATAGATCAATAATGTTGTGGTCAAAGTAATAAGTCCATACAAAAAAAAATGTTTCGGCAGATTCCAGATTCGGCAAGCTGTCATTACAGCAAAGTGGTTCAAGAATGGTATGCAGAGAAAGGGGTCCAGTTTATTCCGAAAGACCCACCTAATTGCTCCCAGTCCGTCTTATTGAGAAATACTGGGCAATCATGAAGAGGAGACTCAAGGCAAAGAGAAAAGTTGTCAAAGACATCAATCAGATGAAGACTTGGTGGAATAAGGAAGCCAAAACGATGGACGAAGATAGTGTGCGCCGCCTAATTACAGGAAAAGTTCGAGATTCCTTCGAAACCGTGACGAATAATTTTATCCGTATTTTTTCTTAAAAGTATGAAGAAAATGCTACATTTGTGTAAGAAAAGATCTTGAATTCAATAATAAATAACTGAAATACACGCAATTGTTTTTGTTCCGGTACTATCTGAAGGAAGCTTTAGCTGTTTAAAGAGCTATTATTATTATTATTATTATTATTATTATTATTATTATTATTATTATTATTATTATTATTATTATTATTATTATTATTATTATTATTATTATTATTATTATTATTATTATTATTATTATTATTATTATTATTATTATTATTATTATTATTATTATTATTATTGTTATTATTATTATTATTATTATTATTATTATTATTATTATTATTATTATTATTATTATTATTATTATTATTATTATTATTATTATTATTATTATTATTATTATTATTATTATTATTATTATTATTATTATTATTATTATTATTATTATTATTATTATTATTATTATTATTATTATTATTATTATTATTATTATTATTATTATTATTATTATTATTATTATTATTATTATTATTATTATTATTATTATTATTATTATTATTATTATTATTATTATTATTATTATTATTATTTATTATTATTAGGAAATCCGGATATATGGGTCTTGCCCTTCATTCATAGGATATTAAAAAAAATCACTAACATAAAAACGTATAACATAAATTACATAAAATGCACTCTTAACTTATTTTTAATTGATTGTCTACATTCTAAAATTGATACTACGTTTTGTTCGTCGTTTGCCATGGACATCATGCGGCGAACTGGTTCGTTCATGATGTAGTTCGTATTTCTCGTGGGTAGCTGGAACTGGCGAACTCTCCTCAAATTTCTATTTCCTTCGTTACCTGACTCAGAAGGTATGGCGAGTAGAACCGGTCCGTTAAGAGGTCCTTCAGGAACAGCACATCGTTCATTTTCCGTCTACAATCCAGCGAATTTAGATTTATTAATCTGCAGAGATCTAAGTACGGTGCTAAACCATCACGCCAACCCAAGTTCTGAAGTGCGAACCGAACAAATTTCTTTTGAACACGTTCCAACCGCTGTTTGTGGATATTATACTGAGGTGTCCAGACAATTCCTGCGTATTCCACACTTGATCGTACCAGAGCTGTGTACAGTGTCACAATTGTATACGGATCGTCAAAATCTTTTGCATAACGTTTTACTAAACCGAACATCGAGAAGGCTTTCGAATCACTCCATCGATATGTGCGTTAAAAGATAGTTTCTTGTCCATAATCACTCCCAGGTCGCGTACTGTGTCCGATCGTTGTAAGTCAAAATCTCCTATGCGGTAGTGATGTATGACATTAGATAGCTTGTGTGAAAAAGTCAAAATGCTACATTTCGAAGTGTTGACTATCAAACCACATCTGTCGCAAAATGTCTTGAAGTTGTCCAAATCAGCCTGGAGCTTGCAGCAGTCAATATTGTTTTTCACCGGGTAAAACATTTTCACGTCATCAGCGTACACTAGCAAGAACGCATCATTAATGTACTCAGGTAAATTGTTCATTAAAACAATAAAGAACAAGGGCCCAAGGTGGCTCCCTTGTGGAACTCCATAATTTACATCGAAGGTTTCTGAGCAAGACTTATTAAGCTTTACGAGCTGTTTCCTATTTGACAGGTATTCAACATATTTCCTGTGATTTCACTTTTGTTCAAACAAGCGAGCTATCGTACCGAACACAGTCCAAGAGCAGCTGATGGGTGTTCTTCCCAGTGAACGTGTATCCCCAACCGGCGTTGATCTTTGTGGTCCGTTATTCTACTGTCGCGTCGGCCGCTAAACACCTCCGGTGAAATGCTACATAGCGGTTTTTGTTTGACTGGCTACAAAAGCGTTGCGCATTGAATTAGTGGCTGACATAACCACCGATGTCTTTATTTCTGCCCTGAAATGGTTTACTGCACGGCGATCGAAGCCAGCAATCATTGAGTACGACAATGCAATGAAGTTTGTTGGAGTTTTCCGAGCACTAGCCGAACTTCTAACCCAATTCAAATCCCAGCAACATTACATGCCGTCGTTTCGTACTGTCTGGAAAAGGAACTCACTTCAAATTTATACCACCTCGCTCTTCGGACTTCGGTGGCCTATGGGAGGCTGCCATGAAGTCTTTTAAAAACACCTAAAATCAACTATCGTAATAACAGTCCTTCACAATGACAATTTCGAGATGCTACTGGTCCAGATTGAGAGTTAACTCCAAACCAGTCACCCGGCTGTCTACTGACCCTGAAGATCTTAGAGTACTCATTCTAGGGTATTTTGGTGCACCGGTCTTTGGTAGCTGTAGCAGAGCTGTCATTAGAATCGATATCATTGAACCAGCTTGATTGCTACCAGCAAACGCAGGAATGAGGAATAAATAGAAGCACTAATGGTCAACGTTTTAAAACCCAAAACGCCTGATCTTGAAACTGAACATATTTCTAACTTATTTGCATATCAACCATCCTATTCAATATCTACGCTATATTGACATTTTAATTCTCTAGAAAGCGAGAATCAACTTGTCAAGGGAACCAAATTTACTTCCTCTTATCACTACAGCAGCATTTGATAGTGCACAATTGATGATATTCCAATCCTTGTAGCACGCAAGCCCGTGAGAAGGAAAATCTCATTTCGAGCTCAATTGTATAAAACTTTCAAGAGATTTCCATTTTGGGGTATTTGAAATTGGATCATTCAGCACCCAAAGCACTACACCACCAGCCACGACACGTAGTCCGCAGCTGACCCAAAGCTGGCATGTAGTTTGCATTTCAATGGCCATCATAATCATCATCGAGTGTCACCAGTTTCCATGTTCTTCGGAGAAGTATGCTTCGAGCCGTAACTTATAATTTGCATACTTCTGCTCATCATACTTGAAACAAGGGGATTTGTTAGCCGAACAAGAGCTGGGATCTCTTGGGTTTGTTCGATAAAAATTAGTGACCTTTTTGAATGTGCTTGTTTCAATTCAATTTGATCAATTTATTCCACACTTTTCGAGTGGCGACTAACATCCCATTTCATTTGTGAATTGTAGATTCATCACATCCAAAGGATGAAATACGCCTGCAAGTCAACTGACAGCATCAGTTTGATTCCCCTTTCTGTAGTCTTTGCCGATGCCAACATAACACGTAACGCTTCTACTTATGCTGGCAAACATAAACTGCCAGCACAAAACATGTGATCGGTGGGTGGAGGCACCGAAGCCGAAACGATGTTGCTTGCATTTTACGCCGCAGTACAGACTTCTGGTACGGACGAGAGCATAAAGTAGGTAAATCTCTCTGTCTCAGTCAGTGCAGTGGTATGTTGGTTTTCACTGCAACTGGGTGGTTTCAGTCGATAACAGCTGATGTTTGGTAAATGTAGTATTTCCTTCCAGCATCGGGTGGTTTTCCTTCTTTCAATGAAACCAAAACTTAAATAAGCAGTCGAAATAATCGAAAAGGATTTCAAACTTCTTAAACCAGTTTCACTTTGTAGCAATAAAAAATAACAAACACTTAATGGAAGCTTTCAAATATAACTTTGAGGAAAGTTTTGAGATTGCTTCAATTTTATTTCCTAATTCAAATCTCATCTTCCGTTGTCAACGATGCCTGCGCGATGAAAAGTATAGCATTTCCTTTTTTCCCGCAAACAAGTCGCGAATCGACTCGAAAGTTGGAAAACAAAACATCAAAGAATAAAACCGAAGTTGAAGGCTGTCTGATGAGTTTACTGTCGGTTGTTATATGAAATCCCTGCTTTTGAACGTTTTCCCAACACTTGTGCTTTGCGAAAAAAAACGCAAAGTGCTATAAAAGGCTGCGATAATCGATTTACGGAAAACTCGGAAGGAAATGACGAGATGATAGAAGGAAATGAAATCACTTGCAGAATTTGCTCGACACGTTGTCCTGGCACAAATAGAATGGAAGCTGCCTAAGGCAAAAACGGAAAATTTTCTGTTAAATGTCCACCTTTTAAAGACCGAGTTTCTGATGAAACGGTTTTGCAAATCGTGATAAAAGTGTAAAATCAACTTTCAAACTTCGTTGCTTCATTGAGGGAATTCGACAGAGGATAACTTTATCTTCGTCATCAAAAGCCGCCCGTCATTGTTGCTTCGGAAGCAGCAAAAGGTTTTGGGGGGAACACGCGACGACGACGGCTCGCTGCGCTATCATCCTGATCCGAGAGAGTGTTGCTTTGCTTGCTTGCTGCAGCGTTGCATTTCGTATCGCCGTGAGCCATAACAATTATTATAACCATAATAATAATCGCCGGTACCCTCACCGGGAGTCGGATCGGAGTGTGCGTTCATATTTCCGTCAGCATTTAACTTTAGTATTTATTTATTTTCGACGTCTGGCACAGCAGTTTTTGCCCGGGGGAGCATTTGTCATTTTTATGACTCGACTAATAGCGCGGTGGCACAGTCTGGATTAATTTAGAAATGAATTTCCTGCACGGCAACCGAGAGACACACAGCCCAATGCTCTTGGAAATGATTGTCTCGTAAAAGTTTGATATGGTGATGATGTTCAGGAAATAGTATATTAAACGTGTGTACATAGAAGTGATGAACTGAAACAGGAAATTTATTTTTCATATTTCTAATTAGGTGTATATCCTTGCAAACAAAACATAAAACTAGATGAAAATTAATTTCTGATAAATTTATAAATCAGCTATTCGATTCTCTAAGGACAGCTGATTGCCAATTGTTGTCTTGATAAATGCTTACAATACTGGACAGTCCTGCGAACCAACCATCGCAAAACTAATAAGAAGCATATTTAGCATAACATGAAATCTCTTCCGAAGCATCTGCATCAGCGTGAGTGCATTTCTCTATCCACTCGTGTGTCAAGAAACAATTGCCATAATGGAATAGGAACAATGGGGGCTCTCGTCAGGTCCGGGCCCAGTTTTACCTGGTTTTTGTAAATTCACCACATTTAATACTTGGTTTTATCGCAAGCTATTCATTTCCCGTGTCTCGAGGGGTTTTTTGATTCCCTTTGTTTCCACGGTCTCAATCCATCACGGCCGGCCGACCGACCGCCCGCCCGCCCTCCGGCCGGTGTGAGGTGCATCTTCCAGCTGAAAGTAAAACGGGTGAAACGAGATCGGCTTCCATCATCACAATTATCCCGTTAACTTTTCGCTTTGCGTGCCAATCGCACGCGATGTTGAAATGCAAAATTGCGCTGAATGTGTGCCCTCTTGCTGGGTGCATCGTGAGCCGATCCCGCTAATCAATACGATTGAAATCCATTGGACGCTCGGGGTAATAATAGTAATCATAATTACAATAATAATAATGCTCACTCAGGTCGAAGCCCCATAATAGTGGCTTTGATCAACTGTAATAGCGATTTGTTTAAAGAACTCTTTTCTGTTTCACCACAAAACCGAAAACAATCGGTATGAGTCACTATGGTTGTAAGCTAACATAAAAATTATTTTATAGTTTTTTACAATTTCGATATATTTACATAAAATAATGTTCAAAAGTTTCAGGCTTCCGTCATTTTTAAATTTTTTTTCAAAACAAACTTTTTATAACAAGTTTGTTTTTAAGATGTTCGTTTTTTTTTAATATTAAAATAAAACACAAATTTTGAAAAAGGTGTGTGACAAATGAATTTTTATATGAATGGAAAAATTGGTAGTTGCCAAGCTGATTCTTTGCAAATGCTGGCCGCAACTACGTTTGAAATGGTTCATGAGAAACATCAAGAGCTTTTTGGCTGATATCTCAACAAAAATTCGTGTAATATTGTCTTCCATGACGAAAAACGAAACGAAAAAACGAAAGATTAGTTACTCATCAAGTTCACCGCTCAAATGATTACTTATTTCACATGCTACGTGGCAAGTAGCGCCATCTTGTTGAAATTACATAACGGCCTAATTCAATGCATGTGTTAATTATTATTACGATTCTCGTTCAACCGGCCCACTCTGTAATGATCATCAGCATCACTGATGATCAAAAGAGTGCGGGAACTCACTCTCTATCCATACATTGACAGCGCTATCTATAACGAATAACGATAGCATTAGCCGAGAGAATTTCTATAAATACTTGCCATCGATCAAACTAGCATTCATCTTATACATTCATTATGAATAAACCACTTAGTGTGATCATATCGGTCTGTTCCTCTAAAACGTGTTAGTCTGTTAAAATAAACTCTGTGTTAAGAAAACGCAAATTGTGACCAGTGACTTTTCGAAGAAGAACTATCATTTTGTGGTCCTTCGAACCGGATGACCCGGTGGACACGACAGATTAATATAGTGAACTATCTCCAAAATTTCGTGGCTTTGTTCTTGTGGCGTGGGATCGCGCCATTGCACTTAATCGACGAAGTATTCATCGGTGACGACGAGATTGCAGCCCTCGCAGTAAAGGCGGTGTAAAACTGTTGGAATTAAATTCACATCGGAACGTTGGAGACACGGTTAATATTTGCATCGCCGAACATCGTTTTGGAAAGGAACAGATAAGTACAGGTGGCGAACTGAATGCATGGTCAGTCCTCCGCCATTGCAAATTGGCAAAATTGCATGTGGCCTAGTGGTGAAACAATAAAGTTAAATAAATGCTACGATTTGTGTCTTATTGATTGCAAAGAAAAGGGTTTGGTCCGCTGAGTTGAGTTTCGAGGTTTGTTGGCATTATAGTTGATTTATATTTCACAATTATTAGTCTGTTGATCGGTGGGTTCTTTCTGTCAATTTCTCGGTCGTATAATCATTCGGTCGGTCAAGCTGTGGAGCATTAATTAAAGTGCAGTGAAAATTATACAAAGTGCAATATGTCGAGCACCGAACTGCGGACACTAACAAGGCAGGAACGGCAACTTCGGAGTGTTCTTGATACAATTAGAGACTTCGTTCAGAATTATCAAGAAGCACGTGATAAAACTGGATTGCAGATTCGGATCAAAAAATTGGATGAGGTTTACGATTTGTTCTGTCATGTGCGGACACGAATAGAGATGATTCTCGAAGATACCGACACCGGAGAAGATTTTGTAGATCCAGATGAGTCCGAGGAAGCACATGTTAAAAGAATGGCGGTGAATAAGGAAAAACGTGAGAGGGAAAATCAGCAAATCTTGAAGGTTTTTGTAAGCGAATATTTCCTGCTGAAACAATCGATGGAAGATCTTTTAATGCCTGCCGAATCGAGCTCCAGAATGGTTCCTGCTGCAATCGTCAATCACCAACCGTCCTCCATTTCCATGATGCGTGTGAAGCTTCCAGAACTCAAGCTTCCCACATTTGGTGGTAACTTACGAGATTGGATAACGTTCAGAGATACGTTTAAAAACCTGATTTCGGATAATACACAACTCTCCGACATCGATAAATTCACATATCTTCGTACGGCATTACTCGGGGAAGCGCTTCAAGAAATAGGGTCAATAGAGCTCACTGCGGCCAACTATTCGATAGCTTGGCAAGCACTCGAATCGCGATATGAGAACAAAAAACTGCTGGTAAAGTCTCATCTTGATGCAATTTTGGCGGTAGATCAAATGAAGAAAGAAGGATTTGAATCTTTGAATCATGTCATCAACGAATTCGATAAGCACTTACAAATGCTGAGTAAATTGGGAGAAGATACGGCATCTTGGAGCACTGTCATGGCACATATATTGGCCAGCAAGTTAGACAGCACGACTCTGCGCTTGTGGGAAAGTGAACACCGCTCACGTGATGTCCCAAAATACGTGAATATGATAGAATTTCTGAAGAAGCATTGTATCGTTTTACAATCGGTGGCTCCAAACCGTCTCCAACTAGTCGAATCCAAAAGGCCACAGCGGGCTGCTAGTAGCTATACCAGTACACAAATCGTCTGTCCATTCTGCAATAATGAGAATCACCAGGGCTTTCAGTGCACAAAATTCAAGGCAATGGGGGTAGAGGAGAGAAGAAATGCGGTTAAAATCAATCGACTGTGTTACAACTGCTTATCGAGAGGCCACGTATCAAAACTCTGCTGTCGAACTAGTTGTAAAATATGTGGACAACGGCATCATACGATGCTGCACCAAGGTTCCAGAACGAATGCGAGTAAATCTCCGGTTCCACAGCCACCGCACCAGCAAACGAATCAGAAGAACCCACACACGACACAGACACCAACAACCTCACAAACACAGAAACAGACACGAAATACAACTCCTCAGCACGAATCACACCAACCCTCACACGATACCCTCGCTACTTCAAGCACACACGGACACACACCGCCTTCTACACCTACATGCCACAATGCTATCCATTCTGCTGAAGCGGTATTACTTGCTACTGCTCTCATCGTTCTCGAAGATCACTTTGGAAATTCCACGTTAGCTAGAGCTCTTCTCGATAGTGGTTCTCAGCTTTCTTTTATGTCGGAGAGTTTATCGCAAAGGCTCAAGTTTAAACGATCTCGTGAAAATCTCTCCATCAGTGGAATCGGACAAGCTATAAAAAAATGCAAACAATCTGTTATCGCTCGTGTTCGCTCTCGAGTATCCGACTTTATCGGTGACGAAACCTTCTATGTTTTACCGCAAGTGACGCAAACCTTGCCGATTACGAGAGTGAATACCAACCATTGGGAACTGCCAAGAGACATAATCCTCGCAGACCCCACTTTCTATGAGCCAGGCTCAATAGACATTATTATTGGAGCGGGTCTATTTTATGACACACTCTCAACAGATAAGCTTAATCTTGGGAGCGAGGGCCATCCATGCGAAATAGTGCTTTCGGTTGGATTGTGTGTGGAAAAATTGCGGACAGTTTTAGACATCCTAAATCTGTTGTCGCAAACACGTGCAGCGAGCAGATAGATGAACTTGTTGCGCGGTTTTGGGAGCTTGAAACCTGTCGATCTAGCACTATTCATTCGGTGGACGAATCAGCTTGCGAAGCCTGGTTCGATCGCACAACAGTTAGAGACGCTAGTGGAAGATTTATTGTGTCCCTACCGAAGAAAGATTCGCTCATTTCCAGAATGGGGGATTCAAAACACACAGCGCTCAAACGATTTCTGGCACTAGAGAGACGACTAGCTGGCAATGCTGAAATAAAAGTCAAAAGTCGAATGATGTACGATCATCCTTAAATTCGTCAGGTATCTGTTCTAAAATTGCTGGACAATTAGAACTCCACTTCCGCAGTATAAATCCCCCTCCGGTCAGCAAGGCTTGCATATCGGCACATAGTCGTACGCCTTCCTCAATGCTTTCTGTTCCGGACATCATGTCATCGACATAAAAATCCTCTGCCAATATCCTTGCTGCTTCCGGAAACTTGCTTCCATCGAGCTCAGCTAATCGTTTCAGGCATTTTGTTGCCAAGTATGGAGCTGATGCTGTCCCATAGGTGACAGTTTGGAGCTCAAAGATGCGAATGTATTCATTTCGGTTGGTTCGCCAAAAAATCCGCTGCAGTCGCCAATCGCTGGATTGCACCCGTACCATGCGGTACATTTTTTCTATATCTGCGACCACAGCAAAGCGGTGGAGCCTAAACCGCAGAACGATCGCAAGCAAATCATCCTGTACCGTTGGACCGACCAGGAGGGAGTCATTCTGCTATGCTGCCATTTTTGTGTGCCTCGTAACTAAGGCAGTCCATATTGAAATGGTCGCAGATCTGTCGACATCAGCATTTTTGGCCGCTCTTAGAAGGTTTGTGGGGAGGCGCGGCAAACCTTCAATTGTGATGTGCGACAATGGCAAAAACTTTGTCGGGGCTAGGCGTGAACTCGATGAACTTCGCAGATTGTTTCTTGATCAACAATCACAAGAGCAAATTGTGACCAGTGACTTTTCGAAGAAGAACTATCAGCATGCATTCGGGGAACTTTTTCGTTATCATTGATAATGGACTCCAGTTACAGAAGCGCAACGTGACGGTCATCTACCTTTTCAATAAAGGATGGATTGATGCATCCCCCGATCTATAGAGTAGGGCGGGGCATAAGTGCGATGTTTGAAGATGTCATCAATTTTCGTGAGATATAAAGAAGGACTACAACATAATATATTTTATAGTGATGCAGTAACTCAATGTCTTTACATTCAACTATAAATCATTTGCGGTAATAGTGTTTTGCAAAATAATTTCTTCTTTCTTCTGATCAAGTGCCGATTCGCACTTTTACCCTACTAGCGGGGCAAAAGTTCGAATACCGCGGGGCAAAAGTTCGAAGCTCGAATCCATGAAATTAGCACAACAGTAGCTACGAAAACCATATTATCTCCAATCTGCGTTATATTTCGGTAAGGAATGTTCTCAATTTGCACCTTTCCTATTTTGCGCTGTTGAATTGCAGCCTCCGTTAGATCGAAACTTTTCCAAACCTTTGGTTTTTGTTTCATCAGCGGAAAAACATTGTTTTCCTTCGGCCAACATCTGTAGAGCACACAGTTTTCTGCAGATCTTCCATTTCTAGTATCTGTAATGTAATGCCTAAAGCTGTATAAAATTTTTGCCTCGTCCATGAATCGAACTTTTGCCCCGTCCGTGAATTGCACTTTTACCCCGCTAAGTGCTTGACGGGGTTAGATTAAATTACGAAAAAGCGAAATATATTTTGTAAATTCTTTTCACCGTATTTTCAAAACAGATATGTGAGTAATGTAAAATACTGCTACAAATTTTCAACAAGTAATATCCTCCTGTTGATATCGCATTTGCCGTATAACGAAAAATTACATCAAAACCGCTCAAACATAACATTTGCACATTACTCAACAACTATGGTTTGTAAGCAACCAACGTTTACGTTAGATTCAAGCTGTCAGAGTAGTCACCATGCCATCCATGCCAATGTAGTTAACTTACTCGGAATCTGAACCGCTAAATCATTGAATCGTACTTTTACCCGCATCGCACTTTTACCCCTCCTTACTCTATAGTAGATACGTTGGTAGTTCTTGTATTGCCGGTAATAGTTGAGTAATTCTCGCTGAAACGGGGCTATTACTGACACGAGGTCTTCAAATATTGGAACTTTTGCACTTAATTGGTAGAAAATGGTTAAAAAATAAGAATTACACTTTTGATAGCTTGAAATAGTTGACCCCTCGTTCGCCAAGGAGCCTAACAGGTTCAAAAAAAAGTTGAATTTTGAGCAAACCTTGAGATCTATATCATGTGATATTTCATAAATTTGACATGAAACAACTTACAAATGACCCGGTTCTGTAAAGAAGAACAGGGCTTTCAAATGGAGTAAAAAGTTTTTTGGCGGCTATCTTGAATTTGGTCGCCATATTGGATTTTATCAAACATCGCCGTTTTCACCATGAGCCCCCCGACCGATTTTCATTTTAAGACCACCATTGGAAAGCTAAGAAAATATGGGGTCCACTATTTCGAGGTATCAAAAGTGTAATTCTTATTCTACTTGTCCTGCATTACCAATAGGGTAGAAAAAGACGGCAACCGTCAGATGGAAGAGGGCACAAATAGTGGCCGCAGAATAGCAAAATAAGAAGTCAAGTATAAGCCGTTCATCAACACTTACGGCTCGTTTAATGCAGTTGACTAAATGCATTATATTGTTACGTTATATGCGCATATATTGCTTTCTTTAATGCTGATTTACGTTAATGCTTCTATGCATCGACAATGTTAATATACGTTTTATAAGCATTAAGACTGCTAATATACAAAAGTTTGGCACTTGGGATGCAGAATTATTTCCAATATACGGTTTTAGATTAATGCTTCTGGTTACTTGGGTATAAGAGTGACTGTTTGCACTGTCAAGAGTGATCATATAGAATTCAGTATGAAGGAAGGGTAATGAGAGGCTTTAGAATAAATCCATGCTAAAGTCACTTGACACCGAATGGCCTGATCCTACTAAGATTCGAAACCACGACCACTCGCTTATCAAAGCAGACTGGGTAAGGACTGTATCGAAAAGTAATTAGCAACTTTTAAAATGATTTTACTCAAAAATGTGTGAAGCAATTTTTATGTGCGTGCAAGCAAAAGTTAGTTTAAATATCTAAAAAGAGTTGTGCAGTCGATTCGTTTCGATTATTTTTTTACTTTTCGCTATGCCTCGGATTGATCTTGAAATCAGAAAAAAAAATTCTGCACACTTGGTGCACTGAAAACAGTGTTTTTTATAAACCAAATCGCAAAACGGCTTAAAGTGCACCACAGAAGCGTAAAAATATCATCGATAAATAAAGAAGAGATATCCTCTCGAAGGATCTGCCTTGGTCCGGAAGAAAACCTGGTTCCAGTTAGCCCCGGTAGATTCTGAAGTAATATCTCATATTAAACGACACCGATTGGTAACAACGTCTTATTTGGCTAAAATACTTAAAAGAAGCATTGCGATAATTCAGTGAATCAAGGTCAGGAACTCCGTAAAGACGTTCAAGAATCATAAGGTATCTAATAAATCCTGATAGTAACAATCTCGATCATTGGCGGAACTAGCGCTCATTTCTAGGGGGGGCTATAGCCCCCGGAATTTTTTTCAACCGTTTTATTTCGTCGGCATATTAAAATTTAATGCACATTAATGCCTGGAATCTTATAACAGTTATGCAAATAAACTTTACTCTGAAGTTTTTCGTACCTTTAGTTATCTAACTATTGGTTTTTCAAAAATTAAAAAACTTTTCTAGGGGGGGCTAAATCTTTTCTAGGGAGGGCTTAGCCCCCCCTAGCCCCCCCCTAGTTCCGCCAATGACTGTAGTACAGGCTTAGCTCAATGTACAGATGCCAAATTCGGCCAAAAGAGAGGGGGAGACTGATACTGTTTGTAGAGGGGCCACAATATTTTTTACAATTATTCATCTTTGTAAATTTGAGCATTTATTGCACATTTTGTGAAGAAAATACGCATCGCAGACCACAAGTACAAAAAGCATGCCACACTAAAACCTTCTGTCCAAACTTTTCCAGCGTAATCGTACTGTCGGTATCATCTACCACCTCGTCCGCCGATTTCGTGTCAAATTTCGGCCCTGTAAGCGCTTTTGAATCCTGTTTGACGTAAGTTTCGTCGTCCGTATAGATGCACTTGTTGCCATTGTCTATTATCCGTTTGTAACTATAAACGTGCCCTTATTTAGAATCGAGATCATTGGCGGAACTAGGGGGGGGGCTAGGGGGGGCTAAGCCCTCCCTAGAAAAGATTTAGCCCCCCCTAGAAAAGTTTTTTAATTTTTGAAAAACCAATAGTTAGATAACTAAAGGTACGAAAAACTTCAGAGTAAAGTTTATTTGCATAACTGTTATAAGATTCCAGGCATTAATGTGCATTAAATTTTAATATGCCGACGAAATAAAACGGTTGAAAAAAATTCCGGGGGCTATAGCCCCCCCTAGAAATGAGCGCTAGTTCCGCCAATGACTACAGTGCCTTTCAGACAATAATATCCAATTGGTCGAGAAACGCATCAATCCACCAAATTGTCCAGAGATCTGACCAATTGAACGTTACTGGTCGATTGTGAAGAGGATCTTTATTAGGGAAGGAACAGTTTCCCAAAGCATGGAGGAACGCAAGAAAAATTGAACAGCAGCATCCAGGAAATGCACAAAAGCTAGTGTGCAGAATTTGCTGTGAGGAGTTTCATCAAAAGTGCGCTCTTTCTTAAGAACCTAATATTTTGACTAATGTAAGCCATGTTATTGTTTCAAATCGTGTTGATTTTCAATAAACCGAAAACAAAAATTGAAATAATAATCGTATTTCATTTTTATTCACGAATAGACGTTGCTAAAGACTTTTCGATACAGTCCTTAATCAAGCAAATGGAACCAAATTTGACATGTGGGGGGTTTGGAGACATGAATTTATTTTGAATTTATTTATTTTATGATGGTTTGAGACCCCTGACCTCTGTGGTAGGAAGATAAGGACTCTCATACATATAAAACAGAAATTGGTCATACATTACCATTTCATCCTTTATGATGTACACAAGTGATTTTTAAAAGAAATCTCTATGTCTCAAAGGTTGCAGGCGTTGTACTTATGAACCCCTGTCCTCGTATTTTCAGAGCCACCATTGCATTAAATGAAGAATTGAATCTGAATATTTCGCTCTTCTCTTTTAAACATTCACTTAAACAATGGCAGTCACAGATTCTTATAAACATACATATGTCAGAAATGCAGTTTACATTAGTCTTTGATCTGATGATCTGATAATAGTCCTACGTCATTCTTTCGTGCAACCCTTAGGGCTGTATACCTTGTAGTTTTTCTAAATTTTACTCAACCGTCGTCCGTTATTGATTTCAGCAGAGTGACAAATATTCATTTTTTGCTTCTCTAACTGATTCCCGTTTCAAACGTATCCAGTTGGCATATTTTTGTGAATTCTTGAAATTAAATTTGGAATACAAACACCAAACCGGAGTCTAGATTTTAAGGTGTGGTTTCCACTATCGGAGCAACCAACGAAGTAAAAAAAGGACCCGCTAATCACGCTTTATTTTTTTCTCGAGTTAAGAATTAAGTAAACTCAGTCCTCGAGTAAGCGAATGTGGAATTACATTTGATACCATCAGTTTCGGCAGTGATAAATTTAGCACAAGCAGCGATGTATCCTATTTCAAACCAAGTTTTACGCATTTATTCATCACCCGTTTCCTCCTGTAGCCTGGTGTCTCGTGAGAAAAGTAAACTGCACAACTGGAAGTAACAATAAAAGTCACTCTAAATCTACTTGTACATTTCTCGAGAGCACTCTTCGGCAGTTGGCACGGAGATCCACTAAAACTTTTAAACAGCTTGCAGTTGCAGTTCACCGAGCGATTAAATTCCCTTCTTTCCGCCCGGAAACGGACCGCTCGAGCGTAATCCGAAGAAAACAAAAAGGATACAAATCCTCGGGATTTAAAATTTATTAGGTATTTACCTTCACGGTTCAGCGGAAAGGAAAACAGACAGTAGTTTGGAAGCGACGTGGCTATGAAAAATAAACTCTTCTGTGTCTGCATGATTGTGAAAGGATCACCCTAGAATACGGTATTATCCATGCATATAGAGCATGGCACAATGTGGGTGGCACTGTTTGTTTCTATTTCACACTACGTTGGCAATCTTGCCACTGTTGGCCCAATGCCACCCCGCGAATGCAAGGTGCAGCATCTTCACTTTCAACGTCGTCGACCTTAGAACGGAACCGGCAGCAGTGGCAAGGATTCGTTTCACGAGTGAGTGAATATTTGGTGCATGGAGGGGGCGCCAATTCTAGATCCACCGACCCGGTTCAAATGTCTCGGTCTTGGAGAGCGTAAGAAAAATGTCCTGCCAGGGATCGCTTCCGGTCTGTAGCACGGTAAAAATGATTTAGAAAGGTTGTAATGTATGTATCGTTCTCAATAATATACCTTCAAGGAAACGTAACATTCTAGATTTAGAGTTTACTATTCAAGGTCTTCTCTCGCAGAACAGTTACGAAACTGTGCAGTGAAATTGGAAGAATGGTGTATTTTTTTCATAAATCACTCGGCAGGCTGTCTCCTGCAGGTCTGGTCTGTTGGTTCCAGCTTCGTCTTCCTCGCTGAAGTTGAAGCTGCTATAGTTAGCATGCGAACAGGACAGTGCAACAGCCGCAAGAGTACAACAAGGTACATTTTTCAACTTTCTTTGCCTGAAGTTTTGTGCTTACTGCTGGCGCTGCCTGGAAGGAATTTTCTCCCTGCCAGGGAGACTAGGGCTACAGGGTGCAGCAGGACTAGACGATCTATTTTATAATGGTAACATAATTTACTTTGTTAACATTAATTGTTGTATTTCGCATGTCACCAAACGCTCGATCAACATTCGGCAGTTCATTTGGAACCAACTGCAGTTGCACTCCATAGTCACCTAAAGCGGCCAACTATCGCATGCTAGCAGACACTTAATAATATATTTATGCACATCTGCCTGGAAAGTGTTACTTTATTGCGCCCACCGTATGCAATTGATGGTACTGCATAAATTTCTTTTTCCAAGTGAGCGCGCCGTGTGTGCGTGTTCGGCAGCCAAAAATGGCTCCGAAGCCGAAGTCACGAATAGATAGGATGTTAAAAAATATCACTTCTGGCATCGCGACAGGAAGTTTTTAATAACCGTTTCCAATCGTGGCAAAACTTATTACTTAAATCATATTTTATTGAATATTCATTCAAAACTGAACAAGTGCCGCCGTAATCTGCTGGAATGGATGATTTTTTAAATTAATGTTAATGGAAGCAGTTCAAGTTTGTATTCGTAAATCATTCTCATGTTATAGAGAAGAAATAGGTTGTTTTATTCATTGAGTAAATATAAAACCAACTACGCTTTTTACTACCATAATAAGGAATACATAGTTAAGATTTTTTTTCAGTTGATTTTCGATTCCGACGAAATTTCAAATCCCAGAAAATGTGCAGTTTTGGTGCGTCAATCAAGTTTTCAAAAGTAACCCGTTTCAATCGTTGTTTATCGAGCCACTTGCAAGACAGACGTCACCAACAGAAAACTGTCAATTTTGTTGTGCTTGTTGAAACGTGTGATTCGACCAAGCTTTCTCTAGTACGGCTAGACCAAGCTTTCTATGTGACCACACACGTGCAACCCTTACCGAATCGGGGCGCGCGTTTGGACCCGCCAGGCAGCATGGTTATTTATGCATATATCAACTCATATCTTGATACCGGAGCACTTCTCCTCCCGACCAGACACGAACGTTGCCCGCCCGGCTGCCAGCCAGGGTCGGTTAAACCGCCCAACACGTTCCAAAAATATAGGCTTCCAAGGCTGGACTGAAGAGGGCTTAAAATACCTACCTACCTTTACCTAGGAATCATATCGCACTGGGAAAGGTAGATTTCAATGATAAGTGTGCTCTCGAGTCATGGCCAGCATCCACACGGTGGTGGCATAATAATGCAACCTAAATAAAGAATTGTGCGCATTCCAGTGTGGCGAGGACTTTCCGCAGCATGGTGGTGTTTCAGAGGTAACGAACGCCAAGCGTCGGAAGTGTGCAAACGAAAGCGAGAATTGCACCGATGTACAATTGTACCGAGAACGAACCAGAGCCACTGAGGTCCTGCAAAAAAAAACCTCCAAATGTGGTCGTTTGCAGACCGAGATGTATTTATATATTTATGTGTTGGATACAGTCGCGCTATCACGTAATACATTTTAGAGATTATTATAGACCACACCGCTAAACTTCGGGAATGGATGTTAATAATCACCGGGGCGTGATGTGGTTGGCAATCGGCTAGAAATTTTCAGATACAAGATTCCTGTTTTAATGTTTTAGAAAAACATTGAAAGAAACTTGTGTTTGGTGTTTCGTTAGTAATGTTGCCTGATTTCTAATTTAATCTTTAATCTTGTTATTGTGAAAATTTGGCCTCCCTCATTTTTAAAATATAAAATAATCGACTGCTTCTAATCGGCTGAGAAAAACACAGTGGAATGAAGCATGTTAATAGAAACGAAAGATCTCGATTGGATACATAAAGATGTCCTACCTCAAATTGCACCACGGAAGAAACGCTGTAGAAAATTACCCATTAGGTATTTTCTCTTGAAAATATGGGTAGAAGTAGTTTAGAGTGCGTTGTTTACAATGTATTGTTATCGCTGTCAGTTTTTCGAAAATTGGAAAAAATGGCGTCAAAAGGAACGTCGGGAATTGATTTTGCGCAAGCACCTGGAAATTCTTCAACTATCTTATCGGGACATCGAAAAACAACTGAGAAACAACTGAATGATGAGACTTACGTCAAGGTGGAGTTCCGGCAGCTTCCGCGGCTACTGCTCTTCACAGCCCGGCACAAGTTTAATGTTCCGGAGAAAATAAGGAAGCAGAAACTTTCAAAGTTTGCCGAAATATACATGACTTGGCAAGCGATCTGCTCATGTGGCAAACGGAGTGCGCCGTTCGTGACTACCGGGACTGTAAACGGGCAGATCTACCTCAAGGAGTGTCTACAGAAGCGTCTGCTTCCTCTGTTCAACACGAGGGCCCTATGATCTTCTGACCGGATGTAGCTCCGTGCCACTATTCAATGGATGTCCTGGAGTGATACCAAGCCAACGAGGTTACTTTCGTACCCAAAGAGGTCAAATCTGAGGAAGCCATGAAGAAAAAGTGGGTTTTAGTACAGAAGAAGCTGTAGCCAGATGTTGTACAGAATTTTATGAGCGGAGCTAAGCCTAAGGTACGAGCATACGGTTATGGTATTGAAGTTGAATGAAATAAATATGCCAAAAACTTATTAATTGGTTATATTTTATTGTCTGAAAGCTTGAAAATGACCGGTAAATTAGATAATTTTCTAGACCATTCCTTCCGTGGTGCAATTTGATGTGAGACACCCTTTATGTTCTACTCTATCTTTCCTTCTTGCGCTGTCTGTTTATCTGACCTCGGAAACTACTGAGCTAATCGGCGACAAAATTTTTATGCAGTGGTCTTTGGGGTCGTTTTCATGATGGTTCGAGATCCCTCCCCCATCTGGAAGGAGCGGCCCATAACTCGAAAACTAACCAAGCAAATGGAATGTGGCATGTGGAATTGTGACATGTTTTTGAAGACAAGAAATGTTTTTATGATGGTTTGAGACCCCTCAACTTCTGGAATATAATCGAAATCACACATTAGCAAACGAAAATATTTCAACAATTTTTTTGGAATGACCAAAAAACAACCATAAACGTGCCAGTTCTATTAAATTTTCATTTATTTAGTTCCACTCGTAAAAACGCTTGCACCGGGTTCAACTAGTTTTCAATGAAATCATCCAGCTGCATATTAGCTTTGCAATCTGCATATAATTGTTAATTATTATTGAAAAATATTCACTAGCTACATGGGTCAATGGTATGTTATTAACTATGCCAAATACTTCACACAAAGTTGTAAGCAAAACCAAAACGCCTAGCACTGTTCGAAGGCCAGTTTTGATTGAATCTACCAAACGCTCCCAGCAACCACCAAAATGTGGCACTTTTTTACAACTCCGGTGTTTGTGAGAAGTGTCCTTGTTTTGTTCTCAGTTCTGCTATTGTGTTGGATAAAACTATCGGTCCTTATCCGAAAGTATACAAGTTACGTTCATTTTGATTCGTTCGAAATATCCATCTGCCCGAATAAGCAGTGCTTGGGAAACGTTCGTCGAATGCCAGGAAATCTGGGTTGTGGAAAAATCGTAAGCCAGAAGCAGCAGCATCTTACGGCAAAAAGGTTAAAGCGGCTAGCGCTTTTAAGCGGAATCCCATTTTTTTCTAGCTGAAATGTCAAGAGCTGGTCTGTCAACTTATGAGAAGGTAGTGACTAAAAATCGCAACAAAACAAGACTACCAAGTTGAGTAGCGCCCCTTTAAAGTTTTAAAGGGCAGATCATATAAATTGAGAAAAATTCAACAATACTTCTAAAATGATCACTTTGCGACTTGAACCAAAACAAATTCCACATGCGACACCTTAAATCACACTAGAATTCGAAAACTAGAGAAATAGTAGCTAGTGATGTCCGATTACTTCTCGATTAATCGAACTAATCGATTATCCGCTAAAATAATCGATTAATTTTTAATCGATTGCTTTGTGTTTCGATTAGTAGATAATCGATTAACTGGCCCATCGATTATGCCGGATTATTTAAAATTTTATTGTCTGACAATTTCTAACAAATTCAATTATTACAGTGGCAGGCGCTTACTTTCTAAATTAACCACACGCAATCAGCCAGTTCGTTGGTTTCGAGGTACGATGCTGATTTAAGAAACCAGTAGTCGTATGTTCAAATCTCAGCTAGGCGGTGCTCCTAGATAGTCAGTAGGATTGTTGCAATAGCCCTGTAACTGTCTTGTACTCTAATAGCTGGTTGTGAAGTCTGTCGATAAATATGGGTCAAATCTTAGAAAGGATGCTTAACCCCAAGGCTTTACTTTTAATCATCCAGTTTGCACGCAGTAGGCCGGATTAAATATCACGCTGAAGCCTAAAAACCAAACTAAACCTAATCTAGATATTAACCATGCCACCGTCAAAAGATAATTCAAAATTTTTAGCAAACTGGATAATGCCCTTCGTCTTTTTCTATATAAAAACCAAAAAACGCGGTCTTCTCGATTTCTATGTAATTAGCCTAAGTCTGACTGCACATTCCAAAACACCCATGGATAGTACTACGGGACGCAAAGCTATTTTTTGGTGTCGGGAACGTGAAGATTATAACCAATCGATTATTTCGATTAATCGATTATGCAGCGCCGATTAATCGATGTCGATTATTGGCCGTCTAAAAAGTAATCGATTATTAACTAATCGATTAACTGAAAAAATCGGACATCACTATTAGTAGCCAAACTAATTACCTCAGACTACCACGTTGATCATATCTGGACATATCCAGGAAGCCCCAGGCAAGTGGCCAATTTCGAACAAGAAGAAAAGCTTACGTTGGCGTTGGTTGTATCTGGACATGTTCGAAGGACTCCGGGAACATCCCGGGAAGTACAATACGATATACTTTGATGATAAAATCATGTCAGAAATTGGCCTTTTCGGTGCCCGGTGCTTAACCCGAATCAGCCCAATGATGCCATACGACATCACTTGACAGATTTTATACTTCTCGCCGCCAAATAAAAAGAATTGATATTTTCATCATCACCTTTCCGAATGACAACACGTACAGTTTGAAAGAAAATTTCACCTAAACTGTTTGATCTTTAAATATACAATTACGGAATAGCTTCTTAAAATTGAAAATTGGACGCATTTTGCGGGGTAATTCTGAGCTAATTCGGATTAATTTGACTTACATGAATCTATATTTAGAGTTTAGTGAGATTTAAGGTATCATACGATGAGTTTTTGTTCATGCTCGAAACTGACCAGTTCCCTGGAAATTCCCGGATCTCTGAACACGTACATATATGACCAACGTGGCCCTAGGTAGTTGATTTGGCCTCCATTGATTTAGTTTTGAATACTAGTATGATTTGAGGTGTCGCATGATGTATTTTGGTTCAGGTTGCAAAACGAACAGTCCCCGCGAGAACATTTTCGGATGGTCCCAACTTAGGACAGGACGTGACATGTGGCTTCTTATTCTTCTTAACTTTGTTTTGGCGATTCCTTCTCAAAATTTACTACGGCAACGAAAAGTGTTTCCGAAACCGTTTAAATTTCAGCTGCAGTTTATGATAACAAGCCACTTGTCCTAGTTGGCCACTTATTATACAAAAATTGATCCAATCTGGCCGAATTACGCGTACACTTCAATTTAGTTTGT
Source organism: Sabethes cyaneus (assembly GCF_943734655.1). Taxonomy (NCBI): domain Eukaryota; kingdom Metazoa; phylum Arthropoda; class Insecta; order Diptera; family Culicidae; genus Sabethes; species Sabethes cyaneus. The sequence goes on along the minus strand of NC_071355.1, from coordinate 194,033,412 downwards.
TTTGTGTCAACACGCTACGATAAACAAATTCTGAAAAACCTAGTTTTTCCCGTTAAACTTTATGGTTTCGGTGTTTGCTGTGGTTTCCAGCAACACTTTTGCGCTTCCCTGGTGAATTTTTGTTTCATCAGTTGCACGCATGAAATCAGCCAATCAGGAAGCTGGCTCTTTATTGGCAGAAAATTGGCTCTTTTGCGATACAACGTGTCACGTCCTGTCCTAGGTCCCAACCAAGATCCAAGACAAGATCGTAATAGAAAGCTCACATTAAATCGTATGCGTGTCAATTTTACGTTGGAATTGTATATTGATTTGAGTATGTCAAAACAAAGTGAATAATAAGTTGTTTTGCAGTCGTGCGTGTCCTCATATACAATTCATGACTGTAAATTATAAAGCAGTGCAGTTGATTGTAATACTAAGTTATAATTTAATCATATATTCCGGAGTATTAAGTTGCGTGTTCTAAAAACCGCTGTATAAAATGTAAGATAGAATTACAAATGGTTATCAAATTTTTCGTGAAATATAACGTCTTCTTGCAGAGATGATATCATATATCTCAGTTGCAATATCGATGTACAAACCAAATTGTTTACTGGGAATACACCTTAAACCTGCTGAAATACACCTTAAGACCCTTTGAAAAATTAATACCGATAATAATTTACGTTGGCTTAGAAAGTGTTGTTGAAGATTTTTATTTTGCGTTTTGCATTCGTAAGATTGAACATGTTGCTCGAACGCGCGCAGGGCGCTATATCTCTGCATATTAGTGTTGATAGGAGGAAATGATTATCAACTTAGGGACGATATTGGCACGCTTCATTGTGCCTGATTCTTAATTTTAGGTATAATAAATTTAAGTTTGTCACGAGGTTTTCGAATCAATGTAAATCTCGCATTGCATAATATTTCTCGATATAAATTTTCAAACTATGGTTCATTATGTTGTACCGTTGCCGTTATATTTTAATTATAAAAAACCCGAATTAATCCACCTAGCGGCGTGACCTAGCCTTTCTACTGCCACAATAATCATTATTTAATTTCTCAGGAACTTAATTGTAGATGTATAGATGTTATATTAGACTATATTTTTGAATATCCGTTCCGTATTCTTCAAAATCCTTATTTGCCAGTAAAATTCACGATGTATTGCGTAGAATAATTATATTTTCTTTCCTTGGGTGCGTAAATACATGTAAGCGTCATTTATGTTACTTGATGAACACCTTATTTAGTTTTATAATATTTATAGAAAAATAATGTAAACACAAAAGATAATTTTTACAGACATGAATGAATATGTATAGAAAATTAGAAATTAACCCTCTAACGGGTCTACAGACGGCCTTAACTTTCGGGCTTCAGAGCCACATACGAAACTTGTTTTGAATTGACAATATGAAGTATTTGTTCATAGCAGATTTTTTGATATTTTGATATTAATACCATGCATTCAAAAGCTAGCATCTTTGAAAAACAAGAGTTCAGAAAAATTATTATTATATTTCGCTTTTGAAGAAAAAGGATATCTACAACAAAATTGTTGATCTCAAAATTTTACTATTAGTTTGCTTGGCTTCAATTTTGCAATATATCTGAATTAGAAAAAAAACTGAATAGAGCATTAGATATGAAAATTAGAAAAAGAGAAATGGAACTATTTCTTAGCTGACGCTCCTTCAGATAATTATTTTTGCATGAAAATCAAAGCTTAAGCTTCTTTTGAATGTACTTTCATGAAAAGATAGTCTTGATCGCATCGTTTTTACAATGTTAGAGGGTTAGGAAAACAAGATGAGGTCGAAAAATAGTGCCAAAGCTGCACCATAAACATGCTTGAGAATGAAAAATATGATCGTTATGATTTCCAGTACTTGTCATTTTTGATTTATTTATTAAAACATGATACATGACATAAGACATCTGTCCTTTAAAATGTCACTAACGAAAACAAATCTTACAAAGTTACTACCGTGCAACGTTTACTTCCTATTTTTCATATAACATTTCTAAGCTCTAGTATCTATGGATTGAAAAGAGCATCTATTGATGCGCAGAATTTGTTTGAAATTTGTATAAATTTATTTGGAAAAATCAACTTACTAGTATTTTGATCCTATACACCACTATACTTATATACTTAAATTAACTGCTTTTCTCCGCTTTTTGCTTTTCGTGTACAATTGTGAGTAACAGCAAGTGAAGAAAATGACAATTGAAATCTGAAATCAAAGAAAAGAAAAAACTTTTCGATTGAATCCCACTATTTAATATTTATTTGCAACAGTAGTTCGCCTACGACGTACAGGCTTCATCAATGTCTTATTTCAAAGCGTATACGTATCTGTCGCGAATAAATATTAAATAGTGGAATTTAGTCGGTAAAAGTTTTTTCTTTTCTTTAATTTCAGAGTTCGTATTCCACTAAGAGGCTTCAAAAACTTCAGACAATTGACATGTTTCTCACTTTTCTTGAATTTCATTGCAAATTTTAAAATTGCAAATTGTCATCACATACATACATACATACACACATACATACATACATACATACATACATACATACATACATACATACATACATACATACATACATACATACATACATACATACATACATACATACATACATACATACATACATACATACATACATACATACATACATACATACATACATACATACATACATACATACATACATACATACATACATACATACATACATACATACATACATACATACATACATACATACATACATACATACATACATACATACATACATACATACATACATACATACATACATACATACATACATACATACATACATACAAACATACATACATCACACACATTTCTTACATTGAATATAATCAACATTTGATTGATATGTTTTGATTTCACACGTTTTAACGGTTTAATATACGGTGCTTAAGTGTTAAAGTTTGAATAACTTTTGAATGAAGCGTCCGATTTTAAATAACTCGGTTTCGTTTGATAGATCTTAGCAGTAATTTTCAAATAATAATAAAATGTGTGATGTTTTTCATTAAATTAATGCTTATATGTTACATGAATATGTTTTAAATACTATTTTTTCACATTTCTTTATGTAACTTTCAAACTACAAGTCCAATCGTCATGAAATTTGGAAGTTAAGGGTTTGCAAGGCTCCTCTTTCATATGCAATCAATTTTGTTCAAATCGGTTAAGAGACCTATGAGATAATGATGTCCCATATTTTTCGTATTTTTATACATAACTTTTGAACTAAAAGTCCGATCAGTATGAAATTCAATAGCGACCAATGGGACACCTAGACCTTTCATTTGACACTAAGAACATTAAAATCGGTCCAGCCATCTCCAAGAAAAATGAGTGAGATTAAAAGCGTTACATACACACACACACACACACACACACACACACACACACACACACACACACACACACACACACACACACACACACACACACACACACACACCCACACACACACACACACACACACACACACACACACACACACACACACACACACACACACACACACACACATACACACACACACACACACACACACACACACACACACACACACACACACACACACACACACACACACACACACACACACACACACACACACACACACACACACACACACACACACACACACACACACACACACACACACACACACACACATACACACACATACACACAGAAAATGCTCAGTTTTCGAAACTGAGTCGAATGGTATATAACATTCGGCCCGCAGGACCTTCTTTCCATTTCCGGTTTTCCAAGTGATTTCTATACCTTTATACTATATATTTATATAGTAGAAAGGCAAAAGGTGTACTTTTGATCTTAATTTTCATAATGACTGGTTCGGACAGGTTCGTCTCATACAACCTGTGCTTACATACTGAGAAATGAGAATCCTTTCGTAAGGTAATTTAGCATCGTTTACTTTCGTGTCTCACTCGTTGCATTTTTCCGACAGCGGTTGTTTAAGAAAGCCATTTTGAATTCATTTGAGCACACTTAGTAATGGTGCGTTTACAAACCGGAACTTTTATTGAAATCTTATAAACGTGCATTTTAATCCGTTTACCTAGGAACATCGTGTGTTATTTCTATCATATGATTATCAAATATGTGTTTATTTCCTATTATCATATATCAAAAGCTTAATACCTTTTTTATACAGCTTAGGGAGTAGTTAGAGTTTTTAAGCAAGTTCTATGATCAAAGGATATCCAAATGATATCTCGCGCAGTCAATGTTTTTGATTACAGGTCGGACTCGATTATCCGGGGATTCGATTTACCGGGGATTCGATTATCCGGGGATTCGATTATCCGGGTTTTTAGACTCGATTATCCGGGTGAAAAAAAAATTTTTTTTTCAATGATTTATTTTGAACCTTAATGTTATAGTTTTCATGCTACATGATGATTCTAACTTGACAAGTATTAATACACCTCCCTAAAGCTACAAAATTCCTTTCTTATATTCCTTTTATCGGCGAACAAAACACAAATAAATCCTGCGATGATGGAATCAATTTTTTTACTTAAAAATCATTTTGGGGAGATAGATCAATAATAAATAAAACATTTCTGATACCTAAAAGTGAAAAAACTTGACATGGTCAAAAATTTTTTGTACCAAAAATGTTGTTTCGATTATCCGGGTGATTCGATTATCCGGGCTGAAAATAAAAATTGTCAGCCGGATAATCGAGTCCGGGCTGTAATTGCCAAATAGACACGTTTGTCTCAGGACAGCTTTCGTGCACAGCAAAAAAGGTCTATCGGTATTTAATAACTGACCGCGCGCGATTTCGAATGAATCGATTATGTTGATAGCACATAACTTTCGGTGCGGTAAACTGATTTCTCATAGTTTTTTCTTATATCGGTATGTCGGATCTGCACTACCTGTTGGCCACGTAACCAAAAACGTCCTCAAATCGTACGCGAGCTCGAATGACAGTGATCGCACCACCTGTCTCGGTGGATCCAGATCAATTCCTTTCTACTAACAACAACTCCTTCCTGTGACACTTGTGGACGATGCAGAGGATTCCTTGGTCTCAAGTAGCAGCAAGTGTCGGACTAACATTCCTTTCCCTCCCAAATTGACCTGCATGGGCGTGGCCAGCTTTGCTATTGATCATCACAAAGAATTATATCACCAGAAAATGCACACTGAGAATGATCTGCTACTCCCAAGCATCATTCTGATGGTTCTTTTTGCAATTGTAGCTGATCTAGATCAATCGCGGGCAACTCACGGGCGGTCAAACTATGCTATGCTATGCTAAGATTGAAGATGTTGCTCGAGTAGATACAGTATAGACAGACTTTAAAACTGTTTTTGATCGTGCTGACCACTAATTGCTGCTTTGGAAACTGAATCGTTTAGGTGCATCTGATAGCTTCGTCTGCTGGCTTTAGACGTACCTTACAAATCGTCATCTGTCCGTCAACCTAATCTCCGTTGAATCGTATAATTTCTGCAATCAGTCTGGAGTTCCACAAGGAAGTAAATTAGGACCATTACTATTCGTTATATTTTTAAATGATGTCCGGTTTGTGATACTGCCTGACTGCAAGTTGTTATATTTTGGTGATCATTCCTGGATCCTGGTATTTCGTCAGAACTTTTGTAGGAGAAATAGTAGACGTAGAGCAGAAGTTTATATATAGGTGACATAAATGCAAAAATGATTCATTTACTTCCGAAAAGCGTACGAATAAACGTTTTATAAAGAATTCTCGACAATACACATAACTTGTAGTTGTACAACTTTCGAGTGTGGCTTAAGGCCCAAACAGAATGCTGCGTCAACGCATCCGTCAGCGTCAATTTGACAGTACACCCATAGGAAAACTGTCAGAATAACGCTGACGGACGCGTTGACGCAGAATTCTGTGTGGGCCTTTATGCCCACTACCTATATTGTGCTTCAGTGTTTGGTTTAGTTATTTACTCGCACGATAACCTTTACGCTAATGAATCGCCATCCGAGAGTTCTCGGTTTGTTACAATGGACTTTCAAACGAAGCCTCTGCAATTCGAACATGCGACGAATTAAATTCGTTGAATCATTTGTCTAGAATTGATCCTTAAAACCGCAATAAAAGTGTAATAAAATACAAAGAAGATATTAGAGGTTCCAACTAATGTGATTCTTTGATTGACCAAACTCGTGACTTTAGTCATGACCTTGAAATGCGGTCAGGCATATATTAATATTTTTTTGAAACGATGATTCTACAATTGATGAAGGGACGGTAAGGGAAAGTAATGGAGAAGGATTTTTTCGGGAATGAAGGGGAAGGGTGGAAAGGAGGGGGGTAATAGGTAGCTATGGTTAACAAGTTGTCGTTGTGATTTCTGTCTTTTGTCCAATGCTGGATTCTACAGTAGGTGGAGGAAGAGGCACAATTTGTGTTCTTAATTACTTTCCCTTACCGTCCCTTCATCAATTGTAGAATCATCGTTTCAAAAAAATATTAATATATGCCTGACCGCATTTCAAGGTTATGACTAAAGTCACGAGTTTGGTCAATTTTCATAGGAACGGAGCCTTTCTCCGAAAAACCGCGCTGAGAAACGCGGACTAACACGCTTTCGGACGAACAGCGTCACACGCAGTACCTTGCAAGTCGTAAGGGCCTGCATAGTGTCGTCGTCCTGAAAGTAAAATAACGTTAGATTAAAACTTCTCGGTCGGTGGTTTCTACAGTAGGTGGAGGAAGAGGCACAATTTGTGTGTCTAAAAATAGATCAACCCATGTCGCGCTATGGTTAATAAGGGGGGTTGTGCAGACTTCTTTTGTCCAGCGCCTCTGTGGTTCAAAGGTACACGGGTACCAAGTGAGCGACAAGCCCTGGCAGGTGTTGTGGGTTCAAATCCGGTTATAATCTCTGATTACAGCTTGGTTCGACCCATGCACCTTCCAGCATTGGACAAAAGACAGGAGTCACAACGACAACTTGTTAACCATAGCTACCTATTACCCCCCCTCCTTTCAACCCTTCCCCTTCATTCCCGAAAAAATCCTTCTCCATTACTTTCCCTTACCGTCCCTTCATCAATTGTAGAATCATCGTTTCAAAAAAATATTGATTCTTTGATGTTTTCCTGAAAGAAATCGACCTAAACCAAATTCAACTCCCACACCTAAGCGAAAGTGATTGGATTAAAATATAAAATAGTGAGTGGATCTGTTCCTTAAATGCCAGACCTGTTTCTCTTTTTTTAATCGAATCAGAGAGGCGTACTTTATAACACGGCATCGAAGCATGCACCCGATCCCTTCAGTCACGTGGCTGCACTTATTGCGTTTTTATCTTTCACGTGAACATGTTTGTCGTCTGGCGACGCACATATTGATCCTTGCTCGCTCGGGTAGCCGCTCGCCAAGATAAGCAGCTAGGGAAATTCTCGGCACTCGCCTGGTGCTAAATTGACATTTTATTGTGTTTTGCATTTCCCGCTGTGCAGCAGCAGCAGCAGCAGCAGCAGCAGCAGCATCCAAGGCGAACATTTTCGACGAGGAAACAATCCCAACACAAAGCGACGGTGACGCCTTGGGATAGAGTTCCATTGTGTGGCCTCGCGGAAATTGAGGAAAATTTATTGCCTAAGTGTGTCGCTCTTGGAGTTTCTGGTTGAAACCACGCACACCGACTGGTAATTGATTTCCCCCTACCCGTTAGTCGGTTTGATGATGCCACAAACCTACATTTAACCAGACCGGTTCCGAAATCACTGAGTACAACCTATCATAAATTGTATTTCAACGCCACTCGAGGCTGCGGAGTGTTGTGTTTCGATATTGGATATTGTCTTTGACTCCAAATATCATAAATCATTTCTCGCTTTTTTTCTCTATCAATTATTGTTGTGCCACACTCGAATGGCTATCCATGTTATGGCAGGACAGAATCAATTTACTCTTCTAGCTTTCACAGCTGCGGACATCGGTAAATCTGTTAGCTCAAATTTAATCTTTGACGATTAAGTTTTAATCAATTCTTTTGTTGTTCACGACACTCATTCGTGAAATGAAATTAGGTGAAAATGATATTTATGACCCGGCTAAATTGATGTCGTCTCAATTAAGCAATAGTGGAACTTTTGAAAACATCGCTTTTTTATAATTATTGATGCTTTATTAGTTTTGATTCCATTTATGATGCAAAAGAGTTTCTGGAAAAAACGTTAGAATCAGCGAAATCTTATAAATTTTGAAATTCAACTGTTATGCTCTTTATTAATAATCAAACCCATTAGTAATCACTTGATCCTTTGAATACTATTGCAATACTACTCTCTCTCTCTCTCTGAATACTCTGATGGTGCAGATCCTCAATTTTCAAACTTTTAACTGTTTTCAACTGGACAAATAAGTTTTTCAAAAGAAGATGTGGCATTTTTTTATCACCAAGCTAATACCCCGAAACTGCAGCTCAATTTTAGCTTTTATTTAAACCTTGATTTATTGCTAGAGACCTTGAAAGTTGTCCCCTTTCCACATACGATTGCTTTAGGCAGTCGGATAGATCGTAACAGAGATATCACACCGTAGTTTGAGCCGGAGGCCACAAGAAGTCCCTATCGTATTTGCCACATCCGAACTGAAATATACGAGAACACGTGTGTGGCCTAGCATTCGATTTCTTCATTGTTATTTGTTTTGTTTTTTTCTCTCGTTTCACTTCCTCCAAGAAGTGATATATTTTCCCTGTGTGCAACATTCGAACGTTAATGTGAATATTTCTCGTCTGAACTGAAGTCTGACAGACTGCAAGCGGCAGCCGAATAGTACTTGAAGGCTAAACGGTTTATTTGCCTAAGAAACTGAATTGCCTCATACCCTGCGGAGGGCCCAACCAGAAAGACTTCTTGACGGGAGGGATCGTCTATCGGGCTGCAGCCGTCCGTTTGCACTACGCTACGTTTTCTCAAGTACATCTCCTTTTTGTTGTCTCGCTTAAATATTGCGGGTAAATATTTTAACTGCAATGATGAATAAATTTTCCCATTTTTTCTACTCTGCTTTCTTTTTTTTCCTTTTAGTTCTTGCTCTTAGACCTCCTGTTGCTTTGCTAGTGGTAATTTTATGGTTAAAAAATCTGTTGATGTTTCAATTTTTCAAATCGATTTTATTTTGGTCAACATCTAAGTCTGTAAAGCAAAATTCCCGCCTTTTTGAATTGCTCTTTTCTTATGCCTACAACAAAGTTGATATTGAATTTTACACAATTCAACGTTAATTACGAAACTACCTCAAAAGCAATCGGTTTCGCTTTTCCCATAGGATGGATGCAGCTTTTTTTCTGTTTACTCAAATAATGCAAAATTTATTACCCCCTGTCAATGTAACCAACAACGCTAAAACATGGGCTACATCGTAAAAGAATAATGCCATTTCACTCTCGACGACACTCGTTCGCTGCATTGCGGCCCGTGGCGCACGTCAAAATAAAGTAAATAAATAATAGGCCCACAAGAACTATTTGATTTTCGATTCCCGTGCATTCTGTATTTACCCTAACCTCGATAACACAACAACAGCGTAGGAAATGTTGCACTGTTTAATCTTCGCTCCCTCCATTTACCATGGACGGATGGATGGATTAGAAATTGTACCATTTTATGTTTGCGGAACCATTCGGCAATTTCGCATTTAGCACATTCGGTTCGTTTCGTTTTTTTTCCTGTCTCCTATCACCGAACCGCTAGGTTCAAAAACAACCGTACCAACAACGTTGCACACGCGGTTACTCAACCGAACCAGCCCGCCATAGGAATAGGATATGGTTCGGTTCATCCCGCCGGCCGGGGAAAAGTGTGTCCCCTTTCTTTCGTCCAACCTAAGCGGAAACGACGACGCACCAAAAAATTTCCGCCCGGTTTCGCAGACACCCCCGGAGAATGAAGCATGGCCCTCTCACACTGTCACCTAACTCGGCTGTGATCCTCGCGGGAATCCGAATCTCATAAAATATTCATGGTGTAATTGTCTGGTTTTTTTCGCTCACCCTCTCATGTCCTCCAGCAACAGTACCGCGCCACCCCGGTGCGGTGGTCGGATAACGGGAAATAGCGATGAATATGGTAAGAACTTTTCACACCATCGCCATCACCAGCGCCTGCCAGTGCGAGGGGTTAGGAAGTTCACACATCGGGAGTTTTGCAGACGCTCAACAGCATCCAACCGTTCGAGCCTTTGGTTTTCGAGGGAGAAATGGCACACGGCCGCCGCCCCCAGCCGCCAGCCGCCTTCGCCTGATTACCAGTGCTGGTGGTGGATATTCGCAGTTGATTCAGTTGTTTGAGCGTTTTAGTATTTACCGAACGGATTACCGGGTTCATCCTTCTAATCACGGTAAAGTTTTTAATGAAATTCTTGTTTACTTTTCACGCGCTTCAGAAAGTGATTTTATCAGCATTTCAGCGGCTTGGTTGAGGGTACGGTAGAGGGTACTGAGAAATAAGTTTTGCGCAATATTCTGTTGCATGCTTGCCGATGGCTGTGGAAAGCAAAAAGGAATCTATTTCTTTACCATTTTAAATTGGATTTTAATTTGTCACATTCGCCGATTTAATAGCCGCTCTTTAGCCGGTTTAGTAGCATATGTTCAAATAAAAGTATAACTGGCAGATAAAAGAGGTGATTAAATTCAATAAACTTTTTTGAAACAGATGTAGGAATTTATTTGAAAATTTTCAATTGAACTATTACAGGCAAAAATTGTATATAAATCACTGAGTTAATTTTTTCCGGAAGGGGTTTGAATGTAAATTTTATTCTATTCTATTTTATTCGACTTTTTGATATTACTTTTGTTTCAGGAGAGACCAACCAATATAGAAAACTTTAACCACGTGATGATTTGTTTGTGAGAATCAATACCTGCCATATTTGCTTCAGACATCAAGGATTCAGGTTGGCAATCCATTCCATCATTCAGCCTTCCACATATATGATATCAATAATAATACTATTAATAATATGATATTAAGATGAAATGTTGTATATTTGGGCAAAAATAGAACAATCTCACCAGTATCAGCAGTCCTTCGAATGGAATAGTGTTGCGTAATTTGAGTTTCCATAAGTTCTTCCAATAATTAATTAAATTTTTTCTTCTGGTATCCATGTGCAGTATTGAAACTCGTTTTGGGCAAAGTTTTCACTATATAGCAGGAGGTGCTTCATAAGCTAAAACGAAAAAAATAATTAAAATAACTTATAATAGACTTACCTATTAGGTCGTGTAGCTCCGCCGTCTGCCCAACACCGCGGTTTTGAGATCAGGCAGCCGGGAACTACTCGGCATACTACCTCCTAGCTCGGCTACTCAATTGCCGGGTATGGCCATCTGGAGGCGCTAGGTAGGGGCTTGGGATGGTCAGAGCTTTATTGGATTTCCCCATTTCATACCCACTAATATAGTTACTGTTACATATGGTTACAGAAAAGTTACTATAAACTTGTTTCTCTTGTTGGTAAATTCACGTTCTTTTAGTAATAAAAATTTCACTATGGGGTTTTTTGTTGTTCAAGTTATGTTCGAGAAAATTCATACTTTTTCATATTAACTTACCGTAAGCACCTAATTCTGCGCGTAGTTCTTATTACTGCGTACCGCAGATTTTCATTAAAAACTGTAGCATTGCCAAATTAATAACCACATGTATGCATATTTTCCTAGATATGTTAATTAAGTTAAAAAATTTCAGAAATTTTTCGACTGAAATGTGCGCAGAATTGGGAATCATTCACACGAGAATTAGGCGCGCTTACGATACTTCAATAATTGATTCCTTGGGAACCAAGCATAGTGGAGTATTTTGTGGTAGGGTCAATCTCTGATAGTGGTTTGCTCGGAAGTGACGAATGACATAAGCTGTTAAAGTGACAATAATCAAATAAAAAAAAAACTTTAAAAAAATTTCTAATATAAATGTAAATTTTAGTCAGCGATCTATTAAAATTTCGTTTAACTCTTTAAGCCGTATGAATAAAACAGTGTGCTTTGCTTCTCCCGTGGAAACCTTATGGGAAGCTCTTTTATTCATACGGCCTATTGTGTTCTGCAGCAACACTATCGCTTGGGTTCGACAATCTTTTCGTATTTTACCAGTATTTTGTTGACGGTGACTAAAATTGCGTCAGAGAGAAGATGCAGTGTTTTTGAGCATTCGTTACTGTAAGTTTGGTAAAAATCGACCAACCAACAGTGTAGCAACGGAAAATTTTAGTTAGCTATTTTATTGGCTATTTGACAAACATATATAATTAAAAGCATTAAATGCATACGGTTTTACCCCTGGATTCTTTTATCTGTCAGCCCATGAACATGGCTACTGAGCTGCTGACAGTGTTTATCTTTCCCAGTTTTCGACCCTTTAACCCTTTATAAGGCCGTGGCAATTATTTTGCCACTAACGAAAAATATTTGTTTTGCGTCTATAATGACATCAATATAATTATAGAAGCAAAATAAAAATTTTTTGTTGGTGGCAATATAGTTGTCACTACCTTATAAAGGGTTAATACAACTAATTCATGAATCGCGGCACTAAATGATTGATCATCTAACTTGTCAATCAATTTTCTTGCTCTTGACTGACATTTCAAGTCTCGAAGTTGAGTTTTTAAACTGCCTGCTTTTTAAAAACAACGAAAACCTGATTAAAGGAAATTGATTAAAACTTTGCAGCAATGTTAACGTTTATTTGTAATTTCGTTTGCCGTTGTAAGTAGTTCAACATGAATGAATGATTCACATTTGATTTCATTCACTCACACTCACTTTAGCAGCCAAGAGTCGGAGTGGTTCTTGCCGAATCAATAAGTCCTCTCTATTGTACTCGATCCTGGGCTACTCGTCGCCAATTCGTTGCGCGTATCGACATTCGTAAGTCGGCTTTTACCTGGTCGAGTCATCTAGCACGTTGGGCCCTTCTATTCCTGGTGCCGGTGGGGTTCTTGAAGAGAACGGATTTCACTGCACAGTCGTCCGGCATCCTTGCGACGTGGCCGGCCCACCGTAGCCAACCAACTTTCGCCAGGTGTACGATGGGAATCTCTCCAAGCAGTGCCTGTGGCTTGTGATTCATGCATCTCCGCCACTCTCCGCTTTCCGTTTGTACTCCGCCAAAAATGGTCCTCATAATCTTTTGTTCAAATACCGTAAGCAAAGTTACTGTCTCAAGTCCGCAGAGGACTGCCGGTTTGACTAGCATTTTGTGCATCGTCAGCTTTGTGCGGCGGTGTATGCGCCTAGATCGAAGCGTCGTGCAGAGGGATAAGTATGCTCGACTTCCAGCTTGAATGCGTCGTTGGATCTCCTTATTAGTATTATTGTCGGCGTTGACGAGAGATCCCAAACATACGAACTCATCAACCACTTCCAGTTCATCGCCGTCAATATTCACTGTCCGTTGGAGACAAACGTTGCTTTCTTTGGAGTCTCTTCCTACCAAATATATGGGTTTTGACGCATTGATTTGCAACCCTATCCACCATGCCTCCGTTTTTAGTCTGGTGTAGATTTCCTTCGCCGTCCCAAGGTTTCTAGTAATGATGTCAAGGTTGTCTGCGAAGGCTAGTAGTTCTCTCTTACTGAATATCGTTCCTCTCGTTTCGAAGCCCGCTCGCCGGATCACATCTTCAGTAGCGTTATTGACTAACATACAGGACAATCCATCCCCTTACCGCAACATTCTGCGCAATTCGAAAGGACTCGGGAGTGTCCCCGAACCGCGCACGTAGCACATCACTCGCTCCAGAGTAGGGATTCGACCGATCCTTTTTTTCTACCGCAGTCACACCAACGCGCATTCAAGTTCACACCGTCCGTTTAGAGGTGGAATACGAATGCTATGCATAACACAACTGGCAGTTTGCTCAGTCAAACGCCGAATGCACGCAACAGAATGAACGTGTTCTAAAGCTTTTTGACATTTTCGTTTCGATCAAGTTGCCTTTACCGTTTGGAGCAGGGAATGACTGCAAAACAGTCAAATGACTGGCAATCACCACGCTAACGAAAAGCAACCGCACAATCGTATGATTCAATACTACAAAAAAAACAACCACTACATGTGCATGGAAGAAGTCGGTCGGACTCCGTCCAATACAACCGAATATTTTGCTTGCGTCGGACCGACGTCCGGGTGACAAACTATTACTGTGAGCAGCCGATTTGGAGACAAAAAGAGAAACGAAAAAATACGTCACCGTATGCTTCCAGTCAGTTTGCAGTTTATATTCTCAAAGCGCAAAGCAAAACGGGAGATCGACTGGTTGCTTTTACTGAGATGCCGCATGAATTGTAAAACGGCAGCAGCGCCAGCGGGAGATTGACTGGATTCAAAAAACAGTCAAATGATCGTTCAAAAAGCGGAGTTTGAATGCGGAAAGTTCGCATTCACGGCAGTCACATTCAACTTGCGATCCCTTTTCAAGCCCTGCTCCAGAGTAGCTTTGATCAGCCGCGTCAGTTTGTCCGGAAAACCGTACTTGTGCATCATCTGCCATAGCTGTTCTCGTGCAACTATATCGTATGCTGCCCTGAAATCCACGAAAATATGATGCTTGGGCACGTTGTACTCTCGACATTTCTGGAGGATTTGTCGGAGAGTAAAAATTTGATCCGTAGCAGCACGGGCTCCCATAAAGCCCGCCTGATTCTGCCCTACGAATTCTCTTGCTATTGGGGATAGATGACGCAATAAAATCTGGGAGACCACCTTGTAGGTGGCGTTGGCCAACGTGATGCCGCGGTAAGTACAGCAATCTAGCCGGTCGCCCTTTTTGTAGATGGGACAAACTACACCTTCCATCCACTCCTCCGGTAGTTTCTGCTCCTCCCAGATCCTAGAAATTATCCAATGATTTGACGTTGCTAGCGGTTCTTGGCCATTTTTGTAGAGCTCTGCCGGGAGTCGGTCCTTTCCGGCGGCTTTATTATTCTTCAGCTGATGGTTTTTTCGCCGGATCTCTTCGAGATCGAGAGCCGGCACGCTGTTGTCGTTTGTAGGCACTCCGAGGTCAACTTCCATTACGACTCCCGCTGCTGTATCGCCGTTGAGGTGCTCTTCGAAATACTGCTTCCACCTGCCGACCACCTCGCACTCGTTTATGATTAGATCCCCTTCCTCGTCCCTACACATGTCAGGTTTAGGTGTGTAGCCCTTACGAGTTTGGTTCACTTTCTCGTAAAACTTACCCGGAATAGTTGTTCCAGCTCTTCACGATCTCTGTCCTCCTTCTGGTGCTTTTTCCTCCTCAGGATCGTTATCAACTCATTCCGCGCTCCTGGCTAAATTCTCTCTTGTAGATATGCTTAGATAGTTTTGCCAAGCTCATTTTTCCCCTCTACGCTTGTTGGCATTCCCCGTCAAACCAATCATTTCGTGCACTCGTGGTTTCCAGTTCTAGCACCGCGGTTGCGGCCTCGTTGACGATCGAGCGTATCATACTCCTTCCGTTTTCGAGGGTCGAAGCATCTAGCTTCATAGAGGAAGGCAGAGTTTCATGCAGTACGCGGCGTGTAGTTTTCGGCAACTAGCGGGTTTTTCAGCTGCCGAATGTTGAACCGAGGAGGACGGTTTTGTCGCAAGGTATAAACCGTCGATAGTTTTGAGTGCACGTGTACTGCTACTAGGTAATGGTCCGAGTCGATATCTGCACCCCTTAGGGAGCATACGTTGGTGGTTTTCGAGGAAAACCGGCCCACGATGAGAATATGGTCGGTTTGGTTCGAAGTTCGTTGGTCAGGTGATCTCCAGGTGGCTTTGTGGATATCTTTGTGGGGAAAGAAAGTGCTTCTGATCACCAAGTCTCGGGAAGTTACAAAGTTGATGCATCGCTGGCTGTTATCGTTCGTGTCGGTGAGCAGACTATAGGTCTCGATCACCGGTCTATACATTGTTTCCCTGCCGACCTGGGCGTTCATATCCCCGATGACGATCTTGATGTCCCGTCGTAAGCAGCAGTCGTACGTTGCCTCCATGCTGCACATTCTCGTCGTCGGGTCTACCTTCGTGTGGACAATGCACGTTTTTGATATTGTAGTTGAAGAAACAGCCTTTTATCCTCAACACGCTCATCCTTTCATTGATCGCTTTCCAATCCATTACGCGATCTTGCATTTTTCCCAACACTACGGAGCCCGTTCCCAGCTCGTTGGTCGCTCTACCGCTCTGATAAAATTGTGCCCTGCAGCCACGGATCCCCACACCTTCCCGCGTTTGCGACAGACCTCCTGCAGTGCCACGATGCCGCAAACTTTCGGGGTTCTAACTGATCGAGCAGCAATCTGTCGCCACCAACGAAATTTAGCGATCTGCAGTTTCAGGTACCAAGATTCCATTCCATGTCTTTATTTTGTCGCCTTGGTCCAAGCCGAATGTTCCGAGTAAAATTTTCTTGACTCTTTTTAGCTTTTAGGGTTAGGTAGCCGTACCAAGGCCTACGCTACCGAGTGTCGTGATGGAGCTGAATATGTGATTTATTTTGTTAGATTATAGTCACTAGGCCAGTTTGGGTCATTCGTGACTAATGCGGGGTTGGGATTTAAACCCGGGTCGTCGGCGTGAGAGGCGTGAATGCTAACCACTACGCCGGGACTGACCCCGGAAGATTTTTTTAAGCACTGCTACTGTTTCGCATGACGGTGTTGTCTTTTTACCGTATTGTTGCCTTTTTAAAGTATGTTGCTAGTTTTTCTTTCTTTTTAACATCTACCTTTCTTTACATTGTTTATTTGTTTCATTTCAGCGATTTGCTGTTATATTTTATCATCTTTTGTGGTGTTTAAGTTACTCTTGACGGCTTCTTGTTTTTGTCATTTGTAGCCTTTTTTGGCATTTCTTATTGTTGTTTTGCCGTTTTACAATCGTCTTCTCGTCGCCTTTATTGCTTATATTTATAGTTTCTAGTAATGTTTAATTGTTTTTTGACTTGTTTGTCGCTTCTTTAGTATTTTTCGGCCTCTTTTCATCATATTTTTGTTTCTTTTAGATTTTTTGTCACTTTTATGTATTTGCATCATCCTTTCATATTTCTTTTGTCATCTTTTCGTCATATGTCATCGTCATTGTTGACTTTTTTTTGGTTTTTCTGTTTTACTTGTCTCTAACGCTGTCGCGGTCCTGCATAAACTATTGTTATTAAAGATGGAGGAGCGTTTGGTGGGAAGAATGGTATACAGGATGATACTGCGAAACTTCTATATGGGGCCAAAAATATATTGCGTAGTTCAATTGCTGAGTGGGACCCTAACCCACGCTCCATCGGTTTGTGCCCAAGCAGGGTTGGCACAATCACTCTGACTCAATTCACATTCATTTGACAGTACCGTCTCAGTCAAGCAGAATTTGAAAAAGTTATATATGGGACGAATGAAGAACTAGTTATTAACTACAACTTTTCTGAATAAAGTTGGGCTGCATCTTTTCTATTAACGGTGCTATAACGCTAGTAGCTCATTAGTAGCAAAGTGAACGTTCACTTAGCTACTAATTAGCTACTAGCATTGTAGCACCGTAACTACAAAAGATACAGCAAAACTTTGTTCAGCAAAATCGTAAATAATAACTAATTCTACACATTTCCCACACAAAACTTTGTCAAATTTTGCTTGACTGGGACGGTACTGTCCAATAAATGTAAATCGCGTCAAAGTGATTGTGCCATCTCTGCGCCCAAGTGTTTTGACAGTGAAACTACCAGTACACCAGTACAGTGCATATTAGATAGTCTCACATCTAGTTTAGATCATTCCAGTCTAACCATTCGTATACACACACTTACGGTGTATTTGAAGCAGCAAAGCCCGCTTCAACGTTACTAGTTGTTCTTCGTTCGAAAACTGGCGAAAAGTGTTTCCCAATGATTTCTTACGTTTCGTCAGCCAAGAGATGTCGACTTTTTCGCATCAAGTATCATGCCTTTTTGCTGTTGCTTCGAGAGTTGTGTCGCAATTTCGAGTATGCTGGAGGTTACAAGTGGTTACAAAAGTGCTGAAAATATTCAAAGAAACGAGTATAGAACTTAGAAGTTTAGTGTGGTTTTAGCCCCTCAATTTTATCTATCGCTCGTCCAGAAAACTAATCGATTTTCAAATTTATCGAAGAATTTTGTTTAATGCTTTCACGAGCCAATCCCATAAAACTAGTGTCAAGATAAGCAGCATATTCCACGATAGCCTGAAAGTAAAAACGCAATATTCGCTTCAGATCCAAATTTATTGGCCTACGTATTTAGCAGCTTCCCCCCAAAATAAATTGTTGCCAGAGAGCAGATTATTATTATGACTGGTAATATCCGGCACGTGCCACCATTCGGCATTTGGCACAGTAACGAGTGACGCTTGCGGCGTGTTTGTGTTGTGCCCAGATAAAACTCAATGCACAGCACGGTATAGTTACGGACGCTAACGATGCGGTCAAACGGTCGCCGTGGATGTCGAGGAGGGCGGTTCCATGTTGCAATTTCGTTGTCGCCCCCTAGTCGCTGCTCGCTGCACAGTTGATGATAATACAAGCTGCTGGCCGACGATAATAGCAATTCACTGGGATCATCCCAGGTCGACAAACTGGCGCATTCCGTCCGCTGCAGCAAGCAAGGAAACTGTAACAGATTTCCAAATTTTGACAGTTTTGTTATGTCAGCGAAAGTTCAAATTCGGAAATGTCTTTTTCATTGTCCTCAAGCCGCCCCACTAATTGGGAGTCATTAATTTACGTGATGTGCTGATTTAGCAGAACAAAGTAAAACCCGTTGCTCTGAAAATAGTCCCGTTCCTCATGTCTTCATTGCAACTGCGTGACTTGAATAAATTAGTAGAGATTTCGCTCTATTTCCCTGACATTACAGCTTCCGAGATTTCAATTCACAGAGTCCTACCAACCAACGTTCAGAAAAATAGAGCAACTAATTCCAGATTCAAGAGTGGACAAATTGCCAACTACGAAGTGAATAATTATCATTCCGGACACGCATCAGTGGAACTGTTAGGTCAGGTCGTGGTTTTGGAAGATCCTTAGACGTACATGACCATTCCCTAGTTTCAGATCAGTTTCTGAAACCATGCCAAATGGAAATAAATTTGTAATGCAAATGACGACAATATAAGCGTTTTTCAGCGACGTTGTCGCTAACAAATTAGTGTTGATTCCTTTTAAATCTGTTGCATTTAATTTTTTAGCATTTAGCATAGGATAGTTTAAACTAAATTTGTTTTAAATAAAAGCTAAATATATTCACAGTAAAGTGACTAGAATTTGATTTTCTAGGCAGGGATGCGGTTCATACAACAAAAAACTCTAATGCGTGTGTCAAAATAAAATATTGTAACACTTAATATTTTATTCGCTTACAAGTTTGAAAGTGTGTTCGACCTAGAGCTAGCTCGAACTGACTCAAATTAAATTGCAATTAATCTATTTCCAGAGCAGTACAATAGCAAACACCACGAAACGTGGAAACTTCTGTTCTTCATAAACACACATGTAGCAAGGTACCCCAGCCAGACGACTCCATTTATCAACTCTCGAAAACCTACATTCCGCACTTTGTTAGCTTTCCGTTGTATGATGAATTTCCTATGGATTCCGTCTTCACGCCGGAACGTCGTCGTCGTCGTCGTACCGATTCGATGCCGGTGCTGGTGCCGGTGGAAAGTTTATCGTGGAAACATACTTGTGCTATCAATTTTCAGCGTACGATGAACCAAAGCGGAATGATATGTGCGTCGGGTGTAATTTATACAGACACATTTCGTGTAAAATCCATGTGCACACATGTTTCGCTTTAATCGCTTTTCAACTGGTATGCAGGATAAAATTCCATCCAGTAGCAGCGACAAGCCACCAGTCAGTGCAGCAGCGGTGGAAAAAGTGTCGAATCCTTTCTGGAAGGAAACTAATTAGAATACACGTTTTGCTCTGCTTATTTTTCCCCATTCCAAACCGGAGCCGAGGGCTCAGGAAGTCAAATACTTCTTTCTGCTGACGAACGCTACGATAGCAAAGCCCAAAGAAAGGAAAGCGGGTTGCAGGTAGGTAGGTATTTGATGTCGTAGCGAACGGCTTAGCCAGCCACGGGCCACGGCACACTTGGGGCTTTGTAACAGGATACTTTCTTGATGGTGTAGCTCCGTCACCGTGGAATCCACAGCTGGAGCCGAAGGAATCGGGCAGGAAATTTATAGCACCTAATTACTTTCCAACTGCAGAGTATCCAGTTATTTATCTTTCACGAAGTTTTGTCTGACGTGGATGGTGGGTGGAACAAGGGGAGAGTACCAGGCGGGCAAGGTAGACGGGCATTTCGTTGAAACATCTGGGACGCATAACTGGGAGTGGATTACTGCTTGACAGCGTATTGAACGGCTTGTCTGTAAGTTTATGAATGATTGGTTTTATTTAAGTGGTTGGCCAACAACACATGCAAAACAGATCGGTTATGGATGACAGTCAATTGCTGCAGTATATTTCTACGAAGTTTTTACATCAAACTCCTAAAAAAAAGTTTATTTGAGTATTTCAAGTTTAGTATATGCAACTCCTGAACTTATTTTTAGTCAACTCCTCCTAAACGCCGCTTTTATTCTGGCTTAGATTGGCTCCGCCTTTGCAAAGTATCAAGTCCAAAATAAAATATTAGGTAAATTGGTTTTATCCACCTTAGAATAATAAATCCACTTTATAATAATAATTTTAAATTCCTAATTTGACCGAGGCATTAGTTTTCAATTAGTTAGGCATTAGTTTACAACTAGCATGAATATGATTAACAGAACTTTGTTTTCGTTTCATGAAACTTGTTCCGTCACTGTGACACAGGTCAAATATGCCTAGTAAACTACAAACGCGCAGCGTGTAGTACACGCTGTTAGACATCTGAGGGTTATTCAGCGGCACAATCCCCGACAGGTGCACGAACCACATCACTCGATTCAATGTAACTCTGAGCAGTCACGTCCGTTTGTCTGGAAAACCGTGTTCATGATTACCAGCCATAGCTGGTAACGATCGACGGTATCGTATGCTGCATTGAAGTCAATAAAGATGTGATGCGTGGGCACGTTGTACTTCCAGCATCTCTACAAGATCCGTCGGGTTCCATCTCTTGCTCCGGTAGCTTCTCCTTCTCCCAATTCATGGAAACAAACAAGTATACAGCCGTTTCTCGTCTCGTCATGTCATGTTTTGTTGGCCTTTGGCAACCAGTAGAGTAAGAAGGGGTAAAAGTGCGATGGGGGTAAAAGTGCGTTTCAATGATTTATCGGTGCAGATTCCGAGTAAATTGACTACATTGGCATGTATGGGTGACTACTTTGCCAGCTTGAATCTAACGTAAACTTTGGTTGCTTCCGAAGCATAGTTGCTGAGTAATGTGTAAATGTTATGTTTGAGCGGTTTTGATGTAATTTTTCGTTATACGGTAAATACGATTTCAATATGAGGATATTTCTTGTTGAAAATTTGTAGCAGCGTTTTACATCACTCACATATCTGTTTTGAAAATACGGTGAAAAGAATTGCCAAATATATTTCGCTTTTCCATAATTTAATCAAACCCCCTCAAGCGCCTAGCGGGGTAAAAGCGCGATTCACGGACGAGGCAAAAGTGCGATTCAAACAAAAAAACAAACGTTTGGAAAAGTTTCGATCTGACGGAGGCTTCAATACACTAGCGCAAAATAGGAAAGGTGCAAATTGAGAATATTCCTTATCGTAACTGTGCAGGGCAAGTCGACCTGGAGTCCGCCACTCTATATTGCATGCTCTATTCGTCGACTTGAGGTCGTCTAACGGAGCTTAAGCAAACCGAACATTCATTAACGTGAGCGAGTGTCTAACAGGTAAGACGTGTGTTAGGGTCGCAAACCGAAGCTGGCGTAATGGGTGATTTCCTGGTGGTGATTTGGTATTTCACATTTGGCGACCGTGATAGGTTTATTTCGCTGCTTCTTATCATAATAGCGAAATAGAAAAACGAACATAAATTAAGCCATGGCTCAATTTCAAGAGAAAATCACCCATTGCATAAGCAAGCTAAAGCAGGTAAAATCTTGTACAGGCAATGCTGAACAAAATGGCTACCGTGATAGCTTTAGCAGGAAAGTGTTTAATAAAGGTATAGTACTGTGGTTGTAGTGAGAAAGTCTCGAAAAGCGAGTTTGGAGGACCGCTGGCTTTGTGAACCGGAAACGCATTGAGGAGGACCGCTTGCTCCTAGAACTAGTTTAAAAAACCACTGTGACAGCCGCGGCAAAAGTTACCGAAAGTGTGTTGAGAGGACCGCAAAGTCGAGCGCGTTGAGAGGACCGCAAAGGTAAAGTGAGTCTAGAAGGCCGCAAAAGTAAAGCGAGCTTAGAGGACCGCAGAAATAAAATAAGTTTAGAATACCGCTTGAATAAGTATTTCAAATTTGAAGAAACAGCTAGTTGTAAGCACCGTCGAGTTTCACATAGGCGAGTATAACAGAACAAAAAGCAGGCTTAGTGAACAGTGGGAAGGAATCTTAGATTATCTGACTCGGAAGTAATCAAGTAATATAATGATCTAATTTGATGATGAATGAATGGCAACTTTGAAAAAACGCCTGTCGAGAAGCTTTAGTAAAAAAATATGCTGGAGCAGGAAGTAATCAATTAAACAGTATCGTTTGGTTTATTTTCTTTCTCAAACCAAAAACGGAAACGGAAAACCAAAATAGTAACAATGTCATCTCTGTCTGTGCTCCACTGGTCACCTCCGAAAGTGACATGGATGAATTTTCGAGTCCCGATAAAGGAAGGGTTGTTTGTGCGTGCAGCACCTTCGTGGCCATCCCGAGGATATAATCGGCGATCAGTTTGCGGATTATTCAATCGTCGCATCAGATCCTTAGGTCGAATTAGAAAACCGGGTAAAGGAATTAGAAAACGTCATCAAAGAGCTGTCCAGGGGCTGTAGCAACGTAAAGAAGGAAATCCTTCCATGTCATTAAACACGCCGCGAGTGACAGCCAAAATAGCTAACGAAAGTACCATTCGTTGGAACATCATCACACGTCACACCATTTCCGAAGAATGTTCCAGCTACTAAAATGTGGGAAGCATGGACTTGCTCCATTGAAGACTTTGAGATAGCATCATCGTTGTCAAACATAAGAAATCCAAAGCGACGCGTTGAATTGCTCTTATTGTCGATGGGAGATGAGTTGAAATGTCGTTCGGGCTGCCATGTTGCACCCGAATTCGCAAGTTAACGATTGCTAGGCGGTTTTAGTGGAAAACATAGATCGGTATTTAATGTCTTTGACTGATCCAGCTGCGGAGCATGATAGTTTCACCAGCATGCGTCAAGAAGAAACGGAGTCCGTCGTAAAGTTCCACACACGTTTGACAAGGAAAGTCCAACTATGTGGCTACAGTCCGGATAATACAGTCGTACCCAACTTTTGAGAAGAATCCAGAATCCATGCCTTTTGTAATTGAATCCAACGCGTTAATGACGAGCAGCAGTTCCAGTTCGCAAGGCCGATTTAGACGAAAAGCTGCGGATCGACACAAGTGGAATTCCAGCAAAGCGTTTTCGTACGAATCGGCACGTCATCTAATAGAGGCGTTGTCCCAGTGAGTCGCCGTAACGGGTGTCCCAGTTATTTTCGTCCTTGTCATAGAGGCCGTGAATGTCCAGTACAAACTAAAAATTGCAACTCGTGTGTTGCTCGTGGACATTTTGCAGCGGGATGTTGCGACCGTCGTGCAAACATGATTAGAGGCGAAATATTTCCATGTAACGTAAATAACGAGAATTCCAAGGAACAGGTTATGGACTAATATG
The DNA here is from genome assembly GCF_943734655.1 of Sabethes cyaneus. NCBI lineage: Eukaryota > Metazoa > Arthropoda > Insecta > Diptera > Culicidae > Sabethes > Sabethes cyaneus. The sequence goes on along the minus strand of NC_071355.1, from coordinate 194,009,513 downwards.
GGAATATGTATATTTAATATGTGAGAAAGCATAATTGTACTTTTGTCCTTTCTTCAACGCTTCCTTTCTTTGTAGCCAATCAATCCCTTCAAGACGTGCTAATCAATTGCCGAATTGGGTACTCTAAGTCGATCAGATTCTTGATAGACTATGGAGCGAATGCAAATGTCCTGGGAGGTGCAGACTGGGATACACACTTAACAAAAGGCACCGAATTCGGTAAAATTTTACCGAAATCTAAACAGCTGAACGTTCGGTAAAAATTTCGATGGTGCCAATCGACGTTTACAGATCATTAATAATGTTTGGTGCAATACAAAATTTTACCGGACGTTCTGCTGTTTAGGTTTCGGTAAAATTTTACCGAACCGATTAAGTGTGTAGCCTAAAGAATCTATTGGAAGCTGGGGAAATCAGAATTGTACCAATCGAGGAGTTATTCAACAAGAATCTGCAAGTCTATGCCTCTGACAAACCAATTCAGGTTGAAAGCGCCTTTACTGCAACGGCAGTTGGATGCATCAAACCATAGGTTATTGCCGATTTCATTGTTCCTTACTTGGTAAACGTTCCTTACTTGGCAGAACTACGTCCAGTGAATAAAGCTTCTGAAAGTAGGCGAAATTGTTAATAATTATGAATTTAAAATATTCCCTAAAACGCCCGGGGTTAAGGTGAAGTTTAGCGTCGATGAATCAATACCCGCAGTGCGCAACGCGTATCATAACATTCCCGCTGAATATCTAGATGGCGCACGCCAAAGGCTAGATGAGATGGAAGCACGGGGGATAATTGGAAAGGTTAGCACAGCACCGCAATGGATAAGTGTCATGTCCGCAGTTCTAAGCTCGACCTCTCAAGCGCGTTCTACCATACTGAATTATGTGAAGAATCCAGAGATTTGACGACGTTCCTAACGAAAAACGGGATGTTTCGTTTTACTATCATTTTCAATAACATATTTCATGCTTTAGTTTTCTTGATTCATAAAGTTTTTTGCTTCCCAAATATTCCGGTGGAAAATTGCAACTTCTTGCTTCAGAGCTCGACTAAAAATGATTTACTGCTTGTGGTTAGGTTGCTATACCCACCAAATAATGTTTTCGATATAGCGATATTATAGCGCGTGGATACTGATCAAAGTATACAGAAGGTAAAGGTATAATCTTGAAACTTAGCCATGTAGTTGGTGAGACAAATCAAAAGCAGCGAATTATGTAAAATTTAGTATTTATGTAATCTTCAATCTTCGTAATCCAAATCTTTGACCAATTTTTCCTATTCTAAGTATATCTTCGAACAAATCGTATCGTAAGTAAGTAGTTTGATATTGGAAGATATGTGCAGACAGCACCAATCTCTTAGGTTCATTATAATTCGCCATTATATAATTGCTAATGTATATTTTTCTATGGAGGAAAAAGAGGTTGTGCAGGGCAAGTCGACTTAGAATCCACCACTCTATATTGCATGCTCTCTTCGTCGACTTGAGGTCATCTAACGGAGCTTAAGCAAGCCGAGAGCGAGTGTCTGACAGGTAAGACGTGTTTGGGTCGCATACCGACGCTGGCATAATGGGTGATTTCCTGGTGGTTATTTGGTATTTCACAGAAACATACCGCAGATTGAAGATAATATGGTTTTGTTAGCTATTGCTGTGCTAATTTCATGAATTCGAGCTTCGCACTTTTGCCCCGCGGTATTCGCACTTTTGCCCCGCTACTGTTATACCTGACTCGCTGCGAATATACGTGTTATTACAATAAAACGTAACCATGTCGTTTTATTCGTTTATAGCGCATATACAGCTAACATCGGTAACAAACGATTTTTTGTAAGTTGTGCTTTTGTTATTGCATCTAACTTGTAGAAAGTGGCACAAATAACAATTCAGTTTCACAATAAAATTATTGCGTACTACTGGCACTTGAAATATAACGTTTAAGTACGTTATTTTTAGTGATCAAAATTAATGGTATTTTCGATACAACGGCGATATATTTCGAAACCTTTCGAACCAACACGATCCCGCGAACACAACGCATATTCGCAGTGAATCAGATGACACAGTAGTGGGGTAAAAGTGCGAATCGGCACTTGATCAGAAGAATGAAGAATTTATTTTGCATAATACCACAAACTGTGGTTTGTCATATTATTCCAGATGATTTATAGTTGAATGTGAAAACATTGAGGTACTTTATCACTATAAAATATATTTTGTTGTTGTCCTTCTTTATATCTCACGAAAATTGATGGCAACTTCAAACATCGCACTTATGCTCCGCCCTACTCTATTCTCGTTTGGCTTCTGGGAAGTCGGGTGCTGGGGCATTATTATCTTCAATTGGCACTCCCAGGTTAATTACCGCGGTTTTTCTCCCGAAAGGTTTGGTTTTGGTACATCTTGTTGTGTCTTTCCCCGTTCTGACGTGTGGAATATTTCAAGTTTCCACCACTACTTTTACTACCGCCACTACTGTAACATCTACCCTATTCTAAAAGGATTCATTTTAGATGGCCATGAAACAAAACTGCAAAAGATAATTCAATGGGACAAATCTTTCTTAAATCCTACCTTTATTACGCCTTCTACAAAAATGCTTTGACGGTCTACCGGGTGGCCTAACAGCAGTTGGCCTCCTTGGGGGGGACGTAAAGTATCCGGTTCCCCTCCCGTCCAGCGTCAAGTAGGCCTTGTCGGCCATTATGGCCACAACGTCGCCCTTCGTCGGAAAGATATTTTTAACCACCACCTTCAGTCGCTCCTTCTGGGCGATTACCTGCTGCTCAGATATAAGCGGCCGAAAAAAATGTCTATTTTGGACTGTCCCAGGGCGCAGAACGATAAGGCCACCTTGCTCTCGGTGTTGCTCTTCAGCTTTTGCTGTACTTTACTGGCGCAAACTTACGTTCGATGCTCTCGCCTTTCTCCATAAGGGCTATATCCGACGTATGTCCAACTTCTTCGCTCCGGGGTGGAGTTGGCAGTACGAACAAAGCATCGAGCGTAGTTACTTGACTATTTTCACCATTGTTGTTGCAAATTAACTGATAACGATGTCATTTTTTTCTGTATATAAAAAATTTGCCACGGGGGGCAGGGTAATCGCATTAAAAATTGCTAAAATTAGTTCATTTTTTCAATGCATACGTTAAGTGAGGCTTAATTTGTCTTTAGTCCGCTTGGCTTTAGAAACAATTTATTTTACACGCAGTGCTAATGATGAATTGAGATAGTCTGCATTTCCGCAAGTAATGACCAAGTTTAGTTTCCACTTTTTCTAGTTTAGCATTCGGCGACTTTGTTGTATACTTAGATGGAATCATACCTCGTGTCATACTTATGCAGTTGAGTTTGCGTGCATACTTTTCACTCTATGCAATTAACGTAAGAATCTTCAACAAGTTTTACAATGATGTGCTAAAAACATCATTAAGGCAGCTTACCATAGAAGTGTTTCCGAGAAAGCAACTATCATTGACCATGTGGTTCGCAATTGTGGTTAGCAACTTTGTTATCAAGGCACAGCATAAGTGGTAGATTTGATTAGGAATCGAAAATTTTCCTAAATTGAAATAAGTAAAAAGCCAGCAGTTGGTTTAGATATAACATTGTTTACGTGAACTGAAACTTAAAACTTATCAGAAAACAGTCCTATCGAAAATACATATGTACAAATAGTTCCGATATCTGATTTGTTTGTTCGTCCAATCGGCATGTCTCTAAACAAAGCAGATAAATAAAAGTGCAAAACAAACTGAACATTCCAAGCTTGACTATATCATCACTAGCAACGTTATCCTGGAAGATGTCAATACCAGATAGAGCAGATAAGATCTACGATAAGAGGATGTTTTATTTTCTCTCCATTTTCTCTTCCAGTCAGTGACTGTGAGTTCTCTGGCATAAAAGGCGACGGCACAGAAAATTATGACTAAAATAAACAGCACCGTAAGAAGATAGCATTCATCATGAAAGTACTGCGGTGATAGAAAAGTGCACTTCCTGCTGCCTGTTTGTGTTTGTGCCACAAAAACTGCAGACAGCGCAAAGTGCCAACGGCAAATTGACACATGTCAGAGGACAATTTTCCGTCCCTAATGAAAGTACTCATTTACGAATCTAGGTTTCGTTTGCTATCGCATCGCTGCGGAAAAAAACACCGTCTGTTTTATATCTACAATATATGATATTTGATAGTGTACATCTCGGTTTCCTTGAAAGCAGGTTTTTGCTTGTTCCAATATTTCGAGAGTCTGAGAAACGGAACACATGCAGCCTACAAATGACATCGGAGTGCCTCATTTTTTTGTCCTTTCAGTTGTTCCTCGGCTGAGTATACACTGTACGTACATATAACATAAACTACAAATACTGATATGTTTACCCTGACAAATGGCACACGCCAAACAGTAGGTTCATTTTCGGGGAAACCAGCCAGAAACGAGCGCCCTGCATGCCTTACTGAATCCAGGCCAGCATAGTGTGTGCCTATTTCCATAATGTGCCAACGTTGAGATTAAGCTACAGCCGGTCGATGCCGGCACGCTGCCACAATTGAATGCTGAGCAAATAGAGCGACATTCGAAAATGTGTACACGACCGATCCGTGCATGATAGAGGAGACACATAACATTAATATTAATATGTGCTCTAGGAGCAAACCAAACTGACAAACTGTTGTGTCTCCGGCAGCAGGACGGCTCGCGCCTGACTCCCGGTTCGGGGGCGAATGCGGGTTCTCAAGAATGACTAAAACTTAAACATTTGCTCAGAAAGCTGATATCCTACTGTTAAGTGAAAGCAATTAGCGGGACCTTTAATGTGTGGTCGCCCAAAAAGAATATGTTTTAATTAAGAAGTTTATAGCTTATTTTTGGAATTACTCCAAAGAATTGTGGTCTCTCCTATCCAAGGTTGTCTATATTTTTTGATATCGATTTCTTTTGAAATATATGACTGTAAAACAATTAACAATGGCACTGTATATCATTAAGAAGATTGATACTTATGTTTTTCAGCAGAATTAAAACAATAAATAAAACTGCACGTTTTTAGTAATAATGCCCGATTTAAAGAAAAATCGTAAATGTTCTATTGCATAATTTAGAGAACGAAAGAAGCAAGTATTCTCTTTGATCCTAGGGATGCACCTTGCTGCATTCGCACTACAAAGTATCACAAGAATGAGAATATTCCCGAAAGGGCACCTGAAACTAAACGAACCAAATCCAATTAATCCAATTCAGTGTGCTCCACACGAGAAATGATAACAATTTCCGAACAAAACATCACCTAATTTAGTTTAATTTGCCCAGACAGCTAGCTCTGCTCTTGGTCGAGTCGAGTCGAGAGATGTTGATGATGAAGGCAGGGAGCTGCCGTCACACGGCCATGTCGTGGTTCGTTAGTTGTGCAGCATCTCTAATTAGAGATCATAGATTTACCTACTTTGGCTTTGGCTGCGTCGTCGGGTCCGTGTCACCATCGCCACTAGCGTACGCAGTAGGACCTACGCATAAAACACCAACAAGTGTAAGTAAATAGCAGTCCAACGTAAATTACACGCTTGCCTCGTCCGTCGGTCGTTCCGGTAGCTACTTCTCCGTGGGGGGATGCCACATGCCACTTCAAGTGGCCGTTCTAGATTATTCATTTGCATCGCTTCGTTGATGCATGTAAGGCGAATGTCACTACAATTTAGTGTCACAGAAGAAACGTAACTACTGTCATGCTTCGACGTCATGTGTGTATACAATGTAGCGGATCGTCCGAATTTTATTCTTGATGACATTCTGTCATATTAGTTTATGGAATTATAACTTTAAAAGTTTTGTTGTTCGGAGTTACACAGATGGTAAAAAGTTCATAGCTTGTTTGCTTATAGACGCGTCATGCTTGGAAATTGCAAAACCAATATAAACTTTATAAACATTTTTATATTTTAGTTATGGCTCCGTTTGCTTGCGCTCAGTTTGGTTTTGAACCACTTTTGCCAACATTTTTGCTCGTTTATTGTCAATGAAACGCACAATGTTGCCTTCCAAGGTATGGTTCATCGCAAAGTAGCTCCACTAACTCACTGTGGTAACAGGAGTGATTGATTAAGGGACATAGTCACTAAAATTTTCGTAAAAGTTATAATTTTTTGTTTCAGATTTCTATTCTACAGACTTTTCCGCTTGATTTGATTCTGATTCTGGCCACGGGAAGTAACTGAAAAACGATTATACACATAAGCAATCCAGTGCATCACGTAACAAACTCGACACCGTTCCTGTAAACACACAATTTTTAAACTTCATGTACCTACCTCTTTCCCGGAAACTAATCAATGTATTGGACCAAACTATTTTTTTTTTGTTTTGTTGGTAGAAGCTTGGAGTTAACTTGTATAACTCTTGAGCTTTGGACACAAGAAAAAGGAATCAGAAGACAACATTTTATGTTTTCGCACCATCTTTTTTCCTTTTATCTTTTTTTTCAAATTGTGTTTTGGGTGTAGGAAGCTCTGCATAATTTATTTAATTCTGGCATCTGACCACTTCGTGTCAGCCAGATATAACCGATCCGGCACATACAACATCCTCTCCCTTCTGGAGAATGGCTAAGTGCTGTAGAAGCTGAAAAGGGTATCAGGTATTAGCATCTTTGGCTCGAGCAGCACGTTCCTCACACTCATGTGGAAGATTTGTGCCTTGCCCATCTTGCCCGTGTCATCATTTACCTGATGAGGATGGGAAGGAAAACAGGAGGAATAGGAAGGAGTGGATGAGGGATTCAAAACTATAAGCAGTAGAAGCTGAAAAGGGACACTGAGAGCAAGGTGTCCTCAGCCTCGCGATGTCCATCTTCTTCTCTCTGGGCTACATCTAGCAGTACGAACAAAGCATCGAGTGTAGTTGCTTGTCTGTTTATTCACATCTGCTAAAAATCAATTGATAACGCTGTCAAATTATTTATGTACACAATCAATTCCTACGATTGGCGCTACATAGGTGAGTTCGTCATCAGTTAGTTGGGTAATCGCATGAAAATTGCTAAAATTAGTTAATTTTTTTGCATACATTATGTCCAAAAATTATGAATTGTCGACAGTTATTTGCACTTTATATAGTATATGTAATGTAGTAATTTTTGGGTAATTTAGATTTAGCGGTTAGCGATTAGCGAAATTTTGGCTAATCTGAGTTTATCGATTAGCGTTTAGCGATTAGCGAGCTAACATTTTTGGTTAGCGCTTTAGCGATTAGCGACGCTAAATTTTCGGTTAGCGGTGCACACCTCTGGTCATTCGGCATCATTGCGACGTGGATGGCCCACCGTAGTCTTCCAACTTTCGCCAAGCGCAAGTGAAAGATGAAAATCTCTCGATGTAGAGCCTGCAGCTCGTGACTACGGAGGGAAAAGTAGGCCCGACTTCCAGCTTGAATGCGTTATATTGTTGTCGGTGGTGACCAGAGATTTCAAATAAAAAAACTCAACTCAACAACCATCTATTGTTGTTGTATGCTAGGAAGAGACTCCAGTGTTGTATTATCTGGAGTCTCTTCCTAGCATATATGTATTTGGTTTTCGACGCATTGTAACTTAAGGCTCCTAGCCTTCGTAATTAGTTTGGCGGAGATTATCTCCGCTATCCCAAGGTTTCTACTAATAATATGGGGTCGTCTGCGAAGCCTGGCTACTTTTTTCGAAAACCGTTCCTTTCGATGCCTGCTTGTCGAACCACACCTACAACAGCGATGTTGAATAGCATACCGGAGAGTTCATCTGGTGCGATTCGACAGGACTCGAGAGTGCTCTCGAAATACACACGTGGAACATCACTCGCTCCAAGGTAACTTGATCGTCCACGTCAGTTTGCACGAAAAAACGTTTTCATGCATTATCTATCATAGGTTTCTCCGTTCGACTGTATCGTATTCTGCCAAATCTTCAGAGATATGATCCGTGAATACGTTGTACTTCCGACATATTCAGGCTTCATTCTCGGTTTTTTGCTCAGTGGATGCTCATTTGACTATCGCGCTGCAACTAAACAGAATTCGAAAAAGTAATTTAAAGGGCAATTATAGAGCTAATTGATATCTACATTATTGTTGACGAAAGTATAGTTTTATCTTTTGTATTTACGGCGCTATGCGATTGCTACCCCGTTGGTAGCCAACTGAGCGCTCTTGTTGCTACCAACGGGGTAGCAGCCTCATAGCGCCGTAAGTACAAAAGATAGAACTAAACTTTCTTTTACAATAATGTAGATAATAATTAGCTCTACAATTGCTCTTTGCATTACTTTTTCGATTTCTTTTTCGTTGAGGCGCTGCAGTCAAATGAGCATCTACTGAGCAAAAAACTGAAAATGAAGCCTGGACATATCTGGAAAATTTGTTGGAGAGTGAAAATTTTATCCGTAGAAGCGTGGCCTCTATAAAGCCCACCTGATACTGCCCTACGAATACTCTTGCTATTGGTTATAGACGACGTAATAAAATCTGTGAGAGCGCCTAAAGGGTAGAGATAATCACACATTTTGGAGATGGGACAAATCACACCTTCTATTCCTCCGTAGTTTCTCTTCTCAAATGCTTGAAGTTATCCAGTGAAGTGCCGTTACTAGTAGCTTCTTGCTATTTTTGTTCCTCCTCCTTCTGTAATAACGTCATTGAGACGCCCATCGAAGAACTGCTTCCACCAGTCGACCTACTCGCTCTCGTTTGTGACCAACTTTACCTCCCGTCCACAGACATATCTGACCTCGGTGTGTATCCGAAAGTTTCGAAAAGTTCGCCTTCTTATAGAACTTGCGTGCCTCATTAGTCCGGCATAGTTGTTCTAGGTCTTCGCTTTCTCTGTCCTCCTTCTGGTGCTTTTTCCTCCTCAGGATCGTGGTCATTTCATTCCGCGCACATCGATATATGCATTCAAGTTCTCCTTCGCCATTTTGATTCAAGACTTATTTTTAAAAAGGGCATATTTATTTTCATGTGTATTATGTTTGAAAGATTATATCAAAAATTATGTCTGAGCAAAAGTTGTAGAAAATTGATGTCTAAACATGAAAAAAATGCGCACTGAAAAAAATATTTTATCAATTTTTCAAAAATTTTAAAATAAAACTACCATTACCATCTTTGAAAAATTGTTTTTTTCGAAAAAATGGAAGTAATTGGCAACCTTTTAAATGTTATTCTGAGATGGAACAACTTTCATGGACGGACTTCGTAGAACAACGACTTTCATGATTTTTTCCAACTTGAATTTTTCAAGTAATATATGAATTTGTAATGCAAATAACAATTCTGTATGTCATTTACAGCAAAATTGGTCATAATAATTATTTTTCTAAATACAGCCGTTTTAGAGATATTCGGAGAAAAATTTGGATTAACTTTAATTTTTTGTGTTAAACACGTCTTTTTCAAATGTTACTCCAGTTGCTCCACTGTTTCCATAAAATTTGAAATAACTACAATCAATTTCCTACGACTTATCCTAAAACACCTTATTGATTCAACTTTTCGCTTTTGAGTTGTGGATATTTTGAAAACAGTATTCTAAAATACTGGACACACTGATTAGTTTTGCCGTGTGATTAAACATAAGCAGAATTTTAACTAAAAGTAAATGAAAGGGTGTTGTTTATGTCGGTAGAGTGTTACCAAAACAGATTAAGAGATTACAGTGGTTTCTTTGGAACAAGAGAAAATACGCAAAAAACTTTGGGACTTTCTTCGAAAAGCCAAATGCTTTTCATCGACGGAGCAGTAAGCAGCTCAGAATCGAACACTCAACCGTATCCCAAGTAATCAGACGTTCAAGAAGCATCAGACTACCAAACAGAATGATGACAGCGGTAGGAAACGCGACACCACAGACCCGACGAATGCCAGCATGGTAGTTGCGCATTCAAGCACAACCCAATATTTTAATTCACGATATGGTCAAACCAGGTTAAATTTTCGGTTAATTTTGAGCAAAAAACAATGATACGTTGTGGACTGCACGTGTACAAAGTTCGGATGGCACCGAACTGGAGTGACAAACAGAACATGGTGGCCAAAACTCGCGGAAGGAAGCTGTTCACAAAATTGCTCTGTATTGTGATGAATGATGAAACCTACCAGACCAATGCCGGAACAGGAATACTATGTTGCCACCTCTAAATTTTCAATTCCTGAGAATGTGTAAAAGAAGAATACGTTGCTGAAATTTCGTTGTCTGGCCTACGATCTGTGGATGACGTAAAATGAATCAGCCGTTCATTACATTTTTACCTTCCTTGATATACACTCTTAAATGATTCTACCTGTAAATAGGTCGGATTTAGTTAAAGCTAGGTTGAAACTACTCAAAATGCCCTTAAAGTGTACAAACTCAAACTTTGGGTAAAAATTTCAACCAATTTTGGCTACTTGCTACCGATAATTGAATTATTCTCTATGACAAATAACGCAATTTTAAGTTCCTTCTACCAATTTTTTGGTTGAAAAACTACTCAAAATCTGAGTTTGTACACTTTAAGGGCATTTTGAGTAGTTTCAACCTAACTTTAACTAAATCCGACCAATTTACAGGTAGAATCATTTAAGAGTGTAGGTATATGGTAGGTGGCAGCTACCATCCTGGCATACTTTGCGTCTGTGGTGCCGTGTTTCCTGCCCCTACCATTCTTCTGCTTGGTAGTCTAATGCTTCTTGAACGTCTGATTACTTGGGATACAGTCGAATATTTGATTTCGAGTTGTTTACTGCTCTATCGATGAGAAGCATTTGGATTTTCGAAGAAAGCGCTCAATTTTTCGTGTACTTTCTCTTGTTCCAAAGATATCACTGTAATCTCTTAAACTATTTTGGTAAAATGCTACCGATGTAAACAACATACTTTCAACTATTTTTAGTCAAACTTTTTGTTATGTTTACTCACGCGATAAAAAGTTATTAACTAATCAGCGAGACCAGTTTCTTTTTTTACCTTTTTTCAAAATACCCACAACTCAAAAGCGAAAGGTTGGATCAATAAGGTATGTTCGGATAAGTCGTAGGAAATTAAATGTAGTTATTAGAAATTTTAGGAATGCAGTGGAGCAGCTGGAGTAACATTTGAAAAAGACATTAAAATAAATCATATTTTTTCTCCCAATATCTCGAAAACGGCTGCATTTACAAAAATAATTATTATGACCAATTTGTATTACAAATTTATATATTACTTGAAAAATCTCAAAGTGTTGTTGTTCTACGAAGTCCATCCATGAAAGTTGCTCCATCTCAGAGTAACTTTTAAAAGATTGCAAATTACCGTGAGCGCTCCTAATTCTGCGCAGCTCCTAATTCTGCGCATTTTTCTTTATATAAGTATTTTTTAGCATTGTGCATAACTATGATCATTGCGTTATTTTTTTTATAAATGTCTGTTGAATATTACGCCATTATTCACAAACGGGCCATAATATTTGAGAGCGAAATAATTTAACGAGGAGTTGAAAGTATTTTGATGGCAGAAAACATCGTCGTTAGCACCAACGCTAAGATTGTCCTTCTAGAAAATTAACAAATTTATGATCGAAATTCTTTGCAATGATCAAATTAGCCAGCATAATTAGAAAGAATAATTAGTTTTAGTCATGTTTTAGACAAAAAGAGTGATTGCATGCATTCCCGAGCAGGAGCGAAGAGCAAAATAATATCAAAATATGTTATTAGAAATCGAATAACTCATATCAAAATTTGGTCTTGTTTTGGCTGACATAGTTGGTAAAATAACAAAAAATAATATCAAAATTTTACTCCTTTGAGGCCAAAAGAATAACTACTTGTGTTATTTGAATACCAAAGTAATAACATGACTGTATTCAGAGTTTAGAATAACATGTTTTAGTATTATTAAGGTATTGAATAACAAATGCAGTAGTATATGAGATATTAAAAAATCGTTTTATAAAATATTTATAATCTAAATTCTCTTTAATAAATTTAAAAAAAAATTGTATGAAATATACCGAATGTCATTTTAAGGCCAAAATAAGATGTGATAACAAAATCAGTTATTAAACTCATCTTACAACCACTGTTTTAAATAGCTACTCAATATCAAAATTGTATCAATGTTTCTCCAATTATCAATGTATCTCCATATCTATTCAATAACAAAATATACCATTATAACACAGTTTGATATTGTATTTATATTATTTTGCTCTTCGCTCCTGCTCGGGTTGCTTTCCTTAGAAAAATGCGATGCAATAATGCGCAGATTTAGGCACAGATTTTTTATTCATGTGCCAAATTCTGCGCAGTAATGTATCCTACAAAGAAATCACGAAAGAATACGCAACCGCACCCAAATGGCTGAGGTATAAAGGCATGAAAATTCAAGTAGAATCTTTAACTTGCATTGATTGAAATCCTGTGCTGTATCTCGGGGTCCGAACCTACGAGCGCCAATTCATGAAACCATGTCTTCTATATTTTGTAATGTCCAACCTCATGGCTGTCAGAGAGTGGGGAAGTGGTTTCTATATAAAAACACAATTTTTAGAATTAATCTAAAGTGTAATGTTCAGTATGCAGAAAACCCGAATCAATTTGCCCTTAACGTTATCGAGAATAAAATATTTAAAAGGAGGCAATCAAAATGATAACAATATTCCTTTGCCACCCGGACAGCACAAGAAGGCCTGATCATGGATTTATTCATGGTAATAGCTAATGCCAGATTTTTTGGTATGCCTTCAGCGTATAAAGACATAAACAGTATGGCAGAAGTATTTATTTTCACTTTTTGGGTGCGCAGAATTAGGAGCAAACATGCGCAGAATTAGGAACATGGGCCAGAAAGTGCGCAGAATTAGGCACCGTGGATAAGTTTACAAAACGAAAAATATACTTGTTAGTCGACTTATAATTCCCACATTTTTTACGAGATATTATAGATCATGCACTACACGTTGCTGCTATCTACGTTGTTAATTTAAACCTTGAATACCTAGAATAGCGAAAGAATCATAAAAATGTCTTAACTGCGCAGAATATGGTACGTTCACGGTACTTCTATTTTTTCCAAGAAAAATTTAAAAATTTTCAAAAATGGTGTATTTTAGATATTTTGATTTTAAGTTCTATTTTCAAATTTTTGAAAAATTGGTACAATATTTTTCTCAGTGCATATTTTTTCCAAGTTCAGAAACCAATTTTCTAGAACTTTTGCTTAGACATAATTTTTGTAAAATCGATAGTTTTCGAAATCAAAATGGCGCCAAAACCTGTGGAAGGTGCATATTTCCTCCTATCAAACACGTTTGTAAAGTTTCATCCAAATCAAAGAGATTCATTTCAGATTTCAGCTATTTTTGGACGAGTTGGCGTGGAACTGCTCATAAGGAGCCGCAAGTCACGTCCTACCGTAGGGCGGTCGTACCTAAGCATCGTCACGAGGGAGAATTTGGCCAAGTATCCATGAGCACGGAATCATTTGATCTCGATCACGGAGAAAAATGCGCCAGAAAGAGGAGAGAGGTCGTGATGGAATAGAACAACCATTCCGGACAAACGAAAGATCTAATGCCCGGGTTATTAAATATCTGGACGCACTGTTGATTTTACTGAACCGCTCCTAGTGGTCGGACCTGGGATGTTTTGGCAGCAGTTTGTTTTGAAATGTTTCCACTTTCAGTGTTGAATAGTTTGTAATGATTAATTTGGTTTCGTGAGCGGCAGGTTCAAATGATCGCCTGTTTCTCAGAGATGGCCAAACCGATTTACCCGCTACTAGTTTCATTTGGCAGGTAATATAGCCGGATAAATCACTATTGAATGGTTTTTTGATTGGATGTTTAATTTGAAAGTTATGAGTATTTGAATACACCACACCAAAATTAACAATAATTTATAACGATTTTAACCAAGATAAATAACCTAATTTCAATTATTTTAATATCAAACGGGAGGTTTTCATACTACGAATATATATGCAAAATTTCATAAGAATTGGTTTTACCGGTCAAAAGATATTAACCCTCGAGCACTCGCACCAACTTTTGTAACACAGTTACTCGCGCGCACAATAGCCCAAAACCAAAGAAAAAGTGCGCACTAGACTTTTGACTAGGAAAACTTGGTTTTAAGTTTATCAAACCTTTGGAAGAGTTTCTTAAAAATGAAAGCTTTATCGTCTGGTAGAATTTGAATTTTTATTAATCCCCCTAAAAGTGAAATAAAAAACCTGATTTAATCCACCTAGTGGTGAAGGGAGCCTTTGTTATACGATCTTACTTGCTTACATGAAATTTTTGGAAATTGAGTAAGTTTGCAAAATTTGAACCAAATAGGGGCACTTATAGGTTTTGATAGTTCCTTTTCTCATGAAATTGCTGAGTAAGTTGTTACTAGGCGTGTAGGGCGCTATATCTCTGCATATTAGCGTTGGTAAGAGGAAATGCTTATCAACTTAGGGACTATATTGACTCGTCTCATTATCCCTGATTTCCCTGATCGCGGATAAGTTCAAGTTGTTACGTGGTTTTTGAACCGTAAATCTCGCATGTGCGTAGTATTTTTCGATATAAATTAAATTATGGTTGTATATGAGCACCATTGGCATTATATTGAATTTGTTAAAAAGGTATTTTTTATATCTTAATCTTCGTAGTTACTGGCTTTACAAGAAAATTTTCGAATATCCAGGTTAGTCTCATATGACTGATGCTTACATACTTACATTATTCATCTAGCTCCGCCCATCTACTAACAACAATTCCTTTCCCGAAATACTTGTGAAGATGCAGAGGATTCCCTGGTCTTTAGTAGCAACAAGTATTGGACTAACATTCCTTCCCATCCCACCAGGACCCGCATTCGGACGTGGCCGGCGTCGGTATTGATCAGCATGCAGGGACCTGATAATGTTGCACAATGAAAAATAGCCTGCTGTCCCAAGTATGCTTTTTCCAACCATCATTTTGCAATGTTCATCGGTCCTGGTCAATAACGGAGTAGCAGCACACGGGCGGTATCCTATGCTTATGCTTATGCTTATTAATTTGGTTTCGTGAGCGGCATACTATCGTCGGCAGGATCATAGCAAGCGTAGAAATGAAACTAAGGATCGAAAGCTACATTTGAACGTGTTGGGAACGATTAGGGCAAACCCCGGGTTGTCAGATTATGATATCGCAAAGAAATTCAATGCCTGGTATGGCACCATCAAAAGGAGTTATCTGCGAAAAGAATCTCGACCAGTTTTGGACCAGAATTGGACCAGTAAGCAACCAAACATGACACTGCAGCAGAATCTTGTGGTCAAAGACGTACCCGAAAGTTGTACGATGAGACTCTTACGAAGTACGAAGGATGCATCCTTATGGACGACAAAACGTTCGTGAAGATGGATTATGAGCAGCTACCCGGCCAAAAGTTCTATAAGGCCACCGGACGAGGTAATGTTCCTAGCAAGTTCAAATTCGTTTTTGCCGATAAATTCACAAGAAAGTTTATGCTGCGGAAAAAACAGGTTTTTGTGACCAGGATCGGGATAATTGTACAAGCAGGAGTGCCTGAAAAAACGTATTCTTCCGTACTGCTCCCAATAGACCAGTAAACCCTTTTACCCTCGCTTGGCAAGCTACCACTACAACAGAGAAGTACTACACTGCCCATAAATGAAAAATTGGCTAATATGCCATTTTTTCCAAAATTGAGATCATAATATCACATGATAGCATACACTCCAACCAATGTTCCCACGGAAGCCGATTGTAAAAAAATGTATTTTTGGAGGCACAGGACGTGAAACAATTTTGGCTAATATCCAAAATAAATGAGAAGTTGGCTAATATCCATAATGATTTCAAACCGCATGCGCAGCAACCGATGTGTTCTTATTTCGCATTTTTCCATCACACATTAAAACTGATTATGTGGTGTGGTGGTTTCAGACGCAAGGTTAGCAATCGCAAGGTTTTTGAATCGAATCTTGTTATTTTTTCACATTTTATCTTTTTTTTACAATTAAGACGGCAGGATTCGCAGCTTCCATTAATGACGGCTTGGAGTAGCTGCTTCTTCCTTCTGGCTTCAAGCGCTTGAAGCACACGCTTCGTTGGCAACTTGTTCGGGGTGCACGGATTACTTGTTTCGTTGTCCACTTCGTCTTCACTTGTACTTCCGTACTGTTTTAGGTAGTTCAAAGCCATTTTGTAGACTCACTAACACGAGATAATTCACAACATATGGACGTTAGCCAAATTTGCTCCCAAATTGTAAACTCTACTTGTGTTTATAAATGAAAAACTGGTTACTGCGTTAAAAACGTCCGGCGGAGGGATTTTGGCCACATCTATCGCTGTTTGAACTCAACGGTGTGGCTTCGGCGTGTAAGAGGGGTAATATGCACATTAAACAGGTTGCCATTACCGCGTAAAACATCTTTTACAGACAAAAGTAATAAAATTGCATTTTTCTCAAGTTCATGTCGGTGGCATATTAGCCAATTTTTCATTTATGGGCAGTACAATGGTATCGTGGACACACATGAGTACAATGGACAACGGAGTGAATTTCTTCAAAAAAGTTATCAATCCATCCAACTGCGGGTTTCCGGATAAACTGACGCGACTGGTTAGAGGACCGAGTGATGTGTTCCGTTCGCATCTCTGGGACACTCTCGAGTCGTGGCGAGGGATTAGACAAGGTGACAGTTTATCCTGCATTGTATTCAATATCGCTTTTGAGGGGGTGATCCGACGAGCAAATATCGAAACGAGAGGCACAATTTTCACCAAGGGTAGCCAACTTTTAGGCTTTAAGTCGGCGGAGGTAATCCACGCCAAACAGAGGGCGAAGTCTTGGACGATTGGGTTAAAAATAAACGCGCCGAAGACTAAATTCATGAAAGGAAGAGAGCCACAGGATACGAATACGCGCCTGCCACAGACGGTAACCGTTGACAATGATGAACTAGGATAAGTGGTAAATGTGCTTGTATATTTAGGATCGCTGGTGACCGCGGAAAACAACACTAGTAAGAAGACAAAGCGGCACATTCAAGCGGGATATAGGGGCTAATTTGCGCTTCGCAAAACGCTACGATCAAAAAGCATACGCCGCCGTACGAAGCTGACGATGTACAAAATTATCATTAGATCGGAAGTTCTTTATGGAGTTCGAGATATGACGTGGGTCACGAAGGATTTACGCACACGGAAGGTGCTGCGGACAGTACGCGGCTGAGTACAAACTAAACGCGGAGTTTGGCGGAACCGTATGAATTATGGGCTACAAGCACGGCTTGAAGAGATTCTCATCGTACATCTGACCAAAGGCGACAGGCTACAGTTTGCCGGACGACAATGCGACGAAAACAGTTCTATTCAAAAACCTCACAAAGAAAAGAGGGGTCCAACGTGCAAGATGGCTCAACCAGGTTCTGAAAATTGGCGATGATTGCTTGAAACATACTGACGACGACAATGACCAATATCAAAATCTCAATCGAAGAATGTCAAAAGCTTTCTCGCATGCCCATGATTTTTGAGGAAATTGCCAAATAGTGTTGTTTGTTTCAAGACAGCCTCCGCACATAGCAATGTATGTCCTTCGATGTCTAGCGACTGCTCGAGTGTCAGTTTGAATGGAAGGAATAGATTGATAGCTCATAATCGATGCTTCGGATTTTCTCTAACTGTTTTGCAATGAACTCGTACGAGGTGGTTCGAATGATGGTGATCGCACTACCTTCCTTGGTGGATCCAGATCAACTCCTCCCCACTAAACCAACACTGTTATGCAAAACTTTCCCGAGCAATTCGGCGCTTTCAAATTCTGTATACTTCCACCGTATTATTTGTGTTGCTGCTCACTCATGTGAATAATATTGCTGGATAAAATATTAACGCAATTTCACATGAAATATAATTGCTTTCACTAAGCGTTTTAATTGGAACCACAACCTAGGGTATTGTTTCTAGAACAATATTTTATATTTCAGAATACGGCTCCTAAATGACGACTTTTTATACAACGCACGTAGCATAATTCATAAAAAAATCCTTTCTACAAACGAGGAAAATCAAACCTTTAACAAGAGTATGACGAAATTCATTTTTAAGGGCACACATTTGTTTTATTTTCCGTAAGTCATTTTTCATTCGTACCATTTCACGGTACATTCCTGTATTTCATTTGGTCCAATAGCAAAATTTAGTGCAGACATTAACGAATCGCTCTTCCGAACAGACGGAAACCTGAAAAGCCTTTTTGAGCGTGTCGCCTATTGAGCGTCTACCACTGATTTATGAATGTTAACCTCAACCTCCTCCTGTCCTGCCTGTGATGTTGAGGCTGGAAACGACCAGCCGCCGCGTAGCGCAGTCATGATTGATAAAAAATGATGTATGGAAAAGCTATCGCAACGACAGCCTCCGGTTGTCATCCCGACAGTCAGTGCAGCAGTGTAAGGATACTCTGCGAAGAATTTCCCGAACTGCACAACACCCGGATGATGTGGGGATGTGTCGATTGTATTGTAATTTTTCGTCCGCCGCCAGTGTATTGTATTGTGCAAAGTAACGCGTTTATTGAGCTCCAGAGAGCCATTTTGCTCAAGCGGATTTCCCTGTTCGGTTTCAACATTTTATTAAGCGGAAAAATATCGTCAGTGTTTGTTTTGGGAAAATATGTCAAACTTATCCTTTTTTTCTTGTTGTCGAGGATATCAAACAAACCCCGCTACGGCCGATTGAACGAACGAAATTTATGGATCAACATATGACTGCAATCGAGGCAGACATTCTTCAATTTTGCTCCTGTTTTCCGCTCATATAACAGTGTTTGTTATGCATCGCGCCTCAGTAATTTCCAATGAAGTATGACAATTTTCATCCCTCCAACAGCAACAGTGCGACATTCCATAGCTGGCGCGTGTTACTCACATCTGTATCGCTGCCGAGCAGACGAGCATCCCGGAAGGATAATCTGCCGTTTTCAATTATGGCTGCTGCTGCTTGTTACCATCATTTTGTCCCTGCAATTGCTTTCACCGCAAAGTATTTTTTTTAAATATTGCAGCTAGACGATCAGGCTTGGTCTGGTTGATTTGTGCTGCAAATCCACTTATAAATAATAACATCTTCATCAAATATCATATCAATAAATCAGGATTTTTCCTGAGCCTTATTCCTGGAACTAGACACGCAACACGGGAACGATGATAGAAAGGAAGAACGCGTGCGAGTGAGAGAGCGAAAATCATCGGCGCGTGCATAATATTATTAAAATGCCAATCTACGTTGTGAGCGGAATGAATTCCGTTGGTCGCCCAGCCAAGCCAGATGGGACGGATGCGATAATGATGTATAAAATTTGTTGAAATCATCACGTTATTACGCCACCCCAACATAACGGACTTTTCAAGCGGGTGAATTTCATGCATAGAGATATTCCAAAATATCACCGACAGATGAAGATGTGAAAAGTTTTACACGCCCAAACAGGGCCCGGCCGGATCAGATAGCGGAGGGTTCCGAACAAGGTGTCAAAATGGAAAATAGCTCAGCCGAATGCATTAATATGGAGGTATTCAAAAATCCTGAAATTGAAGTTTAGTCACGTTCGCATCCTTGCTGTCGAATCTTCCGATATATCCTTTTTCCAACCAGCCGAGCCGTCAGAAACGCGTGCCAGCGTGCAGGAGCGGGTGTTCGGGTGTTGTCAATCCACTGCCACTGCACTGGATGGTGTTTGCTTACGAATTTGGAAGCTTCCGATTCCTGGCCTGGCGCATTACTACAGCATAGTGCTGATACCAGTAACAGCCAGCAATCGGAATTTGGCCCCATTGAACGGATGTGTTGTGTCAAAAATGTAATTTTACCGCAATTCGTAACACGCTTTCTAGAGAATTTCAAATTTTCTATGATTTAAATTTAAAATATATTCGGAAATGCAGGGTGTCTTGAGGAAACTGGATCACATGACAAATTAGGGTTTTATAGCTAGGCCGACAATATAGACAATGTACACTTTATTCTTCATTAGTTTTAATTGAGCAAACACAATAAACAATGTGAAACAAAATGAATGGAAATTACTTAAAGTAAGGCTAGCATGATTGAGTCGAAAGGAACTCTGGCTACGTGCAGTCGAATTTATGTGAAAAAATAATTGATCAGCAATGATTCCATCCAATAAACTTTCGTTCGGTATCTCATCTTCTGTCAATATCGGGAATCATTCTCCATCATGACGATTAATAAGAAAACAGTAACACGTTCGATGGAGCCACCTCGTTGTAGTTAAGAGAATCATTCGCAAAACAAACAATGTATTTGCATCCCATTAGTGGCAGCATCATTTCCCTATCAACGGAATCACTCATCACTTGCAGGAATGAATGGAACTGGTCGCGACCGAACTGACTCACTCGCGGCTCGCGAGCTGTCCGGGCGAATGAGGATGGAAAGAAGCCAAGCCGACGAGAAGCGCCACTCGTCGAAATGCAATTTGTGCGGATTAAATTTTATTTAATAGCAGATTAGCGTCCCATAATATATGAGAATAAGGCTGTAGGAATGTACGTCGAGCCCCCGATGAGGTATGGTGGAGAAGGACGGAGGTACAAAATAGTACAATAAATAGATGCTTCTGGCCCTTACTGATGCCTGCAGGCGTGCTTCAATGGTGCTCAGCCGAGCTGCTGATAGGCGTGTATAATGCTTTAAGTCCTGGGTGATAATTGCCACCCTGACTAACGATGGTGACTGATGGATGGTAGCGCAGTGGGGGAATGAGGAGCAGCTACTTTGGCAGGTGTTCCATCAGCCAATCATCAATCCATCCGTGCCGAGGCAGATAATCTGTCAGCCGAGCTGGGAGTTTGATTGTTTGTAGGTGGACAAACGACGAGTTTCAAAAACTGGCACTCAGTCAGCCGATGCGCTGCTATTGTAGAAAGGAGGACAGTATATTAAGTGTAATCGCCAATTATGACAATCCATTGATCACCGTTACTGCCAAGCTTAGCCGTTTAGCCAGGTGGTGGCCACAGCGACTAACGGTCCTCGATGTCGATGGTTGCTGTTTGCACTGGGAAATGCATACAATCTAATTCTCATCAATCATAGGGAACGTCACCGTGAGGATATGCACTTTTCATACATTTGTTCATTTCAGAAATAAATATTATCGTCTATTCACTAGGTTTTCACCGGTGAAAAAGAGAAATTATAGTTCATTGTGGTCTCACAGGACAAAAAGCGGAACTTTCTTCTTAGCGTCGTAAATCTTTCATTTTAGCGTACAGAGAGTCTTTGGAACATAAGTACTCATGAGGACAAGTGTCACCTATACAACCTGGAAAACCTGGAAACCTGGAAATTAAATAAAAAGAAAACTTATCCAATTTAATTCTACTGTGTATATTTTATTCTTGATAGATACGTATTTCTGTGTTCTGCCAAAGGGTCCAAAAGGTTAATGGTCTTCTGCTTCTCGTTTTTGAGCTCTTGTTTTGCAACGTAAAATCTCATATCTCGATGAAGCCACATGACTTTTTCCCAAGACAGTTTCGTTCATTCTGCCTTACACACATGGAGGCCGCAGCTCAGATCGAGACAGTGTTCGCTGACCTGAAAGCTGCTTTTGACCGTATTGACCGTCAGATTTTGGTACAGAAACCTTACCGATTAGGAGTTTCTGATGACTTTGTTAACTGGCTTTAGTCGTACGTGACGATTCACAGACAGTTAGTAAAACTAGGCTCTAACGAGTCCGGTCATTTAGGCAATAAGCCTGGTTTTCCACAGGGAAGTAACCTAGGATCGTTATTTTTTCTTATATACTTTAACGATGTATGTTTTGTAGTACCAACTGGATGCAAGACCGTCGTCATAGAGAACTGCAAGCAGCTACAAAATCTTGTTGCCCGCTTTGCTGAATAGTGTCGTGTGAATAACCTCTCTATAAGCGTTTCCAAATGTTCTATCATCACGTTTACCAGAAGTAAAGCTCCAAGCATATATGATTATGCAATCGAAGTGTCCCCTTTACAACGTGTTGACAATTTCAAAAACCTGAGTGCTGAACTGGCTTCTAAGCTCACCTTTCAACTCCAGTATTTCAGTGTTATATCAAAGGCAAACCTAAACCTGAGGATTTCCACAGTTCAGGCAATTTGCTCTCTTGCGTGACGTGTTAAATATTTTCGTAAGTGGAGCAAGTGACACTTCCGAGCACAACTTCAGAATGGACGCTGGAATGAAAGCATTAACTTTTGGAGTGCAAACATGACGATTTGTTCACTAATGTGAAGTGGACGGACAGTCGTTGATGGCAATGGTGATTTGATCAGGTGCGGCAGAGCGTTCGTTGAATAAATCCCTAAAGTGTTGGACGGACAGATCGCACATCTCAAGTTCAGAGTTGGCATCTTGTTCCTCATAGGAGAACTGACATTGGCAGGCCAGCTTCTTTCTTTTTGAAATTTACGAAATACCAAAATCGCTTTGGATTCCTTCACAGAGATGCCTGCGTACGAAGAATATATCGTAGGAACAGAAATCTGTTGACTTTCTTATAGTCGTTACTCGCATGGTTGAATTCCTGTTTTGTAAGGTAAGAACGATTCCGGCTATCTTCGTAGAGCTCTAACCCTCAGCTGTTTAAGCCTGCGTAGATGATTATTCGACCAAGGTGGTTTTGGTGCCGGGTGGGCATTGGGTACAAATTCAATCCTCCCGTTCAAGGTTGTTTACTGCAAATATTCTACGTCGTCCTTAATACATCTAGCAGAGTTTAGTGTCTACCAGTTGACGCGAATGATAGCGCATTTGATTGCGTCATTTTTTTTTGTATGCCAGAAGGGCATTGGGTTAAAAGGCTGCAAAAAGCAGTACACGAGAATCGGACAGCCTCAAATCGCCTTGACGAATCCCAGCCCTTCTGATCTGGATCTTACGGACACTCCTTGGGGAAGTTTCTACCGCAAATGAAATGATGATCGCATGCGATGGATCCCAAAAGTGGCATCATACCCGTTGTGTCAGAATTTCCGGTGCGAAAAAGGAAATTAAGCGGTACTGCGAAGAAGAAGCATGCCAAAGGAAGAAGAAGAGAAGCCGCTCCAAGAAAGGTGATGACGATTCCAGCGTCAAATCCGACCGTTCAACGTCTCTACAGATCCAGCTGAAAGTGATGACGGAGCCAGCAGCTCTGGAAGTGCTAATCAAAAGAAAATAGCTGGAGTTCAATCGACCCATCGAGATGAAGCGGATGTTGATGGAAAAGCAGTTACTCGAAGAGGAAGAAAAAAAGATATGGAGATGCAGGAAGTCATTCAGCAAGCGCGACAGGAGCAGCTAGACCGGATGATAAACCAGCAAAAGTCATTTGCAGACAAAATGAAGGCAATGGATGAAGCGATGAAGATCAAAACAATCCGCCCCGAAGAAATTCATCGATACTGGCAAAGCAATGTCTGGAAAAGGTAAAGGGCGGAGTCCGAGGGTGGAAAAACTGACGAAAGAGGATCTGCAAAACTTCGAAGAAGTTCATGGAGAAGATAGCGATTTCAGTGAAGATGACAGTGACGGTAAAGATGAATCTGACGGTGAATCTGATGGAGCTTCGAAAAAAATGAGGGTATAAAGAAGAGTACAATCTCGAAAAAGCCCGATCGATTGTGTCGACACGGGCAGGAGCAGGTACAAGTAGGACCGACCAAGGCCCATCTGGCAGCACGAAATGGGATTAGGAAGAAGTTAAGCATTTTCTCGGGAAAGCCGGAAGAATGGCCGTTATTCTTCGAAATGTACTAAGCGTCCAACGAAGCCTGTGGGTACACGGATATCGAAAACCTTGTGCGGCTACAAGAATCCCTAAAAGGTCAAGCTCTTCAGATGGTCCGCCTGGAGATCGGGGCTGCCGGAAAAGTCAACACCAATAGCCGATCGGGAAAAGTCAAAAGCAAGCCGAAGGAGTATGGAGCGGTTGATAGCGAAGCTGAAGGTCAAACTGACAAAGAAAGCAGAAACATGAAACCGTGCAAAGTGTGTCAGCGCGCAGATCATCGGTTGAGGTATTGCCAAAACTTCAGAAACCTGTCGTTCGCAGACCAGATGAAAGTCGTCGATCATTGGAAGTTGTGCCACGTGTGTCTCAACGATCACGAATCGGCGCCATGTAAGTTCAAGCTGAAATGCAACATAAGTGGCAGCAGACAACCACATAATGCAGTGGCGACTCGTCCGCCTGTTCAACCTGTTCATAGGACAGGCAACAAAATTCAACCCGACAATATTTTTTTTCATCACTAGTTCATGATTTCGTTTGAACCGACGCATATGCAATACGATTAATTCGGTAAATTATTAGTTTAGTTTACGAAGCTGCTGAGCAAACCGTTCAACACGACGTTTGAACGTTGCTTTGATCTCAATGCACAAGCATATACCAACACATTATTCCTGGTGTTGATTCTGGGTACGAAGGAGATAAAAAGAGAATGTGAAACAGCTTTTACTCGAAAGCGCGCATTATTGTCTCATTACTCGTTCATCTTCAGCATTGAACAACTTACTACCACATATCCCTATGGCCTGCGCTTTGATTCCATTTTATCTAGTCACGAAGCTAATGAGCAAAACGTTCAATACGACGCTTGAACGTTGCTTTAGAGATTAGCACCAGGAACAACGTATTGGTACGAAGGGGATGGCATGCATTATTCGCAAAATTTTCTCATTAACTCGTTCATCTTTAGCACTGAACAACTTACGCATATTGCTTGTGGTGCGTGTGGTGGTTATTCTTGAATTTGGTTCAATAGGTAAATTGAACGGAAAGTCTTAGGTTCGTAGTTAAAATTCAGAGACGAGTTTGCTGGTAAAGTAAACCGCCGTATTCGGTTGTTATTTAAATAATAGGGGTATTCACGTAACGCTTGTTATGTTGCGTATACGGAGTATTGCGTATTTATACTGCCGTTACTCTGGCGCTTCCATAGAAACCGGAACTGCTATGCGAATTGCGGCAGCGTATACACGAAATACACCGTGAAGCGCTACGTGAATACCCCTAATGTTTGTTTTATAAATAAAATATAGAATTTCGATAATAAAAAAAAAGCTGCATATTAATTTGTATTTTTCGCTGGTTGAACAGGTAAGCTAAACCACCACGAGTCGCCACTGATGAACTTCTCCATCCAATCGATGGTGCCACTGGAACCAGCACGCACATCCGGCCGAACAGAGATACGCTGTTCAGGATGATTCCGGTTAGCCTACACTGTGGGGAAAAGTCCATCACTGTCTTGGCCTTCATGAACGAAGGGGCGTCGGTAACCCTGGAAGAAAAGAGCGTTGCGGATTGCTTGGGCATTGTTTGAGTCCACGAAAAACTAACGTGAAAGTGGACGGCCGACATGGCTAGAGTGGAGAAGGATTCCGAACGGATGAACCTGTGGGTTTCAGGTGTCGGGGAGGACGAGAAAATGTTATTGAAGTCAGTCCGCACCGTCAAAAGACTCATGTTGCCTAACCAAATCATAGACGCAGGGTATCTCGCAAGGCAATTCAAGCACATGCGAGATCTGCCTATTGCGTCATACAGTGGCCGACCTGAGATGTTGATTGGACTAAATAACCTTCATTCATTCGTCCCACTTAAAACCATGATCGGAGCGGTATAAGATCCGATAGCGGTGCGCTGCAAGCTCGGATGGACGGTCTACGGACCAAAGGAAGAGAGCTCCCTCAATGCTGTGCTGCACTCCCAAACTAATTTGGACACGCATCAGCCAGCTTGAGTGCCAGTAGTGCTGCTTGGCTATCCGTGAAGATACCGATTTTCGCATGACCGATTTGGTCACCTTCGAGTATAGTTTTACTACTTTGCACCCGTAGTGCACCGAGCTCTCCTTCTTCACATAAAGATGCAAAAGCAGTAGGCATAGCATTGCCTCCATGGCTGCAGTAGGTGTTGTACGCATAGCACTGGTAACCGTAAGACAGGCCAGGCGCTGAACTTTGTTTAGTTTGGCTCGGGCTGTCACCTCATTCACCTTTGGCCACCATACGACTGCAGCATAGGTTATCCTAGGCCGTGCAATAGTAGTATATGACCAAAAGGCTAGTTGAGGTTTCAATCCCCAGGTTTTGCCAAACAGTGAGCTGCATGACCAGATAGCCGAAGTTGCTTTCTTAACAGCATAATCTAGGTGGGCAGCCCAGTTCAGTCTTTTATCGAGAAATATTCCGAAGTGTTTGACTTCATTACTGAAGCCCAGTCTGACACCATTCAGTATAGGGGAAGTAATGGTATGTTTTCTTCGCCTAGTGAATGGTATAACGACTGTTTTGGTGGGGTTAACATTAAGTCTCTCTTGTGAGCACAATAACATGGTGGTGTTTAGAGCTCCTTGCAAGCGACTTGACAATACTGCGTCAAACTTTCCTCTGACGATAAGTACAACGTCGTCGGCGTAAGCAATGGTCTCATAACCAAGCTGTGATAGCTTGTGAAGAAGTGCGTGGCCACCAGTGACCAGAGCAGGGGGGAGAGAACTCCTCCTTGTGGACATCCTTTGATCACGGAAATCGTGACCGACGTATCTCCCAATGACGCTGTAATTTCTCTGCTCGAGAACATTGCTTGAATCCAGCCCATTGTAATGTGGTCAATTCTCTTTTGACAGAAAGCCGTATTAATTGACGCGAAGGACGTATTATCGACAGCGTCTTCAATATCAAGAACAGCACAAAGTGCTGTCTTTTGATATTTGAGCGATTTCTCCATTAATGTCACTAAGCAGTGCAGTGCAGTTTCCGTAGATTTACCGTGTTAGTATGCGTGTTGATTCCGTCATTACCAGCTCGTCGAAAGTCCAGTATATTATCATTCCTCAAAATCCTCAAAAATGATCGACGTTGGGAGATTAAACAGAACGTCCAAAGTAGGATGGTCTGCATCGAGAGTGATTGAAGGCTCAATTGATTCCGAAACGGTGCAGACAGGTGTTGCGGCTTCGTTAGTCAAGACCAAATCATGAAATCTAGCGTTTCTGTAGGCTGTACCATTGACTTGCATCAAGCCATGTGGAGCAAAACCGTCGATAAGTGTAGAATTTGTGGCAGATAAAGTCAGTAGGGAGTCGACCTGAAATGACCGGTCATTTGACTTACACCACAGGCTGATTAGAGTCCCCAAACTGCAGAGCATAAACATTGATTTTTATATTGTTTTTATACGGCCACAGGTTTTTATACTGCTCGAAGGGTTAAGATCTGTGCGATGGATAGCAAAGCAATTGCACAAGGTATAAATATCGTAGTCGCACTCGCTTGCAGCCAGAAAGAATTGATCTACCTTTGTCCGTATTCCTCGCACGTTCTGGTAGTAACAGTGTATGAAGTGGTAATCTTCCACATTGCTAGTTGTAACAGCTCCACTGTTCAACTCTAAAGTTGAGGTATCGGATAGATAGCAGCATGAGAGAGTGGTAGGATTAGAGGCTCAACGATGAGAGATATCGCTGCAGAGGCCATTGTTATGGACGGAAAAAACTTCAGGTAACGAGAATGAGCTATCACGACGGTACTTGCCTGAGAAAGCAAGTTGGAAACCCTCATCACTGGAACTTTTGTTTTTCTAATTTAAAAAAAAATCTTCCTCCAAAAAGTTGCAGAACATACTAAAATAAGCAACTTTGCTGAATATAGTAGCTACATATTTCTAACTGGTACAACCGAATAGTCCAGAGCGGTTAATTCAATGGGTCGCCATTGAATAATTAGCAATAGGTAAATCAATTTTAACCTTAATTCAGAGTCCAATTTAGCTCCATTTTCAAGTACGATTTGAAGTTTTAAGCAAATTTATTTTCATGTCCAATCACAACTTCAATTTCAATTTCAATTGAATGTCCCATTTTAAGTCCAACATCAAATTTAATTCAATTCCAATTTTACCCCCGATTTCAGCCCCTATTTCAAGTGCAATTTAATTACTATTTTTAAGGCCAATTTGAAGTGCATCTTGAAGTTTAAGTGAGGTCGAATTTCAGTGTTCCGACTTGAAGCTAATTTATAGTCTTTCAACAATAGTTTTGTTTCTGTACCGTATTGTTGCTCGATGTTTTGATAAAAGTGATAAAAGTGTACTATACGCTTGTATAGTACAAAACAATGGCGAACTATACAAGCGTCCACTTTTATCGAAACATCGAGCTAATTTATAGTTTAATTCAATTCATTTTTATCACCGACTACATGTACAATTTCAAATGCAATATCAAGTTCCAATAGAATATTTAAGTCCAATTTCATCTCTAATTCCAAGTCTAATCATAAATCAAATTTCAACTTCAATTCCAAAGTCCAATTTAAGTTCGATTTCATGTCAAGTTTAGCGTCCCATTTTAAGTCTAATTTCGAATTTATTCAATTTGGGTTCGGTTTCAAGTGCAATTTGATGTCTTATTTTACAAATACAATTCTATTTCCAAGTGTAAATTGAAATCCATTTGAGGTCCCATTTTACCGTCCTATTTTAAGGCCAATTTCTAATCAAATCAAATTTTAATTTCACCAATTTCAAGTGTAAATGCCCAGTCCCATTGAGATCAAATTTCAACTCAAATCTAAGTCCAATTCCATTCTTTAAGT
This sequence comes from Sabethes cyaneus, assembly GCF_943734655.1. NCBI lineage: Eukaryota > Metazoa > Arthropoda > Insecta > Diptera > Culicidae > Sabethes > Sabethes cyaneus. The sequence continues at coordinate 193,980,852 of NC_071355.1, read as the reverse complement.
CGAAGTCTATTTCAATTCCAATTCACATCTGATCTTAAGTTCAATTTAATTCTAATTTTTATCACGCTATAAGTCCTATTTCATGCCTCCTATTTCAATTCCTATTTTGACGACCAATATCATGATTAATTTGAAGTGGAATCTCAAGTACAATTTTAAGTACAATTTAAAGTTTAATTGAGATCCAATTTCAAGCTCAATTTAATGTCCCATTTTAAAGCCAATTTCAAGCGAAATTTAATTCCATTTTCTACTCTACTCCAATTTCAAATCCAACCGATTATAACCGATATCAAGTCCAGTTTTAAACCAAATTCAATTCTAATTTCAAGTCTGGCTTCAAATCCAATTTCAAGTCCAACTTGAGTTCAACATCAAGTCGAATTTCTAATCTAATTTAATACCAATTTTGTTTCACTCAAAGTCCAGTCACAAGTTCAATCCACTTCCAATTTAAGTTCAGTTTAAAGATCAATTTTCTGTTCAATTTTGAGTCCAATTTTGAGTCCAATTTTAAATAAAATTGCAAACCCAAGTTCATCTAACGCCTAATGTAAACGTCAATTTAAAGTTCAATTCCAAATACAACACTGATTTCTCGGGTGGGCCCAGACTAGAACACATTTCCCGTCTTCTCTATAAAATTTAATGTAAAAAGGTTTTAATGGTGTAGCTCCGAACGTTTTGGAGTCATCATATGTTGGAATCTCGACTGCGGTGCTGCCCGTAATTGTCCTGTTTTTACCCTTCTGCGGTCGAGGTGGTAGTCTGACAGACACCAGAAATCAGACAAATGTAACAGTTGCGTTATGTATTGCATTTTGATTCTAAGGTTTGCAGGATCTTCCCGACTTATATCTGCGGTCCAATTACATTCAATAGATTGCTAAAGATATGTGCTCAATTCTAAAATAATTAAAATCGGAATTTACATAATTCATTAATAGCAATTATTAAGCTAAGTTCAGGGGTCCAGCAGACTACCACGTCAGCAAAATCGTTAAGATTAGGGCACCTTAGCCGCAGAAGATTGAAGACGTCCCAATACCCAACATTTTACATTTTTAATTAATTGCATTAAAATCAATATTTTCAAAAATTTCTTTAACAAAATATTTACTAAAATGCAATTCTCTGACAGTGTTGTGATGTGATGATTGAATAACGCAAGCCAGAATCAGGTCGTTTTAAAGCAGTATGTACAGTTTATGCTCCCACCACGTTCAGTTGGTGCAACATCCTTGAGTTCACAGCATCAAGGCTCTTGTAGCCTCCTCTCGTGCCTCATAGTGTAGGTACCTAGCGCAGAAAGCAGTTCAGTAGGGAAATTGAAAGGCCCACATTGACAGTCAACACAGTAACAAATAGCACACGCCATCAGGATACTTATTTATTCATTATGACTATTTGCTCTTGCTTTTCCGCCGCATCATTTCTACAAATCTCTTATATCTGCGCAAAACGTATCTTACATACGGCAATGAATGACTGTTTAGTGTCTATTTATCCTGTAGGCAACCGGAATCTGGAGAGCGGTCTCTCATACAGTTGAAGACAGCCCATTAATGCTGTCATAGCCTACATTTTCCTGCAACGTACACAACTGTTCCGAGGTGAGACGGTTCAAACCGATTTGTTGTTGTGTCTACTGGTCGGGGATTCTGCGAAAAACGACCTCTAATGCCCGTGCCACAAAATACGGCCACAGAAAGCCTCGAAGATATCCACTAGGATGCAACCAAGAAGGACACTGGACAGCAGCGCCGAAAACGACGACGCAGACAGAAACCATTAAGATCGACCATTGCTGGCGACATTAAGGAAATTTAGCTGTCTGCCTGCCCGGCACAGCCAGCACCGAAAGGTTTGCTTGCGCTGCTGGAAGGAAAGAACTTCAGGCGAAAATAATTTCAAGGAAATTGCTAATTTATATGGGTTTCAGTTTCGGTTCTTGTTTGTTCGTTTTTTTTATCAATGACATTCGGCAATAAGAAAAATGGGCGTTGTTTGTCCGGTGACCTGATTCTATGCACGCGAGTGCACTTCATCACTGCGGTCATTCCCGGAAGACAAAAACAAACAAAACGAACCAAAACAAATGGCCATTGCCAAACGATCCCGACGAAATCATTATCCACCAGCTCAATCGACCGGTTCCCTTCGGAACCGAGAATAAGTCATCATCTCCTTTTATTGGACAAACATTTACAAAGCAGCCCTACCCAACCCAGGTCGGCGAATTGGTAGCAATTCTCCGGGGTGTTCTATGCAGTTATAAAAAAAAAGAAAAACAATTTCTCGAAGCTCGGTCGTTCCGAAAATTCAATTCCCCCGCGCGCTGCCTGGAAGATGTTCGCGCGTTTCCTTGTTTGCACATTTCCAAGTCAAAATTATTTTCAAGTCATAAATTAAATGTAAATGGTTTTTATCATAAAGTTGTAAGGCTCGGCTGTCCCGTATCGGCGGAACAGTGCAACAACCAGAGCAAGCTAGAGTTGTTAGGCCACTTTCGTGATCCCGCACTCAAGGGGGAAACAGACATTCGCGAAGTTAAGGGCGTACCTTATTTTAATTAATTTTTGCTTTCTTTCGGCTCCTGGTGCACTTTCTCCTAGAGAAGAAATTAGTGGAAATATCATTTACATTTAGGATTGGTTTACTTATGATTAAAAATGTTGCAAGGGATTTGTTCCACTTGGACGGAGAAGCTGTTGTGTCAGGACTCAAGTGCTCACGCCAGCTGTCAGAGCTCGGAAGATCGTAATGAAAATCTTTGCTTTAATTCGTACCATCGTCACTAATTCCACAAGTGGCCAAGGTAAGTGAAAGAAGAAAAACTTTTCGCCTGCAGCAGGTTTCCCATTATTAAAAGCATCCTACACGCTGTGACTGAGAGTGGCTATCCTAAGCTAATAAAACCGTTTTCGACACCATCGTTATTTCCTTGTCTTTTTTTTTCTCCTTGGTCTCTTCTACTGGAAAGAATGTATGGTGTTGTGCAGTGAAACATAAGCCACTACAGGCTGGTTTGGCAAGATCTTATCAATTATTCATGATGTAATAGTCTGGTGTCGAATTTCTCCAGCTCCATTTTCCCGTCCAGCAGATGGGAAATAGAACGACGGAACCACAAGGGCGACAAGCAGCTTTGTTTCGGCAGCAAGAGTGTCACAAGCTTTTGTTTCGGGTTTTGTACTCGACAAAAGGCACAACTCGTGGTTTTTGGTTGGTGGAAAATGGGGCCGCATATGACGCGGTTGGGACACCACCGAAATGCCTGGATGATCTGATGAATATGTAAAAGGTTTCTGGAAGCTTCTGCCGAGCTGCCAGCGCTGACGGGTGAAACACATTTTGCTTATCTAATATGGGTGCATGCACTGGAGCAATGCAAGTATGCTAAGAATTTTGGGATTGGAAAAGACTGCAAAAAAGTTAGTGATTCGAACGGAATGGTGGGCGGGGATTGCAAACGGATGCAAAACTTTGGAAATTAAAGTTTTCTATTATTGGTCGAGTAAATAAATATCTATGGGTTTGTTAAAAGGCCCGCAGCACCGATCTTGTCTATAACCAGAGCAGGGCTTCCATATGCTGTTCAAACGCGGTAATTAAAAACTGTTGGATATTCAAGCCTTCATAAAGCGACTGAAATACCTAGAAAATACAACGAACAGACGGCTACAAGACAACGGATAAATAACGAAATGAGATGAAAAGATGACGAAATAGTGATAAAAAGATGGAGAAAATACGATGAAAATTAAATGAAAAGATGACAAAAATAAGATCGAAATAACATGAAAATACGGTAACAAAGACGACGAAAAGACGCCATAACTGCGAGAAAAACGGTAAAGAGACGTATCAAAAGCGTCAAACAGACGGTAAAACATGCAAATACGTGTATCGAAACGAAGTGACAAAACAGTGACAAAAAATGCAAAATAAGACTAAAAGTGTTGATTCTAAAGGCGATAAGTAATGATAAAAAATCGCTGAAAAGAGACAAAAAGCAGAAAAAGTCTCAGGACTGCTACATGCTACAATTCGATACATTTATAACAATTTATCAATTCCACTTTTTAAATATTAAATAATGGAATCAGTGCTGGGAAAAATCACTTTATCGAAACTCAAAATGATTGATTTTGAGTCAATACAATATTAAAACTCTTTTTTCTAGAAGAAATATGAATATCATTGAAATGAAAATTCATTGATGAGCCAAGCCGCTGAATTTCGATGTTGCTGTAATTTCGTTTCGAAAAATTCATAATGCGTTACAAAAAAGTCAGAGCTGAATATCGTTTTCAGTTCCATGGCAGTGAATATGAATATCAGTTTCAGCGCCTTGCACTGAATATTTATATTCTAGTGGATTAGGACGCAACAGATTGCAGAAGGCTTTGTGATGACAATTTACTTTAAAGTTGAGATAATTGTCTGTGCGATTTGCGTTGAAATCAAACGTTTATGATGAAAATTAGCTTCTTAGCTAATTAGCGCTTAGAGATTAGCGCTTAGTGAAAATATCAACACCTCGAGATGTAAGTGACATTTTTGATATTGAGTATCATTTTTCTTTTCGTATTCGTTAATACTGATATTTGATATTCAGTTTTAGAGATGGAATAATGATTATCTTTTCCAATAATATCGTGATTGGATATTGAAATTGATTTTCATGCTGATAAATATCAGCTACATAGGGAGCGAGTTGATATTCAATTTTATGAGTATCAACTGATAATTTTAAGCACTGGAAGGAATACAATTCGGCCTGCGCCAAACCTATATTTGAGTCTCACTACAGTTAACTTGTGGTTTTCTAATTATTGCCTTATTTTGATAGATTTAATGCAAGCTCTGTTTTGATATATTGTCCATCAAACTTTAAATTAAGCTGTAGCTGCCATGCAGTTTCAGGGACTGGTCTTGAAATAGTGATATAACGGGTGGCAACTAAAATTTTGGAATTTTTTTGCAGCCTTTATGCTCAATAACATACGAACTCAGAGAGAAATGAGACTATGTATGTCTTAGCTCTCTCTCTCTCTCCTCGTTTTGTAAATATTTTTTGTTTTGTTTATGCTTGCCTTGTTTTGCTAGAAATGGTGTCGAAAGAAGCATTTCGGGAGCGCGATGTACACTTCTACGAACTGCCACAGAAATCTCGGCAAAAAGTATACGGTACAACAATTAAAAAGCAAATAGGTTGCAGCTTCGACTGTTAACCATATCCTAAGATGCCCAACAACTATTCGCAAGCAAGGTAGTGGAAGACCAGCCAAAATTATTTTATTTTATTTTATTTTATTTTCTTACTTCATCAGAACTAATGTCTAAATGAAGATTTAAACTGTGGATGGGAAAAGCCTATTTGAGTTAAGATTTAATCCCATTCTCAAATCGGCATAAAAACCCATTATCTTTTAATAATAACAATAACATTGGTACACAAACTTAATCAAACATAGAGACATAAAATTCACATCAAGTCACACTATTTCTTATCCTATTCTTAAAAGTATTCGTCGATATTGTAAAGTCAAAATGTTCATACACCTCATTGAATAAACAACACATCGCGTGAATTGGTTCATGTAGTCCGTAACTTGTACGGTGAAATGCAGGCCGTAAAAATCCTCGAGATCTAAGCGGTCGAGGCATAACATTTACATCAACCATACGTAGAAGTTCTGGAGCGTCGACCTCCCATTTCAAAAGTTGGGCAACGAAGACGGCTCTGGATACGTCTCTCCTTTTACATAGGGTTTCGACATTCAGCCGTTTACAACGGTCCTCATAGGGTGGGAGATTTTGATGGTCCGACCACGGGAGATGTCTTAATGCGTGCCTTATAAATCTGCGTTGCACTGCTTCGATTCTTGTTGACCAAATGTCCGTGAACGGACTCCATACCACAGAAGCAGTCTCAAGAATGGAGCGTACTAGGGAAAAGTAAAGAGCTCGCAAACAATATGGGTCGCGGAAATCTTTAGCCACACGCATGATAAAACCCAAATTACGATTCGCCTTTGAAATAATGTCTGAGTAATGGTTGTTGAAGGTCATTCTAGTATCCAGCTCCACTCCTAGGTCTCTAACAACTTTGACCCGCTCAAGACCAGAATTGTCGATTGTGTAATTGTACGCAATAGGTGTTTTGCTTCGTGTGAAGGTGATGACTGAGCATTTGGAAGTACTGATGGTCAGGTTGTTTAAACGACACCAGTTTGTAAATTGATTGATAAAGCCTTGTAATAGTTTGCAGTCCTCAACAGATCGTACAGAGAGAAACATCTTTAGATCATCAGCGTATAGTAGCTTGCAGCCCGCTGGGATCACCGAGCAGACGTCATTAAAAAATATTATGAACAGTAATGGGCCTAGGTTGCTTCCTTGCGGGACTCCAGATCGACTGCAAAAGCCGTACGACTCAGTAGAGCCCAATTTAACTGAGAGTTGTCGATTTGTTAGATAAGTCTGAAGCCAGCAGCCGAAGCCATCAGAAGCTCCTAAGCGGTTTAGTTTCCGAAGCAAAATATGGTGGTCAATGCGGTCAAAAGCAGCTTTGAGATCTGTGTATATTGTGTCGACTTGGGCTGCGTCTTCTATCTGGCGAAGACAGAATGAACAGAACTGCAGTAGGTTGGTATTAATTGAGCGTTTGGGAACAAATCCATGTTGCTCTATCGAAATATATGATTTCACTTTACTAAACAGTAGCTCATTCACGAGGATCTCAAGTAACTTAGAACCAGCACATAAAGAGGTTATTCCACGGTAGTTCGCGATGTTGCATTTATCTCCTTTTTTAAATATTGGCAAAATATAAGATCTTTTCCAGGACCCCGGGAACTTACTTTGTCGAAGAGACAAATTGCAAATTTTCAGTAGCGGTTTATATAACGCATCAGCGCATTTTTTCAAAATTACAGACGGTATCCCATTATGGACGCAGAAGGACATGGTTCACTTCCTCGTTTCTTCAACAACAAGCCCTCTGGTTTGGCTATCAATTGGGATGCACCAGACGAATGTTTGCAGAAAATGTTGATCCTGGTTCTACAAAAATATCAAGCAGATGGACAATACGTGTTTTGGTCGGATAGAGCATCATCGCATTATGCCGAAAAAACACAATCGTTCCTGAATACCCATTCGATCCCATTTTTACCCAAAAACCACGACCCGAAAAATCTGTCTCAGTGCGTCCAATCGGAGATTTCTTCGAGATTTTGAGTTGCTTAGTGTTCAAAAATAACTGGAGAGCCACGAATTGCAAACAGTTGATTGGTAGAATCAAGCGATGCATTCACAAAGTTGACATGACGGCCGTACAACGCTCTTTGTCTTTTTTTGACAGATTGAGAAAAAAAAAAATCCAAAATTTTAGTTGCCACCCGTTAGATCTGCATAACCGCTAGGGCATTGCATAGCCAACATTCAATTAATAACACAGAGCAACAAGTTAATTAACGAACAAGATTTGCGCGAAGGTAGACCCGACGATGAGAAAGAAGCGTTCTACGCGAGGTTGGTCGTCATCGGGGATATGAACGCCCAGGTCGGTAGGGAAGGGATGTATAGACCGGTGGTAGGACCCCATAGCCTGCACACCGACACAAACGATAACGGCCAACTATGTATAAACTTCGCAGCTTTCCGAGGACTGGTGATCCGAAGCACCTATTTCCCGCGCAAGGATATCCACAAAGCCACCTGAATATCACCTGACCAACGTACAATGAACCAAATTGACCACGTTCTCATAGAGGGCCGGGTTTTCTCTAACATCACGAACGTACGCTCCCGTCGGGGTGCGGATATTGATTCTGACCATTACCTAGTAGCAGTACATGTGCGCTCAAAGCTGTCCACCGTATACCGGACACGTCAAAGCCGTCCTCCTCGGCTAAACATCAGGCAGCTAGATAACCCACAGGCTGCCGAGAACTACGCGCGAGTACTGAATGAGGTACTGCCTTCTTCCGAGGAGTTAGGTGCTTCAAACCTCGAAGACGGTTGAGGCAGAATACGCTCGGCCATCGGAGAGGCCGCTACGGCGGCACTAGGTTTTCAGCCTCGGAGTACACAAAATGATTGGTTTGATGGGGAATGCCAACAAGCGGTGGAGGAGAAAAAAAATGCTTGGAAAAAGTATCTAAGTATTGCCACTAGAGAGAACCTGGCCAAATACAGACGAGCTAGGAACCAGTTGACCACGATCCTGAGGAAGAAAAAGCGCCAGAAGGAGGACAGAGATCGTGAAGAATTAGAGCAACTATTCCGAGCTAATGAAACGCGCAAGTTTTATGAGAAGGTGAACCAAACTCGGAAGGGCTACACACCGAAACCTAACATGTGTAGGGACGAGGGGAAATCTAATTACAAACCAGCGCGAGGTGGTCGACAGATGGAACCAGTTCTTCGATGAACACCTCAACGGCGAAGTCGCAGAAGGAGGCGGAACGGAAATTAACCTAGGAGCGCCCGTAGAAGATATTAATGTCCTAGCACCTGATCTCAAAAGAAGTCAAACGAGAAATCGGGCTGCTGAAGACCAATAAAGCCGCTGGGAAGGGCCGCCCACCGGCAGAGCTTTATAAACATGGCGGAGAAGCGCTAGCAGAGAAACGCTAGGCTAGAGCCTTCTCTACACTGGGTTATTTTGAGGATTTGGGATGAGAAAAAGCTACCGGAGGAATGGATGGAAGGAGTGGTTTGTCCCATCTACAAAAAGGGTGATCGGCTAGACTGCTGCAACTATCGTGGTATAACGCTGGTAAACGCCGCCTACAAGGTACTCTCCCAGATCCTGTTACGCCGGTTGTCACCGATAGCACAAGGTTTCGTACGGAATTATCAGGCGGGTTTCATGGGGGCTTGCGGCTCGCGCAACTGTGGACCAAATTTTTACTATCCGACAGATCTTGCAGAAATGTCGGGAGTACAACGCGCCCGCGCATCACATATTTATTGATTTCAAAGCAGTATACGATACAATCGATCGAGACAAGCTATGGCAGATAGTGCACGAATACGGTTTTCCGGACAAACTGACGCGACTGATCAGAGCTACATTGGACCGAGTGATGTGTTTCGTACGTATCTCTGGGGCACTCTCGAGTCCCTCCGAGACGCGGGGAGGGTTGAGACAAGGTGACGGTTTATCCTGCATGCTGTTCAACATCGCCTTTGAGGGGGTGATCCAACGAACGGGCATCGAAACGAGAGGCAAGATTTTTACCAAGGGTAGCCAACTTCTAGGCTTTGCAGATGACTTCGATATCATAACCAGGAACTTTTCGACGGCGGAGGCAATCTACGCCAGACTGAAAGCTGACGCCAGACTGAGAATTGGGCTAAAAATAAATGCGTCGAAGACCAAATACATGAAAGGAAGAGGCTCAAAGGAAACAAACGCGCGCCTCCCACGGACGGTAACCGTTGACGGCGACGAACTAGAAGTGGTAGAGGAGTTCGTGTATTTGGGATCGCTGGTGACCGCGGACAACAACACTAGTAAGGAGATCCAGCGGCGCATCCAAGCGGGAAATCGGGCCTACTTTGCCCTTCGTAAAACGCTACGATCAGGAAGCGTACGCCGCCGCACGAAGCTAACAATGTACAAAACTCTTATTAGACCGGTAGTTCTTTATGGACTTGAAGCCGTGACGCTGCTCACGGAGGACATACGCGCCCTTGCCGTGTTCGAGCGGAAAGTGCTGCGGACGATATTGGGTGGAGTACAAACTGAAAGCGGAGAGTGGCAGAGGCGTATGAATCACGAGCTACAAGCACTGCTTGGGGAGACTCCTATCGTACAACTAGCAAAAGTTAGCAGGCTACGGTGGGCCGGACACGTCGTAAGGATGCCGGACGACAGTGCGACGAAAATAGTCCTCTTCAACAACCCCACCGGCACCAGGAACAGGGGGCCCAACGTGCACGATGGCTCGACCAGGTCGAAAGCGATTCGCGACTTCTGAGGTGACTAGGAAATTAGCGACGAGTGGCCCAAGACCGAGTTGAATGGAGACGAGTGGTTGAAACAGCACGAGCCACCCCGACTCTATCCTGCTGAAGAAGAAGAAGATTTGCGCTACTGATTGAAAAAGTTAACACAAAAAATATACTCAACTGAATGTTGTGATCCTATAGCCTAGAGGAAATTTGAGAGCCTTAAGGTGAAGGTCGTCAGAGTCCAGTTGCATTTTTTTTACTGATTTTAGTATTTTCACGACGAGAACAGAGTTGCTAGTAGCAGGTAGTAACCTGTGAACAATTCTGGCCTGAATTTTGAATAGGTCATAGCTGCAAATGAGAGATTCTCTTTGCGTCTCCTCTCTTACGCCTCTTCCGTAATTTAATCTAACCCCGTCAAGCGCCTAGCGGGGTAAAAGTGCGATTCACGGACGGGGCAAAAGTACGATTCATGGACGAGGCAAACATGTATAGCTAATTATATACAGCCTTAGGCACTCTATTACAGATACTATAAATGAAAGATCTGCAGAAAACTGTGTGCTCTACAGATATTGGCTGGAGGAAAACAATGTTTTTCCGCTGATGAAACAAAAAACAAACGTTTGGAAAAGTTTCGATCTAACGGAGGCTGCAATACACCAGCGCAAAATAGGAAAGGTGCAAACTGAGAATATTCTTTACCGAAACATAACGCAGATTGAAGATAATATGGTTTTGTTAGCTACTGTTGTGCTAATTTCATGGATTCGAACTTCGCACTTTTGCCCCGCGGTATTCGTACTTTTGCCCCGCTAGTAGGGTAAAAGTGCGAATCGGCACTGGATCAGAAGAAAGAAGAATTTATTTCGCAAAACACTATTACCGCAGATGATTTATAGTTGAATGTGAAGACATTGACTTACTGCATCACTATAAAATATATTATGTTGTTGTCCTTCTTTATATCTCACGAAAATTGATGGCAACTTCATACATCGAACTTATGCCCCGCCCAACTCTATTGATATACGATTTGTTGCTGGCCTGACAAGAAGAGAATCGCTGAGTTAGTACACTCAAAATAATCCACACGTCCTTTCCACGTGAAAAATCACATAAATTTCTCTACAGGGAGTTACGTGAATTTCAGCTGATTGTTATTGGAAAAAATAATAACATCTATTTGATTTTCACGTTAACGCATTCGTATGCGTGCGAACTACCTGAAAATTACGTAAATAGCACAGGAAAAGCTGGATGAAAATATTCACATAACTTTTCCTATGATTTCGACATGAAATTTATTTTGATTGTAGAATTGGCGAAACAAGGAGGGGATGGGGGATTAAACCCTCCCTAGAAAAGGTTTAGCTCCCCTAGGAAATTCGACTCAATTTTTTAATTTTTATTTTTTTCTGTGGGCTATAACCCTCTAGAAATGAGTGATAGTTCCACCAGTAGTTACTAGCACTCGATGATAATAAAAACGACCGTTGGTTTTGTTATATCGTTTTGTACTATCGACATGTAAATCTTTTGATGAGAAAAAGAACGTGGTACGGGAATTTTTGAAAAACAATAACTATCCCAGTTCATTGATAAATCGTCTGATCAACAGATTTGCCACAACAAATTCACGTACCAGTTCAAACGGTGAAACGGAAGGCGAGGAAAAAGTATATCGATCACTTCACCACGTAGATGTTCTCACTCCCGCACTTGCGAGGGTCGTTCACAAACACCAGAAAAATATTTGCCTTAGTTTTAAATGTGCCAAAACAAACGCAGCGCTATTTTCAAAACTTAAAGATCCGACATCTATGCTTTTGAGACGCAATGTGATATATCGCATTCCCTGTGCAGACTGTGAAAGTTGTTACATTGGACTTACGACACAACAACTAAAGCAACGTTTGTCTGGTTATCGATCTTTGATAAAGCGTTATCAAGATTTCAAGCAGTCAGACTCTGGACAAAATGAAAACAAAAAAGATGAATTTAAGAAAACTGCACTCATGGTTCACATTATCGAACATGATCACAATTTTGATTTATCCAGAGTCAAAATCATAGACCAAGACAGTAGAATTCAAGCTCTTCAAATTTTGGAAATGTGTCATATCTTTTCTGACAATTCTACAGTGAATTTTAGAACCGACACCGACAATTTGAATTCTACCTACGCTGGTATTTTACACTCTCTCGCTCAATGATTCTGATCGCAACTCTCAGCCAAGACGTTGCTCTTTAGCTACGCCATCTCTGTTCTTATTAGTTTCCAAGCGTTCCATGCAATCTTTTCTTGAAATTTCGCCATCTCACACAGCCATTTGAAAAGTTTCATTCTTCAATCTGTGTCCGATGTGCCCGGGTAAAATCTGTGTAAGTTCTTCTTTTTAAAGTCAATTGTTACCAACAAAAAAAAACCCACACTATAAATGTGCTGCTTTTTCAGTGTAGAGAAACCGACAACTTTATATACACAAATGACACAAATTACTTGACAAAGAAAATATTTGCATACGTTGTGAGTAGTTAAATGTTAAATGTTAGACTTGTATAACTATGTTCAAAATTTTGTAAATCAATAGCTGTACTGAGGATGAAGGGATACCCGTCGAAACGTCGACAATAAACGAAATATAAATATTTTCGCACGAAACCCGTGACCAAAAGCCAGTACCACATCTGTTACTAGCACTTAAAACTTACCTGTTTTTCGTGACACTCGCATTTTCAGATTTATTGAAATAAAATTCTGTCTTCCTGCAGAACATAGGGTAAAGAACTAGTTTTAAGCAGTCTAAGCGGGTCACTGATTGTTTTACCTTATTACAAGCGATGGGTTGACTAAGTGGGGAATATCAGCATACCAATCTTCTTGCTATCTTTAGTTCTTCAAGCTGTTACCATTGGAAGACACTATTGTTGAGCTAAACTTTTGATTTTTCGCTTTAAAAGTTGGAGCGGTGGAACTAATTTTGAACACACCGAACCCATTTTCACCCGCAGGGTGCTGTTTTCAGCAATCCTGAAATCTGAATTTTTTTACGTCCCGTTAAAAAATCCCTCGAACTTTTCCCCCTATTCAGTAAGTTCGCGTTCCTATCCGCGACCTACTAATCGGCATCTGATGCGTAATCGGCATAGCGTATCGGCATATGCGTAAAATGCCATCTGTCTAAATTGTTTATCGGGGCATACACTCACCGCACCGTTCGGCAAACGGTATTCGTCGTCTCTTTTATTCTCTGGTGTTCTTATGGGAAACTGCGAGTTTGACGTCTCACTCGCTGTTCATAAGGATGGTGGGAGAACAAAAGAGGCAAACATAGAAGTGCACACGATCTAACTTTAGAACAGTGTTGTCAAAGCAAATAACATTGAAACACATCGTTGCTTCATTAAATCACTGAGAAAATCTTCGAAAATTATTGAAAAAGCTGTCTTTTGTGTTGTTTTTAATAAAGAAAAATTAATTATGAACATACATTTCTCTTAAAAGTATTGAACCACGTTTTCACCATAGGAGGTTTCAGTTAATTTCAAACTTAAAATTCTTATTTCCAGAACCGAAACAGTATCTTGGCAACACGATAGTTCATCAGTTGTGCTGCAGCTGCTGCTACTGGTGAACAGGTTCCATCAATTCAGAATTTGTTTTCAGTTTTGTTAGAAAATAATAAAACTTTCGGCTAGTGACAAAGCCTTAGATAATAGAAAAAAGAGACTGAATAATATGGTATGTGACAATTGAGTGCTTGACTTTCAGAGTGGTTGTAATCAGTGCTGAAAATTTGATGAATTCGTCAGTAGCAAGGTGGCGATTGCTGAAGAGCAGCTGAAAAATGTACGTTTTTGGACAACAATTTTTAATTCATCATATTTCTTGTCGAAAACCCAATAAATTGTGTTTGTGTGAACCAAATGTATGATTAAGTGATTTTTGAAGATGATCCTATCAAAAGATTTTGAAAATATGAATAAAAAAGTGCATTTTCGGATCATTTATGTTCAACTGATTAAAATAGGTAACACTGCTTAACTCGTTCCTTACCCTAATCCTTGGTCAAAAGTATGCGACCGTTCTAGTGAGTTTTGCGGTGCATAGTATAACATAGTCCTCTCGGGGGTTTTTCGGGCATCGCCAAAAACGTGCTTTCCATTGAACGGAAAGTTGCAGTTTTTTAATTAAAGTAAGTAATCCTTATCGTAATACTTATTGTATTACGTATTCTTTTCGTAATACTATATAATTACGAATATAAGAATAAAAGTAACGAAAAATATTGAACATCTAAAAACTAAAAATTTAAAAAGCTTTAGCTTAAAACGATAATTTTAAGTTTTCTTTACTCATGTATGATATTTTCATTTTATTTCTGCTACGAATTATTCTCTACCAAATGATTAAAACCACTTCAAAATAAAAAATATATTCTCTATTCACATTGCCTCTTATGGCCGTAAACCGTAACGCGCTTCTCGGCTCACATTGCCACATTGAATATATCCAAACCGAACAACTCAACACAGCAATAACAATAACAGCGTTACGTTTATTTTCCTAGGGTTGAACACGACCCTTTCTTTAACACTCGATGGTTTCATTGAACAAAAATCATCGCAACCGCCAGCATACAACGAACCGCACTAACCGGCCGAACGAGCCTCCAAAACAAACCGAATGAAAAGCCGAACGCACGCACACAACCGTACTGGAGCGGCGCTGCTGCAAGCACTGCACACCGGTTGGTTCTTGGTTGTTGGAATCTTTCTACCGTGCATTCAGTGTTGTTGAGAACGTCGCGCGGTTCGGTTGTGTTACTGGTGGTGGCGAGTTTATCCTACGTTCTGCGTTAAATCGTCAATCGTGATCGTATTTCTAATCAAGCTTTAAGGATAATACCAAGTTTCATTCTAAACTGAATAATCGGCGACACTGCATCGAAAGTGTGTCTCCTTCTAAGGTGCATTGCAAACGAGTGATTGTTTTTAAAGTGTGCAATTTGTGAATGTTTACATTCATCCGAAACACGATCGCAGTGAGAGAGTGAAAAAGGAATCAAGAAAAGAAAAGAGATCGGTGTATGTTGCGAGCGATCCAGAAGAGTGTTGTTCAAGTGTCAAAATTTATTGACGGATTGTGGCGATGTGTTAGACGCGAATAAATGCCGGTGTAAATATTATGAATGAGAATGTTTACTAATAGAGTAAGGTGTGATTAAGCGGTGATTATTCGCCTGCTCGGAGCAGCGCTGGGTTTGAGTGTATGTAACAAATAGTAACGGTATTAAACTTTGAACACGATAATCGTTGTTCTCCCTGAAGGGATTTAAGCGAGCGAGCGAGTGAGGATCGGCTCGAAATAAAAACCTCGGAAAAATTGAAAAAGAGTTAAACCAGCAACAACATCGCACACTGTCAATATGACGAATTTATGTGTTTACGTTGGATTATTTCTGCTGCTTGCGGCTGGCGGCGGAGCGCATCTGAACCTGTATCTGAACCAGCTCGAAGTCATGCGATTACTCGGTAGGTTACCCGTGGATAAATCATCGGTTTTCAACCGAAAATAGATATGAATTCCGGTTCCGATCACACAAAAGCACACCGAGAACTGAAGACTGCACTGCGTCCAGCAGTGTTACTGGTTTTGTTTATATTTTTGTTGCCGGTACCTAACCTTGCTCCTTCTTCGTTGGCGGCGATGTTTTTGTTGTTTCTGCTTTGTTTTTCGGTGTGCTTCGTGTCTTCTCGTTCAACGTACGATCGTATAATGAATAATGAACGGACATACCGGAGGAACCAGAAACAAAGGCTGCAGCAGCACCTGAAATAATATTCTTTGGAACTGACGGAGATTTTGAAATTTTCTTTTCGTGATAGGACTACGTCTTTGTTGTGCCTAACCTGTGTAAACGAAAACGAAATTATGACCTTGAATGAAACTAACTCAAGTTGTGTACTTTTGAATGGAATTCAGATAATAATATTTCATCGATATAAAACTTGCTCGCGATTTTCGAATAATTGACGAAAAGGAAATTTAACCGCAATTCATGAACTTAGAGTTGATGTCCATATAGTAAACTATTAGCTATTAACGAATTGTTTTAAACATTTCTCTGAAACTGCTGAAGCAATTGAAATAGAGATAAAATTTATTTGGTTGCCCACTGTTGTTCTGCTCCATTAATTTAAATAAAATTAATTCCAAGCTCGCTTCACTCGTTAGTCGGTTGAAATTCAAAGACGAATAAACAACCGAGTCTGTTTACTAAAGAAAACAATTTACGGAATACTGGAATCGTTCGGTGAGTGACGTGCATGCTCAAGTTATACTACCGAATTTGAATTTTACTTGCAAATTTCCGGTTCTCTGTTTGTACACACACTTGTGATTGATCGAATCCAAACACAATCCGAACATTTTCCTGCAAATCCGTGCTATCTCTCTCTGTGTATACGGAGAGGACAGTAAACATTCGCCTTCCTTCGTAGCGGAAATGCAATTAATTTTGAAGGAGATATCCCGCTCTAATCGAGCGTTCTGGAAATCTTTCAGACAATTCAGACTGAAGTTTTCGTTTTTTATACCTGCTAACCGATATAACAAAAATCAATAGCACTGACCCGAGACCCTCTACACAACAGACACGGGTGCTATAAATCAATTAAAAGGCCAAAGCTTCCTGCTGCTTAAATCGGACTTTCTCGTTTTCCAGTCCGAAACCGAATCCCCGCTTGCCCCGAAGGGACTATTTTGCTCCTATGCACAGGTTAAATATTTGCTTTACGACGCTACGGTGTATCACAATCCCAGAGGTCCATTCTGGCAGGCCAAGCTTCTTCGAATTGGTATCTTAACGATTTGAACAAAATAGAGACTCTAACGAGGATTAGAAATTTTATGTTTCCGAATGGCCCATGAGGATTACGGCCGAAAAAAAGAGAGGGAGTTTAAAGTACCCATTTCCCTTACTCCCGGCTCTGCCTGTGTCCCTCTTGATCTGCGACATATTTAATGTTTTGATATAGAGAGGTCGAGGTGACAAAAGCAGGTAATAATCACCCTTTGCTTCAACATGCCCGACCAGCGAAAACGGCCAGCCAGCCAGCCAGCCATTCAGGTATTGTTGGGCTTCGGGGAGAAAGGTGAACAAGTTTGTTGTTTTTTATCGTTTTGGGCTTTTCAGGAGAAAGGATCAAGCCGATGATGGTAAGAGGCTTATGCATAAATATTTTCGGTTGATTTTAAAAACATTTCACAACTTTTTTCTCGGAAAGAATCGCTGCAAGAGCTATTTGCGGATAATTGATTTCGAACAATTGAGCTTTTGGGAAAAAAAGGTACAGAAAGAATGTTTATAAACTTTATGGGCACGAACATAGTTTATTGTTTACAGAAAAGCTATCCTATGTTGGTAATAACTTTGCTCTTTATTGGCTTCACTGGTCTTCAGATTTTTTCGCATTAAAACTCACTCATTTCGCTTCGACAAGCCGAGGAAGAATAACGATGTGTTTTAGTAATAGCTCTGGTACTCTGTGCTGGAGGATTGCAAAACCACGACCAGGTTAGCGGTTAGGTCAGTTAGCAAGTTGAACTAGTTGGATGGGCATCAAATAGGCGATAAAAATGCTGGAAGAAGTAACGATACTATTCAGAACTTTGATATGAAATCCTAGCACAGCTCAATGATGCAATGATGCTATTGTTGTTTCCAATACCTGAAAATTCAGTGTTAAAAAATATCTTAGCAAAATTTTTATTGCTTAATGATGCTTCAGGTATTATCTTTCTATGCCAGAAACATTCCAAAGATTTTTTTTTTGTTCAACTGCATAACGTTAAGCTGAAAAAAACATATTTTGCAGAACAATGAGTTTGATATAGGATATAAATCAAGAGGATCATATATCTGGAGTGCATTAGAGATGAACAAACATGAAGTCTATATTCTATGCACGTCTCAAGTAACGATTTGAGCACTTTGATTGCGATTTCTAAGACCGTTTTGGATAATTATAACCGTAATAAATGTATAATAGTTCCAAAATGGTTTCTTGGAATCGGTGGTAACGCCATATTCAAGAGGCAGGTATACAACATAAGCAGAACGAAGTTCATAATTCTTGAGTTCATGCGTCATTCACCTTAAAATAAAATTCACCTTGAATAAAAATTATCGCCAAGCGATATTATGAACGCCATTGTTTTAATCACTGAGAAAATTATTCAAAATGAATCTTTGAACAGTTGTTTTAGTAGGTAAAGTGCGTCTTTATGATTGCTATTTTTTGCTCATAACTGTCTCCGAGTTTGAGTTGGCAACTTGATAGACAAAAGTATACCCGGAAAGTGAGTCCCACTATTAAGTCTAATTCCTCTGAAGATTATCTTTTTCAATGGTATCTAAGTGCATTATGTGTATATTATCTAAGTGTATGCAAGTGTATTATTGAGACTGGCTATGATTGGAGAACTGGTACTCATACCGGAATATGTTTTGAATCTGGGGTGGTGTTAGCTACGCATGGTCTGTGGGACCTTGTATTTTGGTATCGCTTCGCCTTGGACCTGCGAGACTCTCAAAATTCGCAGGTTTCGAAGATCCATCACGAAGAGTATTCGTTTTATCAGAATGCATTCAATAGAACCCTCAGATCATCTTGTAAGGTGGCACCTAATTACCAGCATTACTAGAGTTTTGAGGCACTATGCCAGATCATCTTCAAGTGGCCTTCAGCCTGGTGCAGGTCTAGTGCTGGCTTGTAGTTTCACGTTGCTTCGGATTAGAACTCCATTCGGTTGTAGAACTCGCCATTTATTATTATAAAGAATCTAATTTTGGCTTTCTTTGAGGCTTTTGAGCCTCCCATGAACAAAAGTCGGTCCTAGCGGAAAACAATCACGAAGTCTTTCTGGACACGGGATATTCTTTGCATCCAAATCAATGAGTATTGTTTTTTTCCTATTGGAGTAAACTGGGAACGACCTTGTTTAACCAGTCCAGGGTTTCCTGGTCTTTACTAAACAGAATTAGTTAAGTGAACTTAAAGAATTTAGTTAAAAAAAATTGCGGCTGATCCAATGTGTTTTTGTTGCTTTTTGCAATTAATAGAGTATCTCGTATGGAATCTAGCTGAGCAGCGGTCATTTCAGTACTGGAAAAAACCTCAGAGAGGATGCCAACTCTGAACTGAAGGAAATAGCAATAGTGGAATCCATGGAACGCTAGCGAGGTTCACTTGTAGTCTTCAAACTAGCACTTCCTTTCGAGTGTAATGAATAGATTACGTTTGCACGTTGCGTGTAGATCCGATGCTCGTGGTTGTTTTACCGACACAGCGGCAGATTGAGTCAGTACTTGCATAGCAGGAAGTCCAGAGGCAAGCAGAGCCTTTTATGAGCTCTGGTCAGATTTCTTTACCAGAGAGTGTAATTCTCATCCGAATCTTCTAATTTAGATTCGGACCTGAGAATAACGTTGGTTCTGTCACTTTCATCATCGGTCGACTCGATGAGGATAGACGAGGAGCAAGACCAAAGATCTGCTGAGGCATCGTTCATAACTTGCTCTTCATCTATGTTTATAATCTCCTACTCCAACTCTTCATTTTCGTGGCCAGGAAAGATTGCAGGAGCCCGTTAAGTTTTTTTTTTAAATTAAGACGCCTTTATGCCCAAACGGTCCACGACAACCAGTTTTCTAACTCTTACGTCCGACGGTATAACGACCGGTTACAGACGGACGTTATTTACACGGACCTATCTGCTGCTTCAGACAAAATGAACTATCAAATTGTCATCGCTGAATTGGATAAGCTAGGAACCGGAGGCTACGATGGTTTAATTCAAACCTCTCCGACCGCCACCTAGAAGTAAGCATCGACGGTTTTACTCGATTTTACTTACTTATCGAAGGATACGACGAACAGATCTTTCTCTGCTTTGCTCCGGAATTCAACAAGGTAGCCATCTTGGACCTTTGGTCTTCCTCGTCTACTTTAACGACATCAATTTCTTGCTTCAATGTCCGCGACATTCTTTTGCCGGCGATCTGAAGCTTTATGCTAAAGTTGATAGTCCATCCGATGCCACCTTCCTGCAAGAGCAGCTGTCGATTTTTGCGAAATGGTGCGCAGATAACCGCATGCTGCTAAACTTCGACAAATGTGAAATAATTACATTCTCCAGGAAATTAAACCCTCTCGTCTTCGTCTACACGCTATCAGCCATGCGCTTACGCCGCGAAAACTGTGCCAAGGACTTGGGAATACTGCTCGACTCTAAGCTTGACTTTAAACAGAACATCGTATTTATTGTCGACAAGGCCGGCAGTCAGGAATTTATCATGCAGATCGCCAAGAACTTCTACGATATCTACTGTCTCACAGCTCTCTATTCCGCTCTTGTACGGTCCAATCTTGAGTACTGCGCTCCAGTGCTCCTTAAAGGGTGTCCCACATCAAAGTGCACCACGGAAGAAACGCTGTAGAAAAATACCCATTGGGTATTTTCTCTCGAAAATTTGGGTAGAAGTAGTTTAGAGTGCATTGTTTACACTCTACTTTTATCGCGGTCGGTTTTTCGAAAATTGCAAAAAAATGGCGTGCAGAAGTACCTGGAAAATCCTCAACTCTCTCATCACGAACGATGAGACTTACGCCAAGGCGGACTTCCGGCAGCTTCCAGGGCTACTGTACTTCACCGCCTAGCACAAGTTTGATATTCCGGAAGAAGTAAGGATGCAGAAACTTTCAAAGTTTGCTAAGAAATACATGATTTGGCAAGCGATCTGCTCATGTGGCAAACAGAATGCGCCGTTCGTGACTACCGGGACTGTAAACGGGCAGATCTACCTCAAGGAGTGTCTACAGAAGCATCTGCTTCCTCTGTTGATACAACACGAGGGCCCTATGATCTTCTGGCCAGATCTAGCTTCGTGCCACCGTTCAAGAGATGTCATGGAGTGATACGAAGCCAACGGGGTCACCTTCGTACCCAAGGACATGAACCTCCCGGTATCAAGCAGCTTGGTATCAAGCAGACATTACGGAAACATTCCAAGAAGGTCAAACCTGAGGAAGACATGGAGAAAAAGTGGGTTTCCATACAGATGAAGCTGCAGCCAGGTTGTACACAACTTTTCGAGTGGAGTTAAGCGTAAGGTGAGAGGTTATGGTATTGAAGTTAAATGAAACAAATATGCCAAAAGCTTACTACTGGGTTATATTTTGTTGTCTGAAAGTTTGAAAAGGATCGGTCAATTAGATAATTTTCTACAGCGTTTCTTCTGTGGTGCAATTTGATGTGGGACACCCTTATTACCAAAATGTAGTTGACGGATTCGAGTCAGTGTAGCGCAGATTCATCCGTTTCTCTCTTTGGAGATTGTCCTGGAACGACGTTGCACACTCATCGATCTTGAGCTTTTTAACACCCGTCGCGATGTGATCAGAGCAATAGCTGTCGCCGATATGCTGAACTCCAGAGTGGATTGCCCATGTCGTGAATCTCAACATATACGCTCAAAGTCGTGTTCTATTTACATAATGTGTTTTTTTGCGCGTACCACATCGACGAACCAACTACAGCACCTTTAGCACAATCATCGATCTGCAACGCCATTACAAATGATTTATACCTAGCTTCGATTTTAACGTTAGCCGCGAGGTTCTGAAAACTAGATTCCTGGCCAGGTTCTGAAAACTAGATTCCTAGCATGTAGATTCTAGACTAAGTGTATCAGTAGGGCCCAAGGCCTGTTGATATTTTTATACAAATAAACATTACATCATTACTAGAAACTTGAGACTAGGAGAATTTAGTACTGATGGTAAAAGTCGGGAGGCTATGGGGGCCCGGGCACGTCACAAGAATGCCGAACGATTGTACGCCGGCACCAGAAATAGAGGAGCCCGACCGGATTCTAACCGACTTGTGAGTGTCGAGACGTACAACGAATTGGCGTCGGGTAGGTCAGCTCTAAGCTACTACTCCTATAGGAGAAGGAGGAGGAGGAGGGAACGATTTGTAATAGAGTAATAGAGAGTCTGTAAGACACCTTCGTTGGTGATCGATTGCTAAATCAGATTTATTCCAGATTTGGAAAGCGACTATAGAATACAATTAAGCAAATACCAGGTATATCAAGTATGAAAATTTATTGCATTAAAATGAAAATTTCTGTTTTGTTCACAGTGTTCGCAATCGATAGCTAAACATTTTTCTAATTTATCTGGCAATCTGGCAGTCACGCCAAAAGAACTGTTACTCTTTAGAAGCAAACATTTCCGTAAAAATTGAAGCGCTGCTCAGCAAGTTTGTGTCCCGTCAATGCAAATAGGTAGTAGTCGGAAGAAACCAAGTCTAGTGAATAAGCAGCATGTCCAAAAACTTCCAAACCAAATGACTTAATCGTTTACTTGCTCGGTTATGCAGTGTGTGATGGAGCATTAACATGCAATAAAATCACTTTGTGTTACGTTGCTTGGATTTTTGCCCAGCGCTCCATTTAAATTGTTCATTTGTTGTCGGTAGCATTTAGCATTCAGACAGACAAATGCTCCTCTGTGGAATGTCGTCGAATGAGTTTCGAAAAAAGCTAATAAGTTTCGAAGGTCAAGCGGTAGATTGGCTTAAAACTTTCCGAGATGCGTAGTTTTCTACGCGGGTACAGTAAAAAGCAAAGCAAAGCCTACGTGCTACATTCCGTTATCGAAACTTGACCGTCTGTACCGTCATGACAGACTGCAAAAATGACTTGTCTGGACCGTCTTGACAGACTGCAAAAATGACTTGTCCTGGCAAAAATGTGCACTTGAAAACTATTTAACAAAATCATAAACAAAACAACTGCTGGCCTGTTTCCTGACAGAAATCAAGGATTGCTTTTATTACCAGCCCTAACGACACGTTGCAGTTATTTTACCGATTCGATGCCTTTTTACATCCTTGTCACAACACACTACATTCTCTTTTCACTACTCTTCCATTGAAATGGCGAACGTGAGTATCCATATAGAATCATATTACAACCGAATACTAGCGCACTTCCTAAGCACAGATATCAGATTGGCTTAGGTTTAATCGTTATAAAACTAACTTCAACCTTCTGGGACAGTTCTGGAACACTTCTCTAATCTAGACATCAAATTGATATAAGTTAATCCGCGGTCGTAAAAATTTTTGTTGGGATGAAGTGGTTTTTTTTATTTTCTCTGGTGCACTTTCCTAATTCAGACATCAAATTGGCCTAAGTTTCACCGCGGTTGCAAGAATTGTTGTGACGAGAGGATTTTGTCACATTGTTTGGTGTACTTCCCAAGCAGAGACATCAATTCAGTCTAGGTTTAATCGTCGTAAAGAATCCTCAACCTGTTGGAATGAGCAGATTTTGTCGCATTTTTTTTCTAAAAGTAATCGAAATCACAGTAAACAGATGGTGTATTTAACTGTCGTGCCTACCTGGGAAGCAAGGCGATCATGTAAAAATGTGTAGGGACATTTGACCAAAAACCTTTCGTTAAGCTCCACTAATTAATGATTCAAAATGAAAGTTAAAATAAAAATCACATAATTGCTGCATTTATTATGAGTCGATCGATATCTAAACCATAGAAATCCAATCATAGTTGGCAAGCGTTCAAAATCTTCCATATTTTCGAGAGTGCCGATGAAATTTGAGTAAATCTCGGTTACATTACTTTTATCAAATTATATTTAACTCATTACTTTGAATAAAAATTATCGCCTAGCATCATCTGCATTTAAAAAGCTAGAAAATAAAGCTTTACTGGCAGTGCACCACTTTTGATGGCAATAAGTTCTCCCCTAATAAGGATCGGCTGTACATGAGTTTAAATTACAATGAGAAAGTCGTTGGTTTTTAACTCCAACTCAAATGATGCCGCGTGTATTCTAGTGCAACCCATTGTAGTTAAACATTCAAACGAAAGAATTGCCAATATATAAAAAAAAACAAACGAACACTCTTTTTGTGATCATCGAAAAAAAAACGAATGCACCATCTTCAATGCAATGCACTTTTCTTGGTTCTTTCTGTCGAAGCATGTCGGTTATTGACTCAGTAAATTCAAAAGCCACCACTTTTTTCAGTCATGCTGTTCAGACATGGTAACCGAAACGCAAACTTTCACAAATAAGTAATCATTGATTGGTCATAAAATAAATTGTGTTCTACGTTATTTATTTTCTTTTATAATTTGTTTTAAGTGATGTTCGTTTGAATGAGCGACGCTACTTCTTTATTCTATAATGTGTTTCCAATCAACTTTCTTGAATGAGATGAACAAAATGAAAAAAAAAAATCATTCTAAAATGATTTCGTTTTATTGTTGGAGGGCAATCATTGCATTATACATCTCATTGACCAGTTTTCTATAATTTTTTGAAAGTCAGCCAACGTCTAAGGCCAATCAAAGTACCAACGAAGAACCTCACTCCGTTAACAGTTACTCGAAGATTGCTTTATTGGCATTTTACGGCCAATTTCTTCGAACACCGCACGATCATTGAAAGAATCCTATATTCTTCTGTTGAAAGAGCAAGAATTTGCTTAAAACTTTTAGCGTATTTGCAGAAATCAAAACCAGCCGATCTTCATCATGCTGAATCATTATATCTGTTACACTTTACGACGAATTTAAGTGGCAATCACTCATTTGGCGCATCCAAACGAAAACAACGATTACCAAGCCATTCTGATCGAGAAAATAAGAGAAGCATTTTCTTCGCCGTTCAAAGATAGAATTTGTACCGTAGAGCATTCCAGACATTATCCTGTTTTATAAAGACACCAAAAAATATCTATGCTTTGCAGTTTGAGAATTAAATTTAGCTGAAATGATATCCTGGTCGGAATGACCATTTTCCCAATTCGAACAAAAATTAACTGACATCGAAACCACGACAGACCACCATCATTGTCACACTGCTGCCCATTTGTTCATCATGACTCGTCACCGTAGTGCGTTGTGCAGTGCCTCAATTTAGTGTCGCCGTCACAGGCAGTCATCATCGGCGGACGGAACTGTCACTGCGACGGGTGACTGAAGTTATCGATACATTTGCTGTGCATCGAGTTTCTTCGTTCGTTTCGGTCGACGCCCAGCAACATGGAGCGGCAGCGGCTTGTGGTGTAATAAATTATTTGTTTTCTCAAGTGGCGCACAAATTTTGATAATTTCTTCATCGTTGGGTAAATATCGCCCGCCGGTGGCGCGGTAGCGAACGCGTCATCACAGCGACACTTTGGCTGATTTCGAGTGGTTTCCTCTTGACGACGCTCTCCAGCAACAGCAGCACTATGTTGACTTCAGTTGCTGCGTCCTTTCGAAAAGCATAAATAGTCGGATCATATTCTCTCACCCGTTGCGCCGGTTGATGCTTTCACTACAAACTTGCTACAAGCAAGTCCATTACCACCGCCCTCGGGTGGTTTCTTCTCCCTTCCTCGCCTTGAACCCATTCTCCGTGAATGCATTAAGAAAATGAAGGCGAAAAATTTTATCGACTGTTTAAATTTTTTCAAGTGCTCATTGCTTATTTGTTTGGACCATAGTGTGGTTGATATTGGAACTTGGAAGTCCCTCTGCCGATCTGTTGGTACGGTTTCCGGAGCTTAGCAACTATCTAGACGACCGAGCCCGCGGCTGAAATACGGAGACGACCCCACCGAATTGCCTTCGTACGCTCAATTCCGAGACAGTTAAAACGATTATTGTTTCCATCATCACCTCTTATGTTTATGTTACGATCGGCCTGGGTGTTGTTTATAGCATTTCACTTCAGAGATTGTTCTTGCGCGGTCGGTCCATGGGTGGATGGAAGGTACGTACCATACATATACGTTCGAGTACACATGGCGCGCTCCGCCGCTCGCTGCTGGAGCCGTCGAAAGGCACACACGTCCATCATGTGGAAAAGTGCCATGTTTATGAGCTGTCGAAAAATTTCGACATTGTTGCACGTAGTGAAATGTGTGGCCCCTTTTGATGTCTGCAGACCGGGCGTGAAGCCGGGCGAAAGGATTCTCCTGTCGAGTCGAACGGCATTATGGGGCCACAGATTTGTAAGCTGAAGTTAACATAAAATTGAAGTGACTATTGGCAATTTGTCTGCCATCGTTTTACGTTTACGATCGCCAGTGTAATCGTAAGCGGTTTACTTTAAATGACCGGGAGTCTATTTGCATCGTCGTTGCATGTTTATGTTGCTGCCGATAGCATCTTGGTACTGATTGCCGTTCTGGTACTGTGATCTTGAGCAACTTTTTTTTCATTTCAAAAGCATAATGTTTGTGGCACGAACTATATTAACGTAGGGAGTGGTTGATGCTGCACATTTTTCAGTGATCGATTGTTGGTTGTTTGGTAAATTGCTTCCGATAATTGGAGGGAGAAAGCCAAACGCTGAAGAAATGGAATTTTGATGTCAGAAATGGTTTTATCTTTTGCAAAAAATTGAAGCAAAAACTATTTCAGCGAACTTTAGGACCTGGAATTTTTCCACAGAATTTTAAAATTTAAATTGAACACAGATAAGAAATATGTTAACGGCGACAAATTTGGTTATTTTTAACCATTTTTATTTGAAAATGATTTCCAGCATATGACCTAAAAAAAGTCCAATTGGAAAGTTAAACTTTTGATCACTTTTTGCAGCAAAGGAAGCCGCATATCAGTGATAACGTGGCGAATGCTGTTTTCCAGGGCATCAATCAACCACGGCTTATAATCATAGGCCAGAAACTTTACATAAACCCATAAGAAATTATCCAAATGTGTTAAATCGCTTGATCTTGAAAGCTTGTCACGCGAAATTATTTGTTTGGCAAACGTTTCTTTCATAAATCACGATGCGACATGTTGCGCCGCCTTGTTGAAACCACAGCTCCCCCACATAGGTAGTCAATTGTGTTGCAACAGTGCACAGTGGGGATTTTTTTACAAAAAGGTCCTTTATCTCAATATATCAAAATGCCGCTGGGCTACATTCAATCTGTCAAAAGAAAGATATTTCTATGGGGACTCCAATGGTGTGGTCACTGCACACGGCACGCGTCGGTTTTTAGTAGATTTTGTGAAATAAAGGGGGTTTTACCCTACTTTTTCAGAAGTACTGAGATGTTTTGATAAATAACTCTGGAACCCGCTGGTATAAAACCGATCTTCCTTTACGACAAGAAAGCTATCTTTATGTGAATTTCGATGGCATGGTATTTGGTAGCGATAAATTTCTCAGCTGATGTTGCAAAATTAGGGTAGCATGATCTTTGTTTGGCCAAAACCACAAGAAACAAACCGGTGCTGTAATAAAAAACTCCAAGCTGTTGGTTTGCATATAAAATTAGCTTTCTGGTGAAAAAATATAAAATGCATCCCAGCGGAATCCAAAGATATACGTTTTTAAATTGATGAAACTGGGGTAAAATGCCGTATATTTGACCAGAACATCAAGAAACAACCATGTGCCGTAAACAAATATCCTGTCATCGGATTCCCCGTGAAAATAGCCTGTATGTGGTGAAAAAAGATCTATTTTATCCCAGCAGAATCGGGAGATATAAACGTTTACATCACTTCATATCGAGAAAATTAGAGTAAAATGCCCTTCTTTTGGCAAAAACTGCTAGAAATAGATGCGTGCCGTGAACATGCACCACATCATTGGAATCTTTATAGAAATATCTTTTTTTTACATGAAAATATTGAGCCGAGTTCAGCGGCTTTTTGAGATATTGACATAAAGGTCTTTTTTTCGAGAAAATCCCCACTATGCAGCGGTTTGATTTATTTTAAAGCACAATGGGATCAAACATCCAAAAACATGACGATTTCCTATAGCGTGTAAAGGAGTAATTATTCAATGGTAGTATCTTTGGAGAAGTTTGCGTTTTCTCGGCTCATTATTCATGATATATACAAAACAAAACTGCATGGTTGAGCTAGGCCTACGTTAGTAAGGAGGGGGGGGGGGGGGGGGGTCATGAAAATAACATTTAATTTTTTTAAACATCAAAACTACTGCTTATTTTTTATCAAAAACCATGAACTTTCTTGTACTTCTGAATAGATATGTTAAAAGTGGTTAGCAATTTAAGGTATGCTTAATAAAAATGGACTAATTTCGGATGGCAATGAAAGAAAAAACTACAAAAGACAAGTGGAACAAACCATCCTTAAATCCAACGTTTATAAGGCCTTCTAATAAATGCTTCGACGCCCAGCGGAGTGACCTTACTACAGTTGGCTGGAATCTTGGCCATGGTCGATTAAAAGATGGATATCGGCATATTCTGCAGTTTTTCCGTAGTCTGGGCGATCACCTGATGCAGGTGAGACCGTTTTGACCACGTAGAGATCACTTGGCGTAATAGGCTGAGACTAGATCCGACCAAAAGATCACAACCTTCTTCGCGTAATACTTTTTGATGAAGGCGGCAACTTCCGGCAAGCACTTTGTACAATATATCTCCCTGTTCACCGAAAGAACGAACTTGAACATTGCCTTGCCCGCTGATCGTCAACCACAGATAGACCTTTTTCGGAAACTTTGCGTTGAAGATTCATTTGATGTCGTCACTTTTCCGCCAACATTCTTGGAAAATCGCAACACATATGCGACAATCCGTACGAGCTTTCCCCACATGGACTATCTACAGAAATCTTCATTACTGGATCACAACTTGCGTGGACGTTTATCGCCAGGTTTATCTCGTCATGTGCCTATGCACTCTGCTGTTGCCACAGGAAATCAGGTCCCCTAAACCGGATGATGACAGATCAGAAATTTTCTGGGGACCCAGAGGCAGCGTTGCGAAGCCCACACTCGTGTGGTCTAATTTTCTCACATACGCGTACTCACTCTAACGAACACGCCGGCATAAGCATCCCTTTCGGACTCTCGCTCTTATTTATTCATGCACTGCGACTAGTTTTTGCGAGTGTATTTAGCTGTTTTCTCTCGAATTATTTGACTCGCGAGTATGCTATATAGAAAGACAATATGAGACTGTGCATTCGCGAGTGTGTGGGTAGCAGAATGTCAGCACACAGCAACGCCAGCTGTTTGTTCTACGCTTACATGAGGGGCGTAAGCGTTGAATGCTATGCTTCTCATATTCTCTAGCGTATGAGTAAGTATCGTTGGCTTCTCGCTCGATTTGCAACATTGCCCAGAGGCACTCCGATATGTCAATGTTTTCCAGTACTCTCCAACCCAACAAACTTCCTATATCGTCTATGAACCGAACGCAACCAACACAGTATGTCTAGCGAATCAGACCAGAAGCACAGTGTCCGTGGTGTTATTCGATAGGTTTCTCCAATAGTTTTTGTTAGACCCATACCGTTCACTGTCGCCTGGAGCTCCAACCGAGTAATAGACATGTTCCTCAGCGGGGCAACTCGGGGCTTAGCCGTCACTCTACGACACCCTCTTCTTCGTAGCGAAATTAGGTAACAGCGACGTAACCGTTTACACTCGTATCGACTAAAACGTGCAGGTGGTTCTCGTTCGGTTGAAGTTAGCCATCTAGCACCAACTCGTATATCAATGTACGAAAACTATCGTAAATATCTCCTAACAAACTCGAAATCGTAACTAAAGCTGGATAAAGTGGGATCAAGTTGATTTTTGGTCGTATATAATGATAACGACTGACATACATACGATTTTCAGCACAAAATCGTAGAGTAGTACGGAGCGACTCGCGCTGAATCGGATATTATCGTATATAAATAGTTGTATAGTCGTAACGCTCAAAATGATTCGTAATCATGTATATCGCCTCCAAAATAGTACGGATATGCCAATTTTGCGCATGAAATACGATTTATTTAGCACGTATATCTGTACGTAATGCTGATTTTTACCTTTTTTATACATATGAAAATGCTAGCTGGGTAATGTGCGGTAGCACCGTGGAACTGCAACTTATTCATCCTCCTGTTGAGCCGCGCTCTCCATTTGACACGTTGCTCATCGGATATTGGTTCGTCCTATCCTATGTTCGATCACCAGATGTCTTGAAATTGGACTTTGAGCTACATCAATACGTTCGCTAGCAGCCCCAGCGGATCAAAAACTAACATGTGAGTTCGTGGCACTTCTCGCTTGGTAGGGATCGGTTGTCCAGATAGCAAATCCTGTCCACACCGCTTTAGAATTTTGAACGTGACTGACTTTTTTTTACTGACTATGTATCCCACCACATTCCGAGTACCTTTTTGGTCCCCAAATCGTCGTTCTGGATCAGCTTCTTCTAACTTGTTTTGTCTTCACCTATAGAATAAAACAACTTCTGGGAGTTCGACAATTATCCACGTATCTCAAATCGACCTTCAGAATAGTCGGAGCGAACAGCTTGCGCAAGCTCCGTTGCTTCTTCCTGTGGCCTGATACTGTACGGCATATCGTTCACGTGCATTCTTTTGTAAATCTCCTCAACACCTTTCGGAAACTGTTCCTTGAAACGTCCTACGTTTAGGTTCTTGTCGTATTGTTAACTGTTAGACAAGCAGCTCACACCAAATGCCGTTACCTGCATCACGTATAACTTGGGGGCGTTACCAGGAACACCGTTATTACAAAGAATTCCAGACAATGCTGATCGATACAGTTCATCAACACCTGCAGGCACATTTCGCGACCATGAAACCCCTGAAACAGCTACTCGATACTCGCGAAACAGATGGATAACATGAGGAAGTGGCGTTACTAGGTCTGGTTCTTTGAACAGGAAGGAGTTCATGGAGTCTCCTCCCACTTTGGCAGTGACGTCCAAAATAATGCGAAGTTTCCCAGGCTTATTCGGATTAAACACCAGAAAAATGGACATATACCACGAACGTCCATTGTGCACGGCTTCCTACTGGGGCGACAGTTCACGTGTGCATTCCTTCGGTTTGTAGTCCAGCATTTTTTCGCGAAATGCCTTCGCAAGTTCCGGATCACGGATTTTCAGCTCCATGCTGGGTTGTAGTAGCTGCATAGTTTGCACTTCCTCCGTCGACATCAACGACTTTCCAGGATGCTGAATCTCCAGGCTATCGAACGAGAAATAATCCTTGACTGTTGAATGAAGCGTTTCACATTCACGGATATTTTCCTTTTTATCCTGCATCGGCACTGAGCAAGGTCCGTAGATCAGCCAGCCTTGCCGCGTTAGTACTGCAGTGGCTGTAGGTTGATTTTCACTTTTTTCTTCTAGTCTAGTCTTGTTGAGAGCTGTCCACACCGTTCAGGATTGGCCTCCGACTTGCTGTTTCCAACAGCGTCCGTGTCTAAAACAAACATTGATTTTACCAGAAAGTTTCTTTCAGAATAGTAAATAAATAATAGAATCGAAGGACTTATCAGCATCATAATTACTGCCGAAAAAGAGCTAAAAATCTCGTCAAGCTTTAGTCCTCCTACGTTTTGATAATAATTCTAGGTAGCACCACCAACGACAGTGGGAGTGTGCTGCATTGCAAGGTCGTGAATGGAACTATATGAAAAACCTTATTACGGGGTCAACAGCTTTTTAGTTTTTAGTTTCACAAAGAAAAAATATCGGTCCATTAGTAGAATGTAATTAATCAAAATTTTGATGATTGGATATGACAATCCATTTCTGATTCTATTTTCCTTTTTCATATTCTTACAATAACTTGCAGTATTCTCAAAATACTTGTAGGATCAGAACTTTAAATAATGATTTTATTGTTTTTATTGAATTGTTTATCAGTTGGTTAAACTCACCATTCATCAAGAGTTATCTAGCAAACTTTTGTTCATTGAAATATCTCTAATCGACGGCCACTTAGTTCGCTTGTCTTCCTGGGTCTGAGAAAATGTGAAAACTGGTAATACACTTTAATCCTGGTGCACCACAACATTAAAAAAAGCTTCAAACCACCACGCACCACTTGACACGGTGAAACATCATTCGTCATTCTCCGAACGAAACGCCACGTCGCCGCCAGGGAAACCACATCATTACGCTAATCCTTCTACCAAACTCTCGCACATCGAAACTCGCCACAGAACGGCATCATTATTGTACGTCTCTGGTCTCTGGCTACTGATTGCCGGCAATCGTATTTTTGTGCGCGAACTTGATGCCGCCCGGCCGCCCGCTGACGGATTATGTCGTCAATGGCATTCCGACAGAAAAATACGGCACCTCATCATTCGTTCTTCCGCTCTCACTCTCGCATTCTTTCTCACACACACACAACCCAGAGTACTGTCCCAATGCCCGATCAACCGAATCAATCAGTGGAAAGGAAATGAAAAGAAAATCGTATTAAAAGTTAGGCTGGCACTGAAATTCTTTGCCCAGCATTGCCAATGAAGCAAAATGGCTTCATGGTTGGCCAGATTGCAGCATTGGAAACTTTTTTCCGGCTGCCGACTCGCGCTTTTTGTCCCTTTATATTCTCCAGGATCAGTTTAACAAAAAATAAATAAAATTGATAGGCCCCAGAAACCCACTTGCTAAAAATATCAGACGCGGTTTGCCTGCGGAGTTCTGCAGTAGCCTAATTCAATTCACCTACAATCTATCAGTGTTTATTTTTCGTTCCTTGTACTTACTACCAGCAGCATTCGGCATCAATCATCGATATATTCTAGCGATTAGATGAATACTCGGTGAAGCACGACAAGCTCATCAACAGACGGTTCTTGAAACATGACGTGCTGAAACCTCCCCGGCGGGGCTTACAATGGAAATTCAATTATTCGCCATTTCCTGCCTGCTCGCTCCATCACGGAGCGACCCAGCGAGGACACGGCCGCCGCCATAGTAACGCACCACCATCCACCATCCATGTCGACAGATTCCATCGGGTCTGAGAAGCGTGAAATCAAGCTGAACCAACATAAACGATGTAACAACGACCACGCAGTAGCGCAGCACTAAAATAGGTGGAAAACCGTTCCACTGCGTGCCTCCCCACCACATCCTCTCTCCCGGCCGCAAGTTGGAAATCCACACTTGAAGTTCAAGGCAGGAGAAAAAAAACTAACCCAATTTGTCGTCGTTCGGTAAATGCCTTTTAAGTTCCATTAATTTTTCATCGTCCCCACACTGCTGCTGCTGCTGCAACGTCAGCAGCCGGGATCGGGGAAGCCAGCGTTGATGTAAGCCTCGTCTCGTCGTCAACCTGGGTGCAAAGTTGTCACGCGGGGGAAAAATCTCTTTCAGTAGCGAAAGCTTTTAGAGACAGTACTTTGATCTCGACGGCGGCGCTGCCGCTGTGACGTAGCTACATAGTGGCAGTGCGGCAGGGAAATTTGTGACGATTTGCTTTCGCGGGTTTTCTTCGAGCGACTAAAGTGCGTCGTTTTCCATACTGTTGCTTTATAGCCAGCTTTGTGTCAGGAATTTCCCTGATAGATGTCACGTTACCACCGTCACCGCCACCGGCTGGAGCGCCCGGTAATCCAATTTGGTAAGCTTCATTAGGTGTTCAGCTCTGTCGGATTCTAGATAGCTTCATGAGGAGTTGAATTTCGGGTATGGCTTGAAAGTCGAAGCGTCGCACAGCACAAACCTAAAAAAAATCGTATTTTTTACATCAAATTTTCGAAAAAGGAACATCTTCACATATTTTGAATAAAATCTGAATATTTCTGAGTGTCTTCTATTTCTATTTTATGAAGTTGGGTTTTTAGCGGTATATAAATTTTCACATATTATGGTAACATATGATGTCACTGTATCGTCACATGAACACTTTTTCAAATTTGACGAACGAAAGTAATAAAAAAACCATTTTTTTTTAATTTAAAGAAATTTTTTGGGATAAGACGATAGCTTAAAAGTAAACCACTTTTCTTCTCAGCTCACATCAGACAACACAGTGAATAGATAAACTATGGTCATCGGACGATACAGGTTTCATATGAGAGCTGTCAAAAGCTCGGTCACAATGAAGAGGTCTATCAGAAAGATAGAAGAGAGGGAGAGAACTTCTGGCATCATTTCAATCATTCAGCTTGGTTGATATCTGTCAAACAGCAAATCATTCTATTTTTGATTTTTATTAATTTTTTCATTAAATATTGACTTAATTGAAATAAAAAAAGAACCTTTAGATTCAGGAAACGACGGGCTATCAAATGAGGTGAAAAAACTCACCTTTTTGGGGAAATTAAAATACCCAATTCCTGTAATATTCTGCCACCGATTTAGAGGCTTTGTTGAGGTTGCTCCACTGGATTGACCAGGAATATACTTTTCTCTGTGACTTGCGACGAAATTTCACGTTGTTAGACTTTCGTTTACCACACAACAATAATATCAAGTGTGCCCAGACTAGGGACCGAAACGGTTGCTTTTTTGCCAGTATGCAGTGCCATGTCAGAATCTCAGCCAATACCGTCGCTTCGTATTGTTTCTGTATCGAGAGAGCCTATCTCTTGATGCGTTGAAACTAGCTCGAATACGTACATGATAATAAGCATACATTCTTATTTGCTCTGCGACCAGTCGCAGAAAATGTCACAGTATAGAAATGACAAGCATTCCCCCCCCCCCATTTTTGGTTACAGTGCTAGCTGGAATAGTTTGGAAAAGCGATAGAGAATAAGGTGTAATTATTGATGCGTTTTTCACCTGAACTTTATGTAATGAAAATTGTTGCATTATGGTACGGTTTTGAATAAGAATAGATGCAGTAGAGTTCGTTTTCAATTTTGGAAGCGTTCTTCTTTGAATCCGCATTATTTGGGGAAAAGCTGTAGGCATGTACGAAAGAAGCAGCAACGAGAATACCAAAAACCAGTACACCTTTTGTCATGCAGGGTGCTAGAATATTGAAGCGTGTCTTTGACGCGCCGAAGTGTGTACGACACGACGAGCAAGCGATGTTATCGTTATTCTGGTGTTTCTTCTCGGTGCGTGTGTACTAGAAATCTGCCGAATGACTGGTCGCAAGAAATAATGTCAAATGTCATCAGATTTTGGTCACCAACCAGTACATTTTACGTCGCTTGCCTTTAAGTTAGATTGGCATTAAGTTAGACTTGAATTTGTAGTTTGACATGGACCCGAATTTTTACTTGAAATTAGAATTGACATTTTCCGTCTTATTGTCTAATTCGTTTTACCACTTTTTTCCCTTTATCAGTGCCGTTTCTTCATTTTTTGTACCGTTTTTTCTCCTTACCGTTTTGTTAGTTTTTACTGCTATTTTTCTCTTTTTCTTCTGTATTCTGTTACTATAGTTTTTCATTATTTCTTTCCTATGTTTTCTGTTTCATTTTTCTGTGTTTCCACATTTCCTATACCATTTTTTATTTTTCACTCGTTTCTTGTTTTTTCTGTCCCGTATTTCGTCTTTTCTCTTCCCTTTTCCCTGTTTTCGTGTCCAGTTTTCGGTTTTCCCTTACTCTTTTTCACTTTCGTTTTTTTTGTTTTTCTGCTCGCTATTTCATCTTTCCATGTTTCGTTTCTCTTCTTTTCTAGTTCCGTTTTTCGCCCTTTTTAGTCTTGATTTTCCGTTTGTTTTCCTACTCCTGCTCCGTTTTTCGTCTTTTTCTCTGCATTTTTCATCGTTTTTAAAAGCAAAGCTGTATGTATAAACGTCTTTAAGAACTTGACCCTTCTTTATCGCCAGACTTCGCAGCCGGTTATTAGAGCACAGGTAAATTACGGGGCTAAAGCCAAAAATAAACAAAACCCCAGAAAAAGTTGTATAAAATGTTATTTAAGGAGTTTCTGTCGAAGAAAGAGAACTTCTATCTCTTAAGGGAAAGAAGCTATAGTGCTACAAACTAATGTATCCCCTTAATGCCAATTTTTCTAATTTTTTCAGCTTATTTCGACTTTTACGCAGTTTTGACGTTCTACGAAGTTCAACATGCTATGAAAATACACCTTTTTGCTGAAAGAAATGCAGCTCTACCTTTCTTGGTTTTCGAGCTATTCCAGCTTTTGCCTAATTTTCGATAAATTTTTAAGAGCTTTATTTTAAAACGGTGCAGGTATGCGCAGCCAATCTCTGCCACTTTACGTACTGCAATGTAGTGTGTTTCATTTCATATGTATGTCACGGTGGATCACGGTGGAACATTTAAGAAAACTGTAAATGAAATTACCAATTTCGCACGATTTTTTTGCTTTCAAATCGAAATACGCAGGGCGCAAATGCCAAAAGTATGTCAAAAACAAAAATTCTCGGATGTGAGTGTCTCAAATAAGCCTTGCAACGTGATTTTTGATTATTTTTGGCAACATTTTTTTTTGCATATTTTGATTCAGAACAAAGAAAACATGCAAAATTGGGAATTTCATTTGCAGTTTTCTCAAATGTTTCACCGTGATCCACCGTGACATCATATGAAATTAAACACACTACATTGCAGTACGTAAAGTGGCTGCACATATCTGCGCCCTTTTAGAATAAAACCCCTTAAAAACTGATTGACAATTAGACAAAAGCTGGAATAGCTCGTAAACCAAGAAAGGTAGAGCTGCACTTTTTTCAGCAAAGGTGTATTTTCATAGTATGTTAAACTTCGTTGAACATCAAAACTACGTAGAAGTCTAAATAACCAGAAAAAAAATAGAAATACTGGTATTAAGGGGTTACATTAATTTGTAGGACTATAACTTATTTCCCTTAAGAAATAGAAGTTCTCTTTTGTCGACAAAAACTCGAAAATAACATTTTGTACAACTTTTTCTTGAGCTTTGCTCCCTTGGCTTTGGCTTTAAATAAAAAAGTTAAATTGATTATTTATTGACCCACCCCCTAATGCAAATTTTTTTGGGATAACAAAAAAGTACTTCAAAAATCAAGAAACTTTTGTGAAGACAAATCGAGAAAACTTAGTAATTTCTACGCAAAAGCTGATGACCGCTTCTTTTGAAGCCGTCCCACTGTGGGCTAGTGCAAAGATCCTATTAACTCTATAGAGCGGCACCTATCGGTCTAATATTCCTTCCTTCTCCCATGCAGTACAGCCTATTGGTCATGGCCGCCATCGTTATTGGTCAATTTTCAAAGTATTGAATCAGTAGAAGTTGACCACTGAGAATGTCATGCTATTCCCAAGCACCATTCATTTGGTTTTCTTTTGCAATCTTACTGGTTCGGCCAATCACGGAGTGCAACTACGGGCAGTCTACCTAAGCTATGCTAAGCTAGCATAATGCAGGAACAAAAAAAGACGTCGTCATTTTATCATTGAGAAACTGGAACAAACAAGAGAACATCATTTCCCAACTATTCTTTGTAGTTTTCCACCATCACTCAACTTAAAATTGGAAAGGTAGATAAATTGCTTTTAAATTAGACTTGAAACTTGACTTGAAATTGGATTGGATTTGAAATCGGACGTGAAATTATACTTGAAGTTGGACTTAAAATCAAATTTGAAATAGGACTTGAACTTGGACTTAAAACTGTAAGTATTTTTACGCAAATATTGGAGACTCCTGGGTTACAGCAAGTATTTTGTTTTACATTAAATTTTACAGAGTAGGTGGGACACGTACTTTAGTGTGCCTCAGTCTGAGTACGCCAGTGAATAATATGGTTCGTATGATAATGAGTATGATATTGTAACTAACGTTGTTGTTTTAGGACTTTTAACTTAAGTTATTTTATATGTTAACGAGTTGATTGCCCGATCTTATTCGGGGCCTTTCGTTTCCCAGCCACTTGTACATCTGTTATTGTACCAAAAATTCTCAGAATGCAAGAAACAAAAAGCTTTTTCTTCATTTGAATATGTCTTTTTTACATTTTTGTATCTCCCCCTTGTCAACTCCTTTCAGAAACCCCTCTTATAATCCAACCACTTGTACAACTGATATCGCTTCAAATACAAGAGAAATATACCCCTATACCCATTTGAATTTTGCCCCGACGTTGTAAGATACCGCCTTCTTCTTTTTTCAAGTTTGTTGAAGAATCGTCTAGGCGTTCCGGAGCTATGGAGGAACATACATTTATACGCTGCCTGCTGCGCAACATGTGTGAAGGAGTGCAAATTGACGCATTGTACACGGACCTGAAATCAGCGTTTGATCGGTTGAATCATGATATCCTCCTTGTAAGACTTGAAATGCTGGATGCTTTGGCACTGTTCTGCAAGCGGGTACAATCGTACCTAACACACCGTAGGCTGAGTGGCTGAGAGTGAGATCGGGTCCTAGTTTTCCGACCCGTGCTGCATCATCTCTGGCGTGCCACAGGGGAGTAACCTTGGACCACTACTCTTTCCTCTTTTTATCAATGAATTATCAGGTCTCCTGCCATCAGGTTGTCGGTTTTTTTATGCCGACGATGTAAAAATCTTTGGGGAAATCAAAATAGATTCCGGACTGCATTGACCTGCAACGCCTAGTGGACAAATTTGAAGCCCCTATTTTCAAGTAATATTCTTACCGTCAGTATCTCAAAGTGCTTCACAATCTCCTTTCACCGTAAAAGTAAACCTATAGCTTTTAGCTACAATATCGTGAGACATTTGTTACAACGCGGACAGCGCTGGATAGTATGCCAAGTTTGGTGGAGAATGGTCAACTCGTTCTGGAGTTATGGTGAAACATACATACATATAAATTCACGCTCATTTTTATATATGACAATCCAACTCCCACTGACCAGCAGCGATTTTACGGAAAAAATCCGCTGCATTTATTGTCTAGAAAGTTTCTTTCTTTAAACGCTAATATTTTAGTCCTGCAGATGGATTGATCTATCATTTTTTTTATCCATTGTGTTTGGCTTTCAACCATCCCGAGCGCGGGCGCTACAATACCAGCACTGTAAGCCGACCATTATTTTTCATCTCATTTCTAACGTTCCTTCCAGCTGCCCGCCGCAGTAGCTTCGTACAAATAGCAGGTCAAACGAATTCATCCGTCACTCAAAATCGATGGGAACCGCACTTTCTATGCGGAGGAGCACTCGAATACACCGCGATGTGATGTGATGCGTAGGAGCGAGAAATGACGGGTGGAGAAAAATCCCCATAATCACCTAATCATTTAACGCCATCAAACCACTCGAGAATGATCCATTTGACAGTTCGAGTCATAAACATTTCAAGTGGCTGCGGTCGCTACCCGCGTCCAACCGGAGTTACTTGCTGTACGAAACGAACACGATGTAAGACAGGCAGCATCGTCTTGCGATCCGTTCTTGGATCGCGCAGGAAAAAGCGACCGGTGTTCGAGGTTGTGGCAAACGAGGAGAGCAAGCACCGTTCGCCGTTCACCAGCCAGCGCAAGATATGGTGCATCTCAAATGAATTAGTATGATTTATATATTTTTATGAGCATAGCGCAGATCCAATAACCGACGAGCAGGACTGTCATAAAATATGAAAAATCGCCCGTATGGTCTCGAGGACCTGCGTGGGATTGATGCGTACTGACCTTTCGTTCGGAGACTCATCCAGAAGCCGAGTTCGATCCTGAGTTGGTTTATTTTATGATTCAGCCTATTCCTGTGATCCATTGTTTCTGCCAGCAGTCGACTTTAAACGGGTTTATTTCGTTCGTAAATCATTCCGGTTTTCCAGTCAGGCCTCTGACTCTGCCAGCCAGAGTCGAGTGGGGTAAAATAAATTAAGCGATGCTTTGAATCAAATTGCACATTTACCCTACCCTTAGCGTTCCCCATATGTGTGGCAGTATTTACTCAAGCCGATCCAGTGCAGTCAGGCAGAAAACTTAAGACGTACATTAAAATTTAATATTTAGCTCGTAAATTACCATTTTATGGCAGTTAATTGTT
The DNA here is from genome assembly GCF_943734655.1 of Sabethes cyaneus. Taxonomy (NCBI): domain Eukaryota; kingdom Metazoa; phylum Arthropoda; class Insecta; order Diptera; family Culicidae; genus Sabethes; species Sabethes cyaneus. The sequence continues at coordinate 193,941,099 of NC_071355.1, read as the reverse complement.
TTGGTTGCATTACGAAGATCGTTAAAACTTGCCCGGGCCTAAACAAACAAAACAACTGCACTACAGTAGGATTCGTCAGTTCCACGCCCGACTAGTCTTCAGTAGTTTGTCCGGCTTGCTCAAGTATCCCGCTGGCGGCGGTGGCACCGGCCGGGAAGTTGGTCCATGTGTGCAGACATTGCGTTGCCTGTTGCGTTGCGTCCATCGACCGCGTTCCGGTTGCCTTCCAGGCTACCAATTGTTAAAACGAAATATTAAATATCAATTATAGTCCGAATATACGCTGTTCTGCCCGAAGCATCTAAAAACTGAATTGTGAATTGCTGCCATAAACCTGATTACTCAACGATGCGTTCCAAACGCGCTGCCTCTTGTTAAAGGGTCCGCCACTGCCGGGTTGGCTACTGCTTTCCCATCGCTTCTCCTCCGAGTACCGTCGCCGCCGGAAAGATACCATTTACGACCGCCCCGTCATCACTGAGCAGCAGCAGTATGTTGGTAATTAATTCCGCGCATTCGGAACATTTGTTTCGAATTGTCCATTTTCTCAGGGAGCCTCAGCCAATTCCATCACCCGGCGTCATTTGGCGTGACAGAATGGACAGTATGGTATGGTACTTGCTGCTGTTGGCAATGCCAACAATGCCCCTCTAAATTCAATGTCACGACATACATGCCCGGAATGCAGTTTATTAATTCGACTGGAGAATTCCAGTCGCCCAGGACCACAAACTTTCGCAACAAAAGAAGCGAAAAAAAACATGACAGCTGAAACAGATCCAATAAATTAGCGACTTGTTTTAAATTCCAACACGACGACGACGACGGTGAAGGCGACGGACGACGGTGAGAAAACGAAACTGACCGTGGAATGATGGGAGATCTGATTCGGAAATTATTATTGCATTTGTTATCAGATTCCGCAAGTGGAACCGCGTGGCATGCCGTTTTTTTGTTTTGTTCGGTAAGTTGTATTAAAATTCAACAGCGTGGATGATTTTCGGTAAATTAACGAGATTGCTCCGTTAGAGGGCTACCTACTAGCGAAGCGAGCAAAGAAAAAGTTGTTGGAAAATTTATTTACTTTCGCTGTGCTCTATTACGGTGATGGACAAAGGCGCACGCTTAAAGTTCGTTTAATTCATGAAATGGAACTGTCACGGAACTGTCTTAGAAATGATCGCACAATTTGAAGTTTTTTCGATGTTGTAAATCTAAGTTAGGAGAAGATTAACGGAAGTCATAGATTTGATTCGACTTTGTAATGTCACTTGCACATTTAATCCACATTATCCCTTTTAACTATTCCCGTTATTGATCAGTGACATGAAACTTCCAACATTGGTAATACACACCAAAATAAGACGAATGCCACATCGTGTAAAGAAATTTTCGACGGAAGTTTCGACATTCAGCAGTTAACAACGGTCCTTATAGAGTGGGAGATGTTGACGATCCGACCACGGTAGATGTCTTAACGCTTGTCTGGTATTCAGATTGCTTAAATGATACCATTTTGTAAATTGACCAACAAAGCTTTGCAGTATTCAGCTTACAGTCCTCAACAGATCGAACAGAGTGAAATATCTTTAGATCATCATCGTACAGTAGCTTGCAGCCGAGTGACAGAGGGATCACAGAGCAATAGTCATTATAAATATAATTAATAGTATGGGTCCTAGGTTGCTTCCCTGTGGAATACCGGGTTGATTGCTAAAGCAGCACAACTCAGTGGAGCCTAATTTAACTAAGAGTTGTCGATTTGTTAGGTCAGTCTAAAGCCAGCAGACGAAGCCGTTAGAAGCTCCTTAACTGTTCAGTTTCCGAAGCAGAATTTTGTAGTCAATGCGGTTGAAAGCAGCTTTAAGATCTGTACATACTGTACAGAGCTGCGTCTTCTATGTGGCGAATGCACAACCAACAGAACTGCATCAGGTTCATATTTAGTGACCTTTTGGGAATTAGCTATGTTCCATTGAGATATAAACTTGACTTTATCGAACAATAACTTTCAAAGGTAACTGGGCGGTCCCTTATTTAATCGGAAGGTTAGCCTTTCTACTAGCACACTTGTTATACAACAGTTGAGCCAACTGTTACAAGACTGATTTGAGTCATTGTTTAGTTATTATAACTAATAGTAAGTGCGTTACTTGGGCTTAATATCAGCTTCAGAAAAGTGCAGAGGACCAAAGTCTAAAATATTTTCTGAAACTTTACACATTGCTTCATCAATTTGAGTAGAAGGAGCTGAAGCCGATCTAAACATACTAGCAAACATGTCGCAAGTGGTTTAAATAAATATTCAACAGATACAGGCTCGTGATCTTCTGCAAAATGGCTTATTTTTATGATATTCACATATCTGTAGAGCATTGTTGTAGTCAAAAAAGTTTGATTTTGCAGCGCCACCTGTCGTTGAGTTCCGAACTAACACAAATGTTCAACCGTTGCGTCTATCCATACCTATAAAAATGAATTTCTGTCTGTCTGTCTGTCGGTATGTTCCTTATAGAATCGAAAACTACTGAACCGATCGGCGTGAAAATTTGCATGCAGGGGTTTTTGGGGCCAGGGAAGGTTCTTATAATAGTTAGAAACCCCTCCCATCACTTAGAGGGGGGCTCCCATATAAATGAAACACAATTTTCTGCATAATTAGAGAACTAATCAAGTAAATGGAACCAAATTTGGTATGTAGGTGTTGTTGGAGGCAAGAATTTTTTCTATGGTGAATTGACACCCCTTCCCTTTTTAGGAGGGGAATTATGACCCCTCCTCGCTTTAAGAGGGGGGGCTTGCATACAAATGAAATACAAATTTCCTCTTGTCTCCAGAACTAATCAAGCAAATGAAACCAAATTTTTTTTTTGTTTAGATTATAGTTACTTCAACCAGTTTTGGGTCATTCGTGACTTTTGCGGGGTTGGAATTTGAACCCGGGTCCTCGGTGTGAGAGGCGTGAATGCTAACCACTACGCCGGGACTGACCCCTTCAGCAAACCAAATTTAGCATGTGGGGGTCTTTGGAGGCAAAGAATTTTTTTTGATGAGTTAGGACTCCACCCTGTTTAGGAGAGCCAAGAAGGCACAAATATTTTATCAAGTTTTTGTCCTTCTAACGCATTTTTACCTAAAGTTTAAACATGAAAACCAAATCTGTTCTTGCTTTTCATATATATGTTATTGTTTTCCCTGCAAAAACCTTCGAAAAGAAAGAAAAAATGATGAGTTTTGCAATTTCTATTGTTTGAATTTTCATTTCCGTCTGATGTTAGACGCATTAACATGAGTTATGGAGTCATTTCTCGAGTTCGTTAGGCTGTAGAGCCCACAGACAATTAATTTTATTAAAAAAAAATTCGACTTACATCCCACAAATTATTTTTGCCCTCCGATTTTCAAACCCGATTTCAAAATCTTTAAAAATAATTTGCCGGCTTTTGCTCCGCTTTATCACCCGCTTTTTGGCTAAGCAATGGGAGGAGTTGTTTTCTACTTTACTATGAGGAAAAATTGCAAATTTGTATAATAAACTACCCATGCTTTCATAGTTACGTAAATGCCAAAATGAATCAACTAAGGCTGAACTCTTCAGAAACTTGCAAAACTCGAGATTGTGACAAAGATGATTCGAGATTCATGATTTATGTACAACACAGTTTAATTTGTGGCAATACGAAGTTTGTCGGGTCAGCTAGTTGATATATAAAAATTCTCTCAAATATACTATCCCAAGTAACACTGTGAGTTTAATTATACTCTTATGGTGCTCTTGAAGACTAATTTTGGTCTTAAATGCCATCATAAGAGTGTAACAAAACCCAAATTGTTACTTGGGATGGTTGCTATGGTTGTATCTATCCATTATTAAAAGAATTATTAAAAAAAGTTCACGATTTCGAGCATTCAAACCACTGTGCAATGGCGTTACCTAGATTGTGAAGGACAAACTTGAGAAGAAAAGTGGAACTACAAGTGACGAGAAGGACTTCAAACGAAAACTAAATTTCTGAGCACAGTATAGAAGTATATGCTGAGTTGCTGAATCTCATTTCTTTGATACGTTTAGCCGGCATTTCGTCGACTAAAAAGCTGCTATCCTCTTCCGCCTCTAAAAGCATAGAGCCGGGGTGGCACGAACTGTATCAAGAACATGTCTCCATTGACTCGGTCCTGGGCGATCAAGATCCAGAGAACAACGGAGAATAAGTCCAGTATATAAGAGCCTTGGCTGTAACCAAAACCAGGCCCCTGACAGGACGCCATATTTTCGTGGCAAGAATCACAGCACACTTCCTACATGCTTTGTATAAAGCTGAAATACATCTGCCACCAATGGGAATACTACAGCTCGTGCGAGCACTTCAAGAACACTCTATCATCTGGGGAAAGATTTGTTATGGGTGCGAAAAAGGAGGGGTCCAAAATCGCTGTTCAAAATTCGTGATACTGTACTGTTCAGTTGTCAGTAACCAAGTTAAAACCACTGTGCCTCAGTCTATATTAAACAATGTTTCTACGTGAGCACTCTTTGTTGATTAATTTGTATGTAAAGTTTATCTGAAAAATCTGCAGATATAACTTTCGACTTTCACAAGATGTTCGATGGTAATCTCCCCAAGGTTTGTCTGCTGCTCGTGATTCGTATACAGCCAAGTCTCGTTTTAGGTCCACTACTGGAGGACGTAATAAAGCGCTCGTAAAAAAGAAGGACGTTAATTTAAATTTTTGGACGTAAAACGAGACGACGATAATTCAAATTTCGGACCTAAAAATGTTGACGCACGGAAATCACGTAAAATGAATAAACGTAAAAAGAGATTCTAGTGTACCTCCGCCGCTCTTCGCTTTCAGCTTTTGCTCCATCAAATATCGTTCGCAAGGGCGGGCATGTCCTCCGTGAGCAACGGTAAATCCATAAAAACTACCGGTCTAATTAGAGCTGTGTACTTTGTCAGCATCGTACGGTGGCTATCATTTGCTAGCGGATGGTAACGTTTTGCGAAGGGTAAAGTAGAGTCGATTTCGTGCTTGAATGCGCGGCAAGATCTCCTTATTTGTGTTATCCACCAGCAATCTCAAATACACAAACTCATTTTCCACTTTGGGTTCATCACCGTCAATGATTACCGTCCACGAAAAGTGCACGTTCATTTCTTTGAGCCTCTAACAATCACGTATTTGGTCTGCGACGCATTTACTCTCAACCCTACTAGCCTTCATTTTCAGTCTAGCGCAGATGGTCTCCGCCGTTGCGAAGTTTTGGCCTACAATATCATCTGCGTAGCCAAGAAGTTTTCTACCTTCACTGAAAATGGAGTCTCTCGGTTCGATTTTGTTCGCCGGATCATCTTTTTAATGGCGATGTTGAAAAGCATGCAGGATAGCTGTCAATTTGTCTCGACTCTTGCCGTGCCTCGAAGCGACTCGATCCTAGTCTCTCCCAGCCGAGATCTGAATATACAACGTACCGAGATGCCAACTGGAAGGCACAATGTCAACATTTACCTTCTTTCATTTCAATTCGAATTTTTTTGTGAAATGAAGAAACCAAAATAGCTTTCGATTGAAAATAATTCTCCATTTCCTGAATAAACTCCTCAAGGTTATGCCATGTCAGACTTTTTTTGTTAAACCACCCCTAAGAAAAATTTCTGGTCAGGCCCCTGACAACGCTCTCTACAAGCATCGAAAAGTTTAGAGCAGCGAAAGAGAGTGTTTGATATGGTTTTCTTGCAGTTTGAAAAATTCGACAACACCACAATGGGAAAACTACCCACAACAACAACAAATCGAGTTTGTGCAAGGAGTTCCCGCATAAATGAAAACAATTGTGAAAATGGTCATAACCATGTCACTATTATAATCTTTATAATCACCATAAGATCAAAGGTTACAGTACATTTCAAAAGCAGAAGTTTTCAACAACGCTACCATTAATATTATGGTTCAACCATTATCATTATGTGCATCTTATCCTACACTTCAAAAATATGTATGGAAAATCGCTCGATTTCGTATGGTGAACATTCTTAACGACTCATTATTTTTATGGTTACTGGACGAATAATCATAACTAATATACTTGATATTATAACGGGCAACAGTTTGGATACGGTACCCAACCATTTTACATTTTTGGAAAATAGATGATAATATTTATGGTTAGAATATAGTTCCAATTATTGCAGGTTACCAGTAAGACGTCTAAGTGCGTAGTAATGAGAGATTACTTTTTATGATCATTTACGTCTTAACGTATAACTAATGGAAATCATTTCAATAAGGGCATTACAAATATTTTATAAAGTTTTTGTCCTTCCGGTGTGCGGTCACTGAGAGGGGGGGCGGGGGGTGGGGGGTGGCGAAAAAAAAACAAAATGAATTTTTTAATCGAGCAAAAAAAACTTGGGTTTAAGCATTTTTATTTAAAGTTTAAACGTGAAAACTGAATCTACTTTTGCTTATAATATATACGTTATTATTTTCTATGCAAAAACCTACGAAAAAAGACAAAAACGAAGCAAAATTTTTTTAGACGATTTTCGGAAACTCCATTGTTTCAATTTCCATTTTTGATTCGTGCTAGAAGCCTTAAGTTAAGGCTCTTAACTCAACTTGTTTTTCAGACTATAGAGCCCTCAGACAATTGACTTTATAAAAAAAAATTGACTCATATCCTACAAATTATTTTTCTGCCCCCCGATTTTTCAAGCCAATTTCCAAGTGGGGGGGGTGACAAAAACTTTGTAAATGATTTGCAATGGCCTAATCAGTGATAATCATCATTTCTCGTAGTGATTTGTTCACGTCGATTTGGAAGATAAATTAAACCGACTAATCACTGGAGTTGATTCCATCGTCCACGCAAGGGCCACTCGTATTTGAAAAAGTCATGAATTGTAACGTAACCCTTGAGCGTTGCTCAAGTGTTGAGTATAAAACCCTACAAATGTGAAAACCCTGCAGCTTAAAACCGTACAAATATAAGTTCCTTTGCGACATGCCTAACAGAGGGTGTTAGTATGCAATGTGTAATGGAATGCGTAGAACGATGATTTTAAAGGATTGTCTTCTATGTGTTAAGGTAAAATTAATGATCATTAAGATATCATCATTTTATATTTGTATTGTTTTGCGAATAGAATAGAAACTGTAAGCGACAAATAACCAAACGCAAAATGTTGCCACATTTTCTGTTAGATTTTTTTTATTACATGACGAAAAAGCAACAATCTGAGTATTTTGTATGGCATCACTGGCTTACTACGAGCAAGAGGTAAAGGAAAGAATACGAAAATCCCCCTGTCACATGAAATAGATGCACTCTAAAAAATCGATACGTTCATTTACCGGAATAATTGTGAACACATCTGGTTTGCAATCGGCATGTATTTCGTGTTAAATTTAAGAATAAAGTAAAGAAACTTACCAGATTTTCAGATAAAACAACTTATATAAGTAAAAACCTGATTTAATCCACCTAGTGGTGAAAGGAACCTTTGTTATACGATCTTACTTGCTATTTGAGATAGAAATCGACACGTTTGGCTTACATGAAATTTTTGGAAATTGAATAAGTTTACAAAATTTGAACCAAATAGAAGCACTTATAAATTTTGATAGTTCCTTTTCTCATGAAATTGCTGAGTAAGTTGTTACTAATGAGGGTAAGTCCAAGTAAAAGTGAGTTGTAAGATGAAATATTATTCTTTAACATATGCATTGCGTAGTAAAGGTCTAGTTTATAAGTTTTTGGACTGTGCATAATTTCCTGTAATGCCATTCTATTTGATTCACAACAATAAAGTTTTCTTGAATAAATTTCATCAATTTTTATTAACTTTCGGTTACTCACGCTGTTGTATTTTGTACAACATGTGTAGGTTTTTGAATGCCATATTGTTATAAAGTTACAAATCGTATATTACGTATATACTAACGTATATTCTTCAGTAAACTTGTTATGAGCAAAATTTCAGAATTATTCAATGCATTAATACTTTAAATTGTTAGGAAACAAGATTAGCATAAACCGACATCACAGAAACGAAGCAAGTAGCATGTGAGGTGTACCGCAATTGGCCCCAACTGGAATTTTCTTTCGTTTCTTCATATGGAAAAATGGTGTCTGTGTGCAGCAAAACTACCAACAAATGTAAAATGTTTAAAATGTATCCGTCTGTTGGTAGTCGAGTAATTCGGGGTCAAAATCAGGGTATTTTTTATAATCAAAGTTCTACAGTTCGTAAACAAGGAAACATAGAGGTATACTATGTTCAGCAAAGTTGAGTATTTTTATTATTCATACAACTTTGTAATACATGAAAAAGTCATACAACAATTACAAAAAGAGCTAAAATAGAAAAACTGATTTTTCAAATTCATATACAATAAATAAGATCTCTTCGTTGAAGAGATAGAAGGTTACTGTCTTCAGCAAAATTTCTTGTAATAATATGCTCTAAAACTTTGCAGAACACATCAATGTGTTATATTGAAACTGAAGGAAAATAATTTTTTTATTTCACTTTTAGGGGGATTAATCAAAATTCAAATTCTACCAGACGATAGAGCTTTCAATTTCAAGAAACTCTTCCAAAGGTTTGATAAACTTAAAACCAAGTTTTCCTAGTCAAAATTCTAGTGCGCACGTTTTCTTTGGTTTTGGGCTATTGTGCGCGCGAGTAACCGTGTTATAAAAGTTGGCGCGAGTGTTCGAGGGTTAATATCTTTTGACCGGTAAAACCAATTCTTATGAAATTTTGCATATATATTCGTAGTGTGAAAACCTCTCGTTTGACATTAAAATAATTGAAATTAGGTTATTTTTCTTGGTTAAAATCATTATAAATTATTGTCAATTTTGGTGTGGTGTATTGAATTACCCATAACTTTCAAACTAAACATCCAATCAAAAAACCATTCAATAGTGATCTATCCGGCTATATTATCTGCCAAATGAAACTAATAGCACGTAAATCGGTTTGGCCATCTCTGAGAAACAGGCGATCATTTGAACCTTGTCAAAACTGGTTTTTTAAGCATAACTTTTAAACCACTTGTTTGTTTTCAATAAAAATTGTCGACCAACATTTGAAAAGGGCGGATAAGCCAACTGCCAAACAGACCGAGCGAGGGTTATTTTTTGCTGGAGCAGCATAGGAAAATGAACTCCCACTCGTTCTGTTTGACAGGTGGGTTATCCGCCCTTTTCAAATGTTGGTCGACAATTGGCGTGAAGTTTAGCAATAGTAAGAGCTTTTATTTGGTACTAAGATCGATGAAATCGGTTATGTGGTTCCGGAGAAAATCGTGTCACGTAATTTTCACATTTTTGCTTATAACTTTTAAACTAAAAGTCAGACCACGAAACCATTTAATAGTGATATACTAGGTAAAAATACCTTTCAAATAAAAGTTATAGCAGACGAATCGGTTCAGCCATCTCCGAGAAATAGGCGATTGAAAATTGAAGCGCACACACATACACACATACACACACACACACACACACACACACACACACACACACACACACACACACACACACAGACATTGCTCATTCGTCGAACCTGATCGATTGGTATATGTGACACGGCCTTCCGGGAAGATCGACTTCATGTTTTTCGACCAATTCCTAAACCTTTGTTATATTGTATAACAAAGGCAAAACCGCCTGAAACGTATAGTAGAGAAATAAAAAGAGCTTTTATTTCTTGGTGCGTCTATTAATGTGACGCTAATCAATTTTGAACAAATTGCAATTGTTTATAAAAATGCACTCTTTAACTATTCAAACACAATCGAGAGGAGCTATGTTAAATTTGAAAACTTGTGGAATAGTGATCATATCCCGTAGAAAGATCAGTTTTGAGTAGTAGTAGTAGTAGTAGTAGTAGTAGTAGTAGTAGTAGTAGTAGTAGTAGTAGTAGTAGTAGTAGTAGTAGTAGTAGTAGTAGTAGTAGTAGTAGTAGTAGTAGTAGTAGTAGTAGTAGTAGTAGTAGTAGTAGTAGTAGTAGTAGTAGTAGTAGTAGTAGTAGTAGTAGTAGTAGTAGTAGTAGTAGTAGTAGTAGTAGTAGTAGTAGTAGTAGTAGTAGTAGTAGTAGTAGTAGTAGTAGTAGTAGTAGTAGTAGTAGTAGTAGTAGTAGTAGTAGTAGTAGTAGTAGTAGTAGTAGTAGTAGTAGTAGTAGTAGTAGTAGTAGTAGTAGTAGTAGTAGTAGTAGTAGTAGTAGTAGTAGTAGTAGTAGTAGTAGTAGTAGTAGTAGTAGTAGTAGTAGTAGTAGTAGTAGTAGTAGTAGTAGTAGTAGTAGTAGTAGTAGTAGTAGTAGTAGTAGTAGTAGTAGTAGTAGTAGTAGTAGTAGTAGTAGTAGTAGTAGTAGTAGTAGTAGTAGTAGTAGTAGTAGTACTAGTAGTAGCAGTAGTAGTAGTAGTACTAGTAGTAGTAGTACTAGTAGTAGTAGTAGTAGTAGTAGTAGTAGTAGTAGTAGTAGTAGTAGTAGTAGTAGTAGTAGTAGTAGTAGTAGTAGTAGTAGTAGTAGTAGTAGTAGTAGTAGTAGTAGTAGTAGTAGTAGTAGTAGTAGTAGTAGTAGTAGTAGTAGTAGTAGTAGTAGTAGTAGTAGTAGTAGTAGTAGTAGTAGTAGTAGTAGTAGTAGTAGTACTAGTAGTAGTAGTAGTAGTAGTAGTACTAGTAGTAGTAGTACTAGTAGTAGTAGTAGTAGTAGTAGTAGTAGTAGTAGTAGTAGTAGTAGTAGTAGTAGTAGTAGTAGTAGTAGTAGTAGTAGTAGTAGTAGTAGTAGTAGTAGTAGTAGTAGTAGTAGTAGTAGTAGTAGTAGTAGTAGTAGTAGTAGTAGTAGTAGTAGTAGTAGTAGTAGTAGTAGTAGTAGTAGTAGTAGTAGTAGTAGTCCGGGGTTATAAGAGTCGCCTTCCAGCATTAGGATCCTTCCATGTAATAATCAATTTCGCTGTACCAACTTTAACCAACGTGATGATTTGTTTGTTTTGAATTGAGAGGTTGCTTCACCAGCAGTTCTTCGTATGGAATAGATTGCGTCCTTTGAGGTTCCATAAGTGCTTCTAATAGTTAATTTAATTTTTCATTCTGGTATCCATGTGCAGTATTAAGACTCGTTTTGGCCAAAGTTTCACTATATAGCAGGAGATGCTTCATAAACTAAAACGAAAAAAATAATTAAAATAACTTATAATGCTTATTTATTTATTAGCTAGGCCGTGTGGCTCCGTCGTCTGCCCAAAACGGCGGTTTTGAGACCAGGCAGCCGGGAACCACCCAGCATCGCACCTCCTAGCTTGGCTACTCAATAGAGCATTACCAGATATGGCCACGTGGAGGCGCTAGGTAGGGGCTTGGGATGGCTAGAGTTATATTGGACGCTCCTCATTTGTTTTCCCCATTTTATACCCTCCCGTAGAAAGTTCATTTTTGATAATACAAACTTTGTTCACAACAAGCATTTAAAAGTATTAGTTCCTTCGGATTCCAATACTTTCAAAAATTATATCTTGCGATTTCCATCAGTGCCATCGAAATAAAAAATTACGAGTCGATTTTTTTTGGAACAAAGAACGTAAAAAAATATTTTGTCGAGAAAAAATTTTTGACTGTATATCAAGATTCCCGTGACCCTTATATATTTCACTAGTTTATATGGGTATATGCCTTTCCTGTTGTGAAATCATGTGTATCATTTTTGTAAAGAGATTTTAGTGGTTCCTACAATAAAATGGTTTACGTTATAAAACATTTAAATCTACTGTCACTAACGGACCACGGGAAAAAGTATTCTCATGAGAAAATGCACCCTAATCCTAATCGTCGAAGATTACGACCTTCCATTAGAGCATCTCCCGAAGAAGACCCCACCACAACTTGCAACTTATCTACGCATAGTAAACCCGACCGAGTGAAAGGGGCGTAGAAATTGAAAAATTATAGTAATGACTTTATGATTGCTTGCAGCGCCGTTTTTGCTTCACTAAGTAGGAAACGTCAGGATGATGACGACGACGACGGGGCTTAAATCTTCAGTCAATTCTTTTTTCCTCTTGGTAGTTTATGTCAGTCACTCACTCACTTACTCCAGTGGCGCGACAAGTGGTAATTGAACGGCGTCCCGGATTGCGTCAAATGTCAATTGAGAAAATCAACGCACCATTACTGCCGTTCCGAGCGCCTGCATTATTTAGTAATTATTATGAGACAATTTTCGGTATCCTCCTGCTGATGCTGCGGAGATCCAAGCGGCTTGCGCTGTGTGCAGATTCAAGTAGGAACCACTCACTCAAGTGCTCCCACGACGATGGCACAAGGGTCCGCTTCACAAGCGCGCAGCGCAGGGCACAACGAAACTTTAAATGGGAAAATACAATTATCATAAGCGCATACATCATGCCGCCTTTTATGCTGCCAGAACTGAGTCGCCACGTTAGGCTAGAGGGTTAGGTAGCTCGACTCGACAACACGAGAACAGTCCTTTGGAGCATGTGTGTGCGGTTGAGATGGGAAAATTTGAATTTCAAGTGGAGAGGAAACACTTTCGGCGAAAAAAACACACTGATAGCTCGTCTCGTCCCCGCTCGAGCTGCCGAGCATTTTGCGAGAACAGAACAGACCCTAAAGTTGGACGACTGCTAAGTGCAACCGAGTAGTTGCTACCTATTTGAAGTTTTTTGTTCGTCGTCGTCATCGTCGTCATTTTTTTTTCGTCCGCCACTCTCCGGGCGAGAGGTAAAGTACTTGCCGAAAGTTTTCCAGCGAGGTGTGTCATATAGCGCATCGTTTTGAAGTTTTCCTTAAGTTCTTTTTGTTTCACTTTTTTTAATGGCGTTGTTCGACAACAGTACAGTTTGTGAAAACTGTGACAACTCAGTGACTGCATGGGGAAAAATACCGGTGAAATTGAACTCGATGCGGTGAGAGCAAAACGATGGGATCAAGTTAAATCGAAATTTTATGCTGCGGGTTAAATTGACATCGAATAGTACCTACGTGCTACGTACGGTATTTCTTTTACGAATCAATCATTGAATTATCAATCTTGGAAAAGATACAAAAATATATGAAACTCTTTTAATATGAGGCTAGTGTCACATATGCTTCCAATTTCTATCGACGTGAATTGAAAAATATTAATGGGTCGACCCAAGCTAGTGTGCTAGTGTGGAACAAGTGTGAAGCAATTGTGACACTGGTGACAGCTACAATGTGAAATGAAATGTGAAAATGATGGATTGACTAAACGTTTGGATGCGCTTCAGTTACCGTTGGTTGCTGGTCGCATTCGATGTTCGTCGTATGATAAGATTTCTTTCCTATGCTGACAGTTGTATTGCATTCTCCCACATTTTTTTCAATATGCTTAACTTGAGCAGGAAGATAACGAAGAAAAATTTAAAAAAAATCAAAATCAATCAGTTGAAGCAATTATTCATCGTAAATTCTCTAATATGGAGAAGGTTTCGTTCTGCAGATGTAAAACCGAAACAGTGATTGATAGTTTTTCGATTTCAAACAATTTGAATCTGTTTGTTCAAACTAACTAACATATTTTTCTTTCTTGTCATTCCAGGTAAGCTACAAAAACTACAAAACCCCGAATGTGGCAGACTGAGTTATATCGAGTGTGATTGGAGATAAAACAAAAAGCAGTTTATATCGCGCCCCGGTTGGCAGCAAATAAATTCTCCATCAAATGGTTTGCGCTGAATCAATAAATTAATAAACAAGTAGTGCAGCCGCATGCGCCGTCTGCCTTGGGTGCATTAATCAAGATCAGTGTGACGTGAGTGGCGCGAATGAGCGCTTGGCGCCTTTTTCGCTAACGGCGCAGCGCAGCGCAACAAATCGCGCACCCTAGAGATGTGAAGTGTTTGTGCTCATGACGGTCGACAGGGACGACAGACAGATTCGTGTAACATATCGCGTGAGCTGGTAATTATAAATCACCGAGGCGCGCTCGTGCTCGGACGATTTATAACGTCGACCTCCTGTGGTCAGCTTGAAAAGGATTTGTTCGAGTTGACATTCGCGTGCAGTATATTGACTGCGATTTTCTATTGCGAGATCATGCCCAAACTGTTGCAGACATTGCCTCTGAGCTATTGAATGATATTATAGCAAAATATTTTGACGAGCTGACTTGACCTAAGTTAATGTGCTGCTGACGAAATTTTCGATTTTTTAACCGGCTATTAATTTTTCACTTCAACTTAGCCTTTACGATTGTCTGAAAGGTTAACACAGCAGCCTCAAAGATTCAGCTCCGTTCGATGTCTTTGAAAATTTTCGGATAAAATTTGATGCTTGCGTGAAGTATTTTTCTGAACATTGGTTTTAATGGTAGCAAATCCACATTCTTCAAAACACTTATCGGCTGCAAACGCCATCTTCCACAAAAATGTTAAAGGGTCTTTGACTTAGCAGAAAAAACTGACACAATTCGAGGCTAATACTTCTCCGCAACAACAGAATTTTTTTGTCCACAATTAATTCTTCCTTCAACTGTAAAAAGCAACATATGATTTTGCAACATCCAGTAAAGTTTGGGTTTGATTCAGTTCAGGAAATTTTACAAAGCTCTTTTAAAGAAAAGAAAATCTCAATGTCTTACGCTTTCAATAATTTTCTTATTTAAAAAAAAATCCATAAAACTAAGAAGAAAGAGAAAACAATATCTGTGTGAATAAAAGATGTTGTTTTTTTATTTTCTGTGAGATGGTGTCGATAGCTTTTCAAGGAAAGGGAGCAAATATATGATGCGAAAAATTTGATAAACTAGAAAATTTGGATATACAGACTGAAAGTACATGGGGTTTTATCACAGAACAGAAGTGGAAGTCCGAACGATTCGGCGATCAAAACTGGTAACCGAGTCTTTTTTGTTTTTATTTTTCTTTGGGAAGGTTTTCGCATAGAAGCGAATAACAGCAATATAAGCAGAACGCTCGCTGCCAATCGCATAGCAGCTTTCACATGCTTTCGTGTGCATTCGTATGCGTTCGTGTGTTTTCGTGGAAAAAAGTGACTCACTACCGCCAGGTTCGCTAGTATCTGTAGAAAGTAGCATGTACGTGTTTGGATTTCTACTTCCACTTCTGTTCTGTGGTTTTATGGTACGCAGGTCCCACCTTTCATAAAACTCAATGTATTTTTGACATATACAGGACATATTCCAGCGTTACGGGACATTTTTACTGTGTAAATTGCTTCCTGTTTCACCAACTTTTTGGCAAATACCTTGTAAAATAAATGATTATAGAGCACCTTATTTTTCACATGCATGCCATAGATTTGATGAAATAGGAACTGATTTGTATAGTAATAGTAGGTGTGGTGTCCCGTAACGCTGGAATGTGTCACAGTGGAATTTCGATTTGCCTCGATTTTGGATTTTGGCTTCCAATTTTTTGTATCGCAGCTTTCGGAGCCTTTCCTTCCGCAATGTTCTGTGTCCCAAATTTTTGTTTTCTAACTTTTTTCTTTCCCAAATTTCTCCTTTCCAAACTTGTTTTCTAAGTTTTTTCTTTCCCAAATTTCTCCTTCCCAAACTTCAGTGTCCCAAATGCTTGAGTTCCGACATTTTGTGTTCATCTCCTTTCCCAACTTTTTGTGCTCCAGCATTTTGTATTCCAAAATTTTATGTTCCTACTTTCTGTGTTCCAACTGTGTCCCGGATTGTTACTCACTTATTTTTTGTGTCCCAAATCTTCGTCTTCTCAGTTTTTGCGTCACAACTTTTGGTGTTGAAAACTTTTTACATCCCAGCTCAGCTACTTGACTTCCAGCTTTTGATGTCCCAGTTTTTAGGTTCCATCATTTCATGTCCCAACCTCTTACGTTCCAAACTTTTGTTTGCCAACTGTTTGTGTTCTAATATTTTGACTCCCAATGTTTGGTATCGTAGCTTTCGGAGCCCCAACTTTTTGTATCCCTGCCTCTCCTTCCGCAATTTCTTGTGTCCCAGCTGCTTGTGTCCCAAATTTTTGTTTTTCAACTTTTTGCTTTCCCAAATTTATCCGTTCCAACCACTAGTGTCCCAAATTTTTGAGTTCCAACAATTTGTGTTCCAGCCTATCGTTCATCTGTATTTCAAATTTTGTGTTACAACCTCTTCTTCCTCAATTTCTTGTGTCCCAAAGTTTTGTTTTCCTACTTTTTGTTCTTTGAATATCCCAATTTAGTGCAGCATTTCTGTCTAAATTTTTGTGTACCCACTTTTTGTGTCCCATCCTCTTCTTTCCCAACTTCTTGTGTCCCAGCATTTTGTATCCCAAAATTTTATGTCCCTACTATCTGTGTTCTAACTTTTTATCTTCCAAATTTTGGAGCTTAATTTTTTTGTTTGAACTTTCTATGTCACGGCTTGTCACTCACTTATTTTTTGTGTCCCTAATTTTCATCTGCCCAGTTTTTGCGTCACAACTTTTCGTGTTGAAAATTTTTTGTATTCCAACTACTTGACTTCCAGCTTTTGATGTCCCAGTTTTTTAAGTTCCATCTTTTCACGCCCCAACCTCTTATTTCCCATAAATTTGTTTGCGAACTTTTTGTGTTCTAATATTTTGTGTCTCAATTCTTTAAATCCCAGCAATTTTTGGTGTCCCAATCATTTGCCTCCCAGCTTTTGATGTTCTCACTTTTTGTGTTGCAAAATTTTTCTGTCCCACCTTTTTATATTCTTACTGTTTGTGTCCCAATTTTTTATGTCCCACCGTCACGTATTCCAGCTTTTCATATGCCAAAGTTTTGTTTCCCAATTTTCTATGTCGAAAATTTGAGTAACCCAACTTCCAGTGTCCCACGTTTCGTGTCCAAAAATTTTGTTTTCTGTCTCTCAATTGTTTATCTTAATTTTATGTCCCAATAATTTGTATTTCCATTTTTTGTCTCCCAACTTTTCAAGTTACAGCAATTTGGTGACAAGTTGGTGGCACAACTTCTTGTATTCACAAGAATTGTGTTATGTGTTCTTACTTTTCTTATACCAACTTTTTATGTCCCAACTCTTTTCTCTCAACATTTTAAAGACCTTAAATATTGCGATCTTTCGAAAAAAATTGCAGTATGATAGTAATTACACGTAATATCAATAGAAACAATAATATAAGAAAAAGAATCAGAACTAAGAACAGCGGAGACTCAGGTACGATAATGATATAGGTATATCTATCAGTCATTCGTGTTTTATTTTTACGTGTCCCAACTTTTTGTCTCCCAAATTTTGGTGTCCCAACTTTCTGCATGCCAACTTGATTTGTATTTCGCTTGTGGCGCACAGTTTTGTTTCCCACCTTTTCGTGTTTCAATACTTTGCGTTCCAAGTTTTTGTGTTCCAATTACTTAATTCCATGCTTTTGGTACTCTAATTTTTTGTGTTCCGACATTTTATGTACCAACTTTTAGTGTTCCAGCCATTCCTTCCAGGGATGATTCGATCACTTCGACTCCGTTTTGATTCATTTGACAGCACCGTCTCACCCGACCATAATTTGACAAGGTTTTGTATGGGACATTTGAATAACTAGTTATTATCTACAATTTTACTGGAAATAGTTTTGCTGTAACTTTTGTATTTACGGTGCTAAGAAGCTCATTAGAACCTCATTGAACGTTTTCGATGTAGGTGACCCAAGCTTTTGAGTACCAACTTTTCGTGCTTCAATTTCTTGTGTGCGAGCGTTTTGTGTCCCAAAATGTTGTCTGTCGACTTATGTTCAAATAATTTCGGTACCTTATTTTTATTTTCCAGCGTTTCGTTTATTAATTTTTTGGTCCCAAACCATTTGTCTGCTAGTTTGGATTCCAAGTCTTATCTTTTTAAGTTCTGACTTTCCATGTCTCCACTTTTTGTCTCCTAATTTTTTTCTCCCAACTTTTTGTCTCCCAACTTTGCGTACCAAATTTTTATTTCGTAAGTTAATCTATAATAGCTTCTTGTGTTTTTTTCTCCTAGCTTGGTGTGTTTCAGCGTTTTGTGTTCAACCTGTTCATGCCACAACTTCTTGTGTCTCATTGTTTTTTGATCAGAAACAATGAGACAAAAGAAGTTGTAGCATTAAAAGGTGGAACACAACTTCCTCTCCCACTTTTTATCTCCCGCTTTCCACAGCATTCACACTCTTTTCTTCCAACTTTTTGCGATCCAACTTCTTGTGCTTCCGCGTTTTGTGCTCCTGTGAGTTCTATCTTTATACATCCCAACCTTTGGTGTCCTAACTTTTTTAGTTTCTTAACTATTTCGTCCCAATTCCTTGTCACAACCTTTTTTCTCTCAATTTGTTGTCTCAACTTTTTGTGTTGCAGAATTTTGTGTTCAAACTTTTTCTGTACAAGACTTTCGTTCTCCAACTTTATGAGACCCAACGTTTGGTGTACTAACTTTTGGTATTCCAACTTTTTATATGCCAATTTTTCCAGTTCCAACTTTCTCAATTCTTTTTGGCTTTTTGTTTCTCATTTTGTTGACTACCAAGTTTTAACTGCAAATTTTTTGTGTACTACAACGTTTAGTGTCGCAACTGTTTGTGTCACAACGTTTTGAATTCTGAATTTGATCTTCCAACTTCTTGTGTTCCAACTTTGTGTTCCCCAACATTTTGGTCACTTCTTTGTCTTTCCGTCTTTAAAATTTTTGTCCTTCAATTTCTTGTACTCGACGTTTTTGTCTGCCACCTTTTCTTTTTACAGCTTTCTACCTCCCAATTTTGTATCTCTCCAATTATTGGTTCTCTCAGATGTTTGTGTCCAAACTTTTTACCTCTGTACTATACCAACATTTTCATGAAAGTTTTCATTTTTGTTCCATGAAGGTTGGTTGATTTTCTTTCAGCTTTCCAATGGTAAGTTTCGGATTGAAATCGGTTAATGTGCTCATGGCAAAAAAAAGGATTTTCTGATCAAAACCAATATAGCGGCCAAATCCAAAATGGTCGCGATTTTATTTTTCACTTCATTTGGGAGCCCTATTCTTAGTCTTTACAAAGCCGTACCGTTTGTTGTTTGTTTCATAGTGAATTGAGGAAATAACATAATAATTATATGAAAACTATGAACCTTGCTACAGATGATTTATCGTTTCATTTAGTAAATACCACTGTACATGTAACTTGAAAAATATACTTCATTGCATTTTTTGTCATATTTCTCATGGTGATTTAAAAACGAACGTTGGTGTGCTCATGGATAAAACGACGATTTTCTGATAAAATCCAAGATGGCCGTCAAAAAATTTTTTTATTTATTTAAAAGAAAATTTTGAAACTAAATAAGGCTCGAGCTTGAAAAAATGAAATGAGCAATTCTCGCTGAAACGGTTCCACTACTGACACGAGGACTTCAAATATTGGAACTTTTGCGCTTAACTGGTTGAAAATGGTTAAAAAATAAGAATTGCACTTTTAATGCCTCGAAATAGTGGGCCCCTCGTTTGCCAAGGGGCCTGACAGGTTCGAAAAAAGTTTAATTTTGAGCAAACCTTGAGATCTATATCATGTGATATTTCATAAATTTGGCATGAAACAACTAACAAATGGCCCGGTTCTATAAAGAAGAACAGGGCTTTCAAATGGAGTAAAAAATTGATTGGCGGATACCTTGGCTTTGATCACCATATTGGATTTTATAAAAAAAATCGCGGTTTTCACCATGAGCCCCCAACCGATTTTCATTTTAACCACCATTGGAAAGCTGAGAAAAAATGCTACAAGAAACATTCATAAAATTAGGTGTGCAATGGCATTAATGGAATAAAACAACTAGTTGTTTGTAGCAAGGTTCACAATTTTCATATAATTATTGTGATATTTCCAAAATTTGCCATAAAACAAACTACAAACAACAGGGTTTTGTACAGAGGAGTGATAGGGTTTATAAATGAAGTGAAAAAAAATCGACGACCATCTTGGATTTGGCCGCCATGTTGTATTTCATCAAGAAATCGCCGTTTTCACCATGACACCCCACCGATTTTAATTTCAAGACCACCATCGGAAAGCTAAGAAAAAATGCTATAAGGAACACTCATCAAATTATATGTGTAGTGGCATTAAATAAACAGACCCTTTACAGATCCGGGCCATTTGTTAGTTGTTTCATGGCAAATTTATGAAATATCACAAGATATAGATCTGATGGTTTGCTCAAAATTCAACTTTTTTTTAACCTGTTAGGTCCCTTGGCGAACGAGGGGTCCACTATTTCGAGGTATTAAAAGTGTAATTCTTATTTTTTCACCATTTTCAACCAATTAAGCGCAAAAGCTCCAGTATTTAAAGACTTCGTGTCAGTAGTGGCCCCGTTTCAGCGAGAATTACTCAAATGATGAAATGATGAAACAACATTGAAAACAACGATGAGACCAGTTTACAGCACAAATTGCAAAACGATTTGTCTCGACTCTTTTGGATCGGAATGAAATTTGGCTGTTATATTGGATACAACGCAAGGGTTCATTTTTCAATAAACTTTTGTTTTCAATTAAGTTTCACAATCGACGAAGGGGACGGTATGGGAATTGACCTAATTGGTTCCAATATGGAATCATTCGTGATCCTGACCGTACAGAACGTTGGTGTCTTCGACAAAGTTGTTCAGCAGATCAAGGACTATGTTGGATTGTAGTATTTCGAAATGGTCTCACTACGGGGCGCTAGTATATATGTAATATTCTTATATAGGCTGTATTTTGCTCTGCTCACTATCTAGAAAGTTGCGGTCTTCGGGAAGGTTATTCAAATGACTGCCAGCTTCAAGATGGTATGGAAAATAGCGCGGAATTGAATAGCATTTCCATTAAGACGGTCCCTATTAGCGTTCTTATTGGGGGGATTGCTGTATAGTATTGATAGTATCCAAACAGAGCGCGAAATTGGGTAGGGGAGATTCATTAAAGCAACACTTGTGTGTACCGTAGTAAGTGTACCGTTCGACTTTACCCAAGCTGCAGGCTCCGCTGATCGAACCAAGGTATAATGACCATTGTAGACCATAATTTATAAACTGAATTTTTGGTTTCGGCTGACTATAAAACATTAATGCATGTATTAAGTTGATACTATTGTCAGTAGTCTACTTATGCTTGACGAATAAATAAATAAACGCCGCCTACAAGTAAATGTGTCAATAAAAGCAATTTTTAATAAATATAGCTGAAGTAAGAACAAAATTTGGCAAAATTTTCTTTTCACGTCACTTAGGAAATATAGAACCACTATTTTGATCGATATGTTGCATCTCAAATAAAAGCTGTGTTTGTCTAAATATCATCAATATTACCACTAGCTTTATTAAATAAATGTCTAATGTTTTCACCATAAATAGAGGCCTAAAAGCTATTGCGAACTTTCATGCCATACATCCCATACATCATTTCTTCCCACATATAGAGAGTTCCATTCTGTCCATCAATTTATGATGGATTTCCAACCCAAAGGAACTACGCTACTTCCGTCATCAAATTCAGCTCGATGACTCCATCGAGTTAGCAGCAACGATTATTATTATTATCATTATAATGGTAGTGACATGTCAGTAAACACTTCCTCTGCCTGCCTCCTTACCACAACGCTCCCGTTTGTCATTCATATGAGCTACGACCGAACCGATTACTCTACATAGTACCGGCCGGTGCCATTCCCATCGAGCTGTGCGAATATTTGCCCACTTCGAAGGCCTATTTCAGGAGCTGCTCCTGAACCTCCAACCACCTTCCCCCTTTTCCACATAGGAAACTTTCTTTGTCATTTCCTGTTTGTCTTCGCCTTACTCCATTTGTCGGTTCCAGGTCTACGAAATGGCACATCGGTTTGTTCGATGCTCAACTGTTAAAGATCGCCATCGTCGTTGTCGTCGTCGTCTTGCACAGTGTCGTAGCCAGTGGCTGCCAAACATTGCATAACCTGCCGCTGGATTGCCTGCAACACTACCCGACCGATCCACAAAACCCGAACCGAAGTCTTTTGTCTCCAAACGCCACGACGTCGTCGTCGGGCCGACCTGTCGAGAGGAAGAAACACACCAGAAAAGCTTTTATCAAAATTACCTCTCCAGCGCGTTATGTTGGTACGGCGGACAAGAAACTCGGTTCGTTTCGCCATTAGCGTAAGTCCTTGCTTCCCCTTAGCGCCGCCGGTAGTGTTTTGGTGCGCAAATATTTATGCAAAAATATTATTTCGCGAAGTGTGATTGAGGAGGCGTCCTGAGAGCTTCCCGGTTTCATAATAATGAAGCATATCATCTGCATGCTCCAGCGCGGGCGAGTCGATATGACACCGTTCCCCTCCGAAATGGAGCACTTGTTTAACTAGGATCACAGCCGACTTTGCAGAGCTAAACCAAACAATGGCAGGCTAGTCGGTAGAGCGGGGCTTTCACTCCATTCTTCCTGGCCAGTTTCGAAGTGAAGGAACACTGAACTGACTGACACTTTGGGCTGTGGAATATACCTACCTTCGGTGACACAGTGTGATTGTATGCCGCGACGAATGACGAGACAAAAGCCCCGTACAAGCTCTTCAAAATCCAAACTATCCGGGGAATGAAAAGCTCGTTGGCCGAAATGGGAAAATTTGCACTCGGTTGGCTGGGTTAGAGGGAGCCACGCTTTCGGTTCGTTCACTTTTCCCGGGAACACCGCGCTCGGGGAAACGGAACAGCATGAATCGAGGGGCACTTTGTCAACCGAAATCAGTTTCCGGAGCAGAAGGATTTAGGTTGAGTGGCAGTTTCATTTCCAAACCAGGTTCCGTGTGGAACCATCGTTCCCCGTTAGCTGGGAAGTGATTTAGGCGTACACTAAATTCGGTAAGAGGATTTGCGGTAAATTGAAAGGAAATTTTGTTGAATTCAAAATAGTCACCAAATTGAAACGCGCTTTGCTAGCTAGTCACACTCGTCGTCGCACAGTGGATCCTCTCCATACAAAAGCTGGACAAAAATAAAAAAGTTGTCCAAAGATGATGAAAATTCCTCTTAAGGGTAATTTTGGGTCTCTGAATCTGATATTTGCATCTAAAATGGTCTAAAATTATCATATGAACGTCTATGGTTGATTAAAAAAATATTAATACTGTAAATCATATACTTTATTTTTCTGTAAATACCTTTTATGAATTTTTAGTGTTTTGCAACAAACTGAACTACTAAAATTAAAATAAATTGGGCAAGCTCATGTTTCCAATACATAACTGTGTTTCAATTTGAAGTATTATTTCATATTCACGTATGTTTTGAAACACGTTAAACTGTTTTTTTGGCTATAGTGTTTCTTGCTATCCTTGAATTTATGAAGCAATTTGAAAGATATTGAAGAATAACAAAAGTAATGACCTAATATGGAAGCGACGTATGAATCAGAGAAAGATTTCGTTCGATTTCAGATATTTAAGATGATAAAAAAATAATAAAGAATCAGGCATGGCACAATCATTTTGATTCAATTCACATTCATTTGACAGTACCGTCTCAATCAAGCAGAATCTGAAAAAGTTATGTATGTGGGATTTGTAGAGCTAGTTATTATCTTCAAATTTGCTGAATAAAGCTAGGCTGTTTCTTTTTTATTTAAGGTACCCCGTTGGTAACCAAATGAGCATTCACTTGACTACCAACGGGGCAGCAGCATTGTAGCACAGTAAATACAAAAGATACAACCCTGTTTTATTCAGCAAAATTGTAGATAATAACTAGCTCCACAAATGCGACATACACAACTTTTTTAAATTTTCCTTAATTGAGACGGTACTGTCAAATGTATATGAATTGAGTCAAAGTGATCGTGCCAACCCTGTTCAGAATTCATCAAATTTGAGACCTTGGCGCAGAACGGCGCAAGATGCCACTATGATTTTTGAAAACTAGACAAAATTTCCTGTAAAATGAAACATGAGCGGTCGATGCACTAGTATGCACTCCTAAGTAGATGGCGTCCTACAGACCGAAACACTGTTTAAATATCAAATAATAACGTGTATTTTATATTGTAACTTTTATAACAATGATGTTTTGTGAAATCTAAAAATTCCATTGGATTCCCAAGAAAATTTCCTATCAAAACACATCTTTGCATGGACTAGTGTTCAATATTTTAAACTAACTAAAACGAATTGAATATTACAGGGTGTAAAGTTTTCGCATTGCGAATTTCAACAAATTTCACTGACTTTGGTTTCTTCAAAAAATTCTACAAGCTTTAGTTTTTACTCGATTTACTTGAAAATTTGGCATGTATATATTCAATGATATTACATTTAAGAAAAAATATGAAAACCATAAAAATCGAAAATCGATTTTGGCATTTTTGTCCGGCCCGGCCCCTCTGTGCGTCGGTGCGATAGACTCAAGCAATTATGTCAGAACAGACTTGTGAGCTCTCACTTCACATTAATGTGAAGGCTAAATAAAGTTTGTCCTTAAACGGGGCTCCGCGAATATCGACTGGTCTGTGCCCAGCTCCACTGGTCGAAGTCGAAGTCAATGCACGATTCAATCTGCAAAGCAAAAGTTATCTCTTCTGCAGAGGACGAAAAAATCCGTGGTAACATTCTCGTTTTCCGCACCATAAACGCCAAAATTCGGTCAAAAAACATCCTCCCCGGAAAACCATCTTGCTCAGCTCATTCCATTAGTGGCTTTCGCTGGAAATCGTCCAAACAGTTTCCTTCCTCCGAAACCAACGACGTCATCGCGTTACTTCCTGTGTGCTAGCGCCGTTCGAAGCGATTTCGGTCGGTGAAAAACTGCAAGGTGCACCTTTCCGGTCTTATTCCGCCACTCAAACAGCAACAACGAATGGGTAAATGTTTGACCAGGGTGCCATCCGTAAATAAAACTAACTAAAATTTATACTGTTTGCTACGGTGAGTGAGATTCCCCTTCTTGGAAACCCAGTTTGCAGCTCCAATGATGGAAGCCTTTCGGTGGAGAGAAGAAAAAAAAAAGTTTTCGTGGTTGGCATTCTGATGCACACCGAACGGAGCCGGGTGTTTGCTTAATTTTGAACTTTACGTGGCATCTAGGTACCTACCTACCTACTGTTTGGTTGCTTGTCTGAGGTGAGTTTGTGCTTGTCAGTTTTCCTAGTTTTGGTTCCTCCCGCTACTGCTGATCCGGTACCATGCATAGTAGCAGCGGAACCACATTCCGAATGTTGTCCGGAATGTGGACAATTGACAAAAGTTTAAACCGAGAGCCATAGCGTACCTACCTTGCCGACAATGAAGTTGAACGGTTTAAGGATAATGAGCATTTTGCGGCTAGTTTGGTGTGGTTGTTTAATGGATTTATAGGGAATGATTAGTCCTAGCGTTGATTTTAATGAAAGTACTTGTCTGTAAACTATTTTTTTACTGGTGGGAGAAAACTTATTGTATTCGACTATATTATTCATTGAGCGATCCCGAAAATTTTTAATTTTCAGATTCCATGATTGATGCTTAATTCTATGAGTAATACATCTTAAGATTCGCTGAAAGTATAACTTTTTTAAAACCGACCGTTAATTTGGTGAACGAAGAGGCCACTGTTGCGTGGCTTTAATAGTTTAATTCTCATTTTTTAACCATATCACGTCAGGTAGTCACCAAGCTGGGGCACAAGGTTGGGACCAGAAAAGCTGAAACATAAAAACCAAAGGTCACCAAAGGTCAGAAAACAAAAAGGGGGGACACGAAAATTTGGGACACTTGATAATGGGACGGCTGGAGCACGAAAATCTTGTACACACTAAGTTTAGGCACAAAAAGTTGGAACACAAAAAGTAGTGACAAAAATTGAGAAACAAAAGGTTGTTTCAAATGCTTTGGCCATACAAAATTGGGAAACGAAGAGATGAGAGGCAGAAAGTTGAGGCACAAAAAGCTGGTTCATACGAAGTTGGAACTCAAATAACTGAAAGAATTCAATGGCGAAACCAAAATTAAAGTTGGGAGACAAAAATATGATGCACAAAAATTGGGGATGCAAAACTGAGATAAAAAATTGAGAAATAAAAATTTGGAACATATAAAAATTATAAATAGTGGGAGACGAAATTTTTGGAAACGAAACGTTGACACATAAGAAGTTGAAGCGTAAAACGCTGCGACACATAAAGTTAGTAATTGTAACCAAATAAACCAAACCAAATAAAAATATTGAGTCATGAAAAGCTGAAAATCATAAAGTTGGTAGAAAAAGATTAGAGAAAAACGTTGGGTCACCAAACATTTGGATGTGAAAAGTTGGAACATAGAAATATGTGACATTTGTGTCACAAAAAAACAATTTGGAACACAAAAAATGGGACATCAAAAGCAGGAAAATAAAAATTTTGAAGAAAATATTGCTGCACAAATAGTTGGGTCACAAAAGGCTGGAACACAAGAAGTCAAGGAAAGCGCATAAAGTTAGAACACAAAAAGCTGAGATACCAAAATCTGGGAAACAAAAAGTTGGGACATCAAACAAAGACGGAGACATAAAAGTACGAGGCACGAGAGTCCGGTACACAACAAAATAGTACACAAAAAATTGAAACACAAAACTGGGACATAAGATGTTGAAACAAAAATTAAAAAATAAAACGTTGTTACAAGAAAATTGAACCTGAAAGTTGGGACACCAAAATTGCCAAGCAAAAAGCTGGAACAGAGGAACTTGGAACTCAAAAAGTTAGAGTAAAGAGTTGAGACTAAAAAAATAGAGTCGAAAAAATTTAAACGCATTAACTTCTGGAAAATTTGGGGAGGACAGTTAGCACGAAAAACTTAGAACACAATTAGCACAAGAAGTATAACACCAAAAGCGTGAAGACAAAAAATTGACGCACAAAAAGTAAGCATACAACATTGAGACTAAAAATTGAGAGAGAAGAAGTTTGGATGCTAAAAAATTAGAAGATGAAATTATAGGACTCGAAACGCTGGGACGCAAGCAGTTGGGACACTGCTGGTACAAAAAGCTGAGACCCAAAATGCTGAGGAGGAAAAAGTTGCAACATAAAAAGTTGGGACAGAGCAATCTGGGAAACAAAAATATGGTGCACGAGCTGGTACATACTAGGCGGAACATTACTGGTTAAGACATAAAAATTTGAGAAACAAAAATTTAAGGCACGAAAAGTTGGAACACAAAAAGGTTGGACTCCAAAAATTATGGCCCAAATGGTTTGAACCCCAAAGCTTGATAGACGGTGCTGCACAGTGGGACGGTTTCAAAAATAGGAGGACATCAGCTTTTGCGTAGAAACTACTAAGTTTGTGTCTTCACAAAAGTTTCTTGATTTTTAAAGTACTATTTTGTCATACCAAAAAAATTGCATTAAGGTGGTTGGTCAATAAATATTCAAATTAACTTTTTTATTTAAAGCCAAAATTAAACAAAACCCAAGCAAAAGTTATAGAAAATGTTATTTAAGAAGTTTTTGTAGAAGAAAGAAAACATCTATCTTAAGGGAAAAAAGTTCTAGTGCTACAAACTAATGTAGCCCCTTAATGCCAGTTATTCTATTTTTTTTATTATTATTTTCATTTCTACGCATTTTCGATGTTTCAGGAAGTTTAACATCCTATGAAAATACACCTTTTTGCTGAAAGAAGTGTAGCTCTACCTTGGTTTTCGAGCTATTCCAGTTTTTGTCTAATTTTGAAACAATTTTTAAGGGGCTTTATTTTAAAGACACGCAGGTAAGCGCGGCCAATCTCCGCTTCCTTACGTACTGCAATGTAGTGTGTTTTATTTCATATGTATGTAACGTTGGAACATTTGAGAAAACTGTTAATGAAATTACCGATTTCCCAGGATTTTTTCCTTTAAAATCGAAATACGCTAGGTGCAAATGCCAAAAATAAGCATAAGCATAGGATACCGCCCGAGTGCTGCTACTTCGTTATTTAGCTAGGTGTAAATGCCAAAAATATATCAAAAACAAAAATGCTCGGATGTTAGTGTCTGAAATAAGCACCGCAAGCTTTGCCACATGATTGTTGATTATTTTTGGCAATATTTTTTCTTGCATATTTTGATTCAGAACTAAGAAATTATGTAAAATTGGGAATTTCATTTGCAGTTTTCTTAAATGTTCCACCGTGTCAAACATATGAAATGAAACACATTACATTGCAGTACGTAAGGTAGCGGAGATTGGCTGCGTAGACCTGCGCCCTTAAAAAAAACCCCTAAATATTGTTTCAAAATTAGACAATAGCTGGAATAGCTCGAGAACCAAGAAGGGCAGAGCTACACTACTTTGATCAAAAAGGTGTATTTTCATAGGATGTTAAACTTCGTAGAAAAACAAATCTGCGTTGAAATGAAAGTAACCAAACAAAATTTAGAAAAGCAGGTATTAAAGGGAGACATTAATTTGTAGCACTATAACTTCTTTCTCTTAAGAGATAGAAGTTTTCTTTCTTCTACAAAAACTCCTTAAATAACATTTTGTGCAACTTTTTCTTGGGCTTTGTTTAATTTTGGCTTTAAATAAAAAAGTTAAATTGATTATTTATTGCCCCACTCTCTTAATGCAAATTTTTTTGGTATAAAAAAAAAGTACATCGAAAATCAAGAAACTTTTGTGAAGACACAAATACAGAAAACTTAGTAGTTTCTACGCAAAAGCTGATGTCCGCCTTTCTTGAAATTCGTCCCACATCCCAGCGCGCTGGGATACGAAAATTTTTAGAACATAAGAAATCGACAGGCCCAAAATATTGGACACAAAACGCTTGCACACAAGAAGTTGAGGCACGAAAAGGTGGGACTCAAAAAGTTGGGACAGCTAAACCTCGTACACAATCAGCTGAGAGGAAAGGCTGGGACACGTAAAGGTGGTCATAAATAATTAAAAGTTGTTACATTGTTGGTAATAAATGCTGGATCACAAAAATTTGGAACACAAAAAATTAGTCCACCAAAAGCAGGCAGTCGAGTAGTTGGGCAAGAGAAAGTAGGTATACAAAGTATTAGAGCACAAAAAGTTGAAAGACAAAAATGTGCGTCAAATGTCGAGGCATGGAAAGCTAGGACGCAAAAAGTTGGGGAACAAAAGACAACCTAAGTTAATATGCCTTAATGTTGAGACATCTAGATTTGGGAGGTAACAAGTTGGGACACAAAAATTTAAAACAACAGTGACTGAGGGAGATGATCGTTCCTGATTCTGCACTGTTCTTAGTTCTGGCCCTTTTCTTATATTAATGTTACGTGTAATTAAGATCATACTGTATTTTTTTCAAATGCTCGTTATATTTTAGGCCTTTAAAATGTTGCGAAAAAAATAGTTGGGACACAAACAGTTGGTACACAAAAAGTAACATAAGAAGTTGTACCACGAAGTATCTCGTAAAGTTGCAAGATAAAAAGTTAAAATATAAATTGCGGGGGCACAAAATTGAGACAAGCAATTGAGTTGAGAGACAAAAAGCGGAGAGAAAATTTTTGGACACGAATGGTGGGACACAAGAATTCGGCACCTAAAGATGAACTGGAACACAACTGATACACATGAAGTTGAGAGACTAAAATTTTGAACACAAAAAGTTGCAACAGAGAAAATTGAGAAACAAAACTTTGGGACACGAATAGCTGGAATACATGAAGTTGGGACACAAAAAAATTGGGACACAAATAGTTAGAACACAATAAGGTGGGACACAACAATTTTTCAACACAAAAAGTGGGAACACCAAAAGTTGGGAGGCAAATGATTGGGACACCAGAAATTGCTACAAAAAATGCTGGGATTTAATAAACTGGGACACAAAATATTAGAACACAAAAATTTGGTAAAAGTTTGGGACAGAAGAGAACATGAAAAGATGAAACTTCAAAAGCTGGGACATCAACAACTGGAAGCGAAGTAGATTTCAACACCAAAAGTTGTTACGCAAAAAGTGTGGTAACGAAGATTCGTGACACAAAATCTAGGCTGCGACACAAAAGGTTCGAACACAAATAGTTAGGACTCCATAATTTGAAAGACAAAATTTGGGACTCAGAAAGTTTTGACATAAGAAGTTGCGAAAGGAGAGGGCGGGATATAAAAAGTTGGGACATGAAAGCCTGGGGCTGGGCTGGTTCGTTCGCTTTGACTAAATTTTGAGTCATTTGACAGTACCGTCTCAGCCGAGCAAAATTTGTCAAGGTTGTATATGGAACATTTGTAGAACTAGTTATCATCATCAATTTTGCTAAATAAAGCTTTGCTGTATCTGTTGTAGTTACGATGCTACAATGCTAGTACGTCATTAGTAACTAAATGAACGTTCATTTAGTCACCAATAAAGTACTAGCATTGTAACACTGTAAATACAAAAGATACAGTAAAACTTCTTTCAACAAAATTGTAGATAATAACTGATTCTACAAATGTCCCATATATAACTTTGTAAAATTTTGTTCGGCTGAGACGGTGCAGACAAATGAATCAAAATTGAGTCAAAGTGAACGATCCAGCTCTGGCCTGGGGAACAAAATTTAGAAAACAAGCGAACGCTAAGGTGGGTCACAAAAGGTTGGTACTCAAAAATATGGGAAACTTGAAACTTGAAGGACAAACTGGGACACAAGAACTTATAACAATTTCCTTTATGTAAGTGTGTGTGTGTGTGTGTGTGTGTGTGTGTGTGTGTGTGTGTGTGTGTGTGTGTGTGTGTGTGTGTGTGTGTGTGTGTGTGTGTGTGTGTGTGTGTGTGTGTGTGTGTGTGTGTGTGTGTGTGTGTGTGTGTGTGTGTGTGTGTGTGTGTGTGTGTGTGTGTGTGTGTGTGTGTGTGTGTGTGTGTGTGTGTGTGTGTGTGTGTGTGTGTGTGTGTGTGTGTGTGTGTGTGTGTGTGTGTGTGTGTGTGTGTGTGTGTGTGTGTGTGTGTGTGTGTGCGTGTGTGTGTGCGTGTGTGTGTGTGTGTGCAAGCGTGTATGTGCAAGCGTGTGTGTGCAAGCGTGTGTGTGCAAGCGTGTGTGTGCAAGCGTGTGTGTGCAAGCGTGTGTGTGCAAGCGTGTGTGTGCAAGCGTGTGTGTGCAAGCGTGTGTGTGCGTGTGTGGGAGAGATCCTAGGTGGAAAGATAAAGGGAAGAACAAAAACGTTACGCAGTATTCCACTCCAGTTTTCGTATCATAACATCATGCCAACTTACGAATTCTGAATGTAGCGCTACGTCTGCTTATTCAGCTCTGTGAGAATTTTAAAGGGTTGCAAATTATACTGTTTCCTTAAATTTATTGAATCATTTGAAGAATTGAAAGGAGTCGTCATGGCAGTTTCGGTGGTTATACAAGGATATAAGGATATTCGCATTGGAATAGCTGGAAGTTAAGTTGATCTGCATCGAAGCACATTGTAAAAAGACAAAAGAACCGAGAACAGAGAGATTAGGATTATTTGGTGAGAATATACCTTCCAAAATCAGATCCTCCCCGTTATATTCACGTCATAAACGTGAATTGAGGTTGTCTCCATACACATGCTCATTATTCAGCAACGACAAGATATAACAGTCGCCGATGTTCCGCCGGTTTCACATTGCTCTACAACTTCATTTTTTCCCAGACGCCGGCGACCGGTCCGGATTCGATTAGCCATACCTCCCTAGCTACTACCTAGTAGTAGAATACAACTACATTTCTTGTGCACAGCATCAGTATTCAACTGTACCGAACGATTTCGTTCGTATTTCCTTAGAATCACATTTTAAAATTTAGTATTCCTAGCACATTTTTTCGGTTTCCACTGGCAACTTCTGCTGCAATCTCGTTCGTACAACCCAACGGGGCTTCCCCCTCGCTTTCCCGTTGCCCTTACCGTCCGGACGTTCTCGAACAGCATCAGTAAGTAGTCTAAAATAGCAATCGAGTATAAAACAAGAAACAAGCATTTTATTGCATCTGCATAACCGGTGTATCGCCTCGGCTGGTGCTGTTGCTGCTGAGGTTGCTGCTGGTGGCCACCGAAGGCATAACTATGTGTATTGCCGTGGAGTAAAAGACTCCTTTTCCGCCGATGATGGTGGTATGGCACGGTGATATTGCATGTTTTATTGGCGCTTTTTTTTATGTCTACCACACCACGTTTGGTTGGGAATTTGAATTGTGTGACAGCAACGAACGAACGCTAGCAACTGGAAATCCACTTCTCACAATAACGCTTGACGACGCTCTATCGACAGGACCATTTTTATCGATTACTAACTAAAGCAGTAGAATTTTTTCCCATCTTTTGAATTCCGGGAAGTACTTGAACTGCAGCCCTGATTGGTTGACTATAATAATCGAGCAACAAGCAAAACAACCATCCGGTCTGTTATCAAAAGCACCCATAGGTCACTTGTGTACGCTCGTTCGTTCGTTCGTTCGTTCGTGTACCGTTGGTCGGTGGCTTACACGACGATAGTCTCTGGGAAACCAAAAGAGGATCACAAATAATAAAAATTTACACTCCAGTCCTGACCTGGCAAGGATTGTTCTGTTTTCTGGTTGCTGGTGTACCTACTGGAGAATCATCCGAATGCTTCCACCCACCCAACAAACGGTCAAAGATTGCTGACAGGCGAACCACCAATGCAATGCAATGTGTGCAAGGGGAGTCGCTCTGCGAGGTGCAGTGGCAGTTATTGTGGTTTATGTTGAAAGATGGATACACAGAAAGAAAGGCGGAATGGGTGGGGGGTAGGTGGGGGTCATACCTTGAAGCAATAACAGCACGACTCAATGAGGGCTACTGCAGATGTCGTTTTGTTTGGTTAAATGGCGGGTATTGTGTGTGTATCCTATATGCGAACCACAGGCCGGTCGCAGGTTGCA
Source organism: Sabethes cyaneus (assembly GCF_943734655.1). Lineage (NCBI taxonomy): Eukaryota > Metazoa > Arthropoda > Insecta > Diptera > Culicidae > Sabethes > Sabethes cyaneus. Next base: position 193,908,311 of record NC_071355.1, on the reverse strand, counting down.
GCACTTATCTTTCGTGTTACGGCGGAAGCCTTGGAACTGTGGTGTGCTCTACCGGTATCAACCAACCCAACCGGTGCACCAAGTGTTTTTCTGTGGATGTGCGTACTATTATTGGTACACAGCAGTTGTATAAGCACAAAAAAATCATGATCTTTAATTGGATTGGATGATATAGGACTTCCAAAGGGTTGTATTCGCTAACATGTATTCGGATTAGTTAAGTGGAATACAATGTATTAAAATATGAAACTTTTTCCAGCATTCATATTTTATGGCTGATTTTAATTTTAACTGATAATAATCTTGTGAATATTTTGCTGGTTGCAGAATTATTGTTTCCCCTGATACAAACCAGCCTAAGGCTGAAAGTCTCATAAATAAAGAAAAAAAAATTGTTTCCCATCATAATGTTGAGCATGCAATCTACTAGTAAAAAGGTTTCACAATTTTACAGTTCCACAATCATTCTAGTTTAAGACTCGGTCCCTAGTTGGTCTCTCACTGATTTTGAATATCGTCAATTTTCTGTATAGGCTCCTTATGATGCACCGATTTAAGTAATCTTATAAGGCTTATGGTAACGAAGTTGAACAAATTACCATAAAAGTCCATCTAACATGAATTGTTGCTGCCTCACATTCATGCCTCAAAGTAGACTACACTTGGGCAGGACAGCTAGGTACAGTGGGTTTTCGATTTTAGCATGAATCTAGAGCAGTGGTCCAAGCTCGCTCCCCTGTGGTACTCCAGAGATGTTGCTGTACGAGACGGGAAACTCGGATCTGATCTTCGCACTCAGCCTACAGTGTGTTAGGTACGATTGTTGTCACTTGCAAATGATCTTTCAGCTTTTCCAGCCTTGCAAGGAGGCTACCGTGATCCGCCCAATCAAACGCTGCTTTCAGGTCTGTGTACGCTGCATCAATTTACACTTTTTCATTCATGTTACACAAGCAGAACGAAACGACATCAACAAGATTCGTACAGAAACGTTTTGGGAAAATCCATGCTGCTCTGAAGAAATGTAGTGTTGATAACTAGCGAACAAAGCGTCGTTCAGGATTATCTCGAGTACTTTAGAGCTAGAGCGCAACGATTTAATCCCTTGATAGTTTTCAACGTTACGCGTAAAAAGCGACTTCAGTGTACTTGGTACAGCTCGTGATTCATGCGTCTGCGCCACACTTCATTTTCATCAACTTCCTTTAGCGTCCATGATTCATGTCTGTAAAGGGCCACCTGGAAGATTAGCGTTCTGTAGGGCGCCAGTTATGGGCGAATTTGCAAACTACGGGACTTCAGCTGGCTACATAATCCGTAGAAAGCCCGATTCACGACGGCAATTCGTCGTTTAACTTCGCGGTTTACATCGTTGTCATATGTGACCAAGGTATATAAATTCCTCCACTTTTTCATATAGTTCCCTATCTAACTCCATCTCGGCACCTTGGTCTCCCACGTTCCCTGCCAGCAAACATGTACTTCGTTTTGGCGGTGTTAATGTCAAGCCCCAATCTCGCCGCTTCCCTTTTAAAAGGCCTCTTCCACGGCTCTAAGGTTAATTCCGATGATATCGACGTCATCCACAAAACCAAGAAGCATGTGAGATTTCGTGTTGATAGTTCCGCTCATTTCCACGTTTGCTCTTCGTAGTTTTTCGATGGTAGTTTCTACAATCTCTTCATTTACGCGAAAAATCTTGAAGGTGATGACTTCGTTAGGAGTATTTCTAACCGCAGGGGCAATTTGGAGGAAGCAGGGAAACGATTAAAAGCCTGCTTGAGGTCTCAAGGTTGCATTTATCGCGCGCAGTCTTGGTTTTATGATCGTCCAGAAATAGATCTACAGGCAAACCATCTTCGTTTTTCTTCGTTTTGACAAATGACCAGAACTTCTTCGGATTTCTGCGAAGGTCTCTTTGTATTCGTAGCTGCTGTTCGTAGAGACTGTTTATGTAAAAAACGATTGTAAGCGAATGAACTGATCAACAGCGGGGTCAACATCAGAAGTTAATAACGAGGATCGCCAGTCGACCTGTGCAATTGCCGTTCTCAAACATGTCCATAATGTTCTGAAACACGACAGGGACGTTGCATTGACGTCAAGTGCTGGGTGAAGGGCATCGAGCGTGATAATAGTTTTAGCCGCCTCAGTAATTGAGCAATGTTGTACGGCAGGATCATTGGTAAGTATCAGATCTAACTAGTGATTATTCCCGTTTAGCTCTAATGCTCTGGATTAATGTGTGACTGGCTAGGCTATGGGAAAAGAAATCGGCTAAAAGCGCGGTACAGGCTGCGGAACCTTGAAAGCCTTGGTAGTCGATGCTAGGGCTAGGGTTTACATTTACAGGAATATTTTCGGCTCTCCTGCTGGTTGCGATCACTTCTAAAGACTGAAAATGCGCTCCCGAAAAGCAGTTGCGAGTGAATTCTTTCGTCAAACCAAATTTCCGTTAAAACAATTGTATCAAAGTTCGACTCTTTTACAGCAATAAAAAAAGTCAACGATTTTGGTTTGAAGTCCACGCACGTTATGGTAGTAAATCAGCAGCGGATTGGTGGAGCTCTTCTGAGGATCAGACACGGAGCTGGAAACGAGAATTGTAACATTGTAGAAATTGTTATAGAAGTTGTTCTACTTGCCTGGTCTGGAATTCTGGGAGGGTAGGATGACTGAAGTGCGCTGGCAGGAAGAGCTCGACCGTGACACGGGGAACAGAAGCCTCCATGCATGATTAAAACGTTGCGTCCAAGCATACAATTGACTGAGAGTGGAGTGGCGGACGTGATCGTAGCGTCAGAAACAACTACATTCCTGAAGATCTTGGAGCCCCAGCTGGATCCGAACTCGTCGAAGAAATTAATATGAACCGTGGAGTGGTATAGTAGGTGTTGAGAGGCGTTTGACGGCGCTCAATAGTTTTTTTTTGTGCTTGCAGTAAACCGGTTGAAAATTCCGTTGTGATGCCCGAAAATCCATCAATAACAAAAGTTGTTGAGAGTCGATGTCTCCATTCAAGAGTTTACCCACCAACAGCAGCAGCGATGGCTGTTTCTATCGAAACACCAAAAACCGTCTGATCAAACTTCCGATGGCACTGTTGGCAGAGAAACAATATTTAATAATCTATTTATGAACTCTGAAAGCATAAATTTCCCCTATTACTCTGCAAATGTCGGTTCTGTACCATGTCGGTCCTTTTCGCTTTTTCCGCTGTCGAAACGATTCAGTGAACAAACACCAGACCTCACAGCAGGTGGACGGTGCCCGGAATCGATGCTAATCTAATATGAAATCGCAATCAATATCGGGCGCGGATCGATTAGCGTGTGACACAGACAGGCAAACTGGACCCCAAACCGGGCCGCACTCACTCGGTGGCACTTTAACCCTCGCGCTCCGGGAGTCACGCCGGGTACGGGCGGTGGCGCCTCGGTCGATCGCAGCCGGTCAGATGCGGTCGATGTGCACAAAAGTCTACAAACGAGTAAAAATTGGCACTAAACTAGTTTTCCCCAGCTATAATTAAATGGATATTAATGGCTAGCCGGAGCTAGTCCAGTCGAGCCACAGACTACGTATCCGAGTGACTATCAAGTCTAGTTTGTTCGGTTCGGTTGCATCATCGTCATCGTCGTCGTCGTCGGCGAATGAGTAGAGTGCACTGCTTTTTTTTGCACAAATCGATTGGTTGCTTTTGAAATCGAATGAAAAAGCGGCAATGATAAAATAAATGATATTTCACCAATTACCGTCATAACGAGCGGCATTGACTCCGGCATCAGGTCGATAAAACGGACGGGCAATTGGTTTAACGTGCACTTAGCACTGGTTTAGGTTTTTTTTAATGTGAAAGAGAACGTAATTGTTAAAGCAAACATAGCTTTAAAACTAATTTTCACAGCAGAGCTTGGGGCTAGTAAATTAGAGCTATTATGAACTTCCAAACAAAAAATCGTAAACGAATGCGGTACTCGAAAAGGTTAAACAATTGTACACAAAACATCAGCCACGTGCCGCAAGGGCTCTAATCAAGTGAGTTCATATGCCGATGCCGATCGAACCGACATCGGCTTTCTTTGCATAGTAATTTGCATACCACATTTCCATGCTCGATTACACACGTAGGCATGCATTTCGATTGAATAGCGCTGAACTCCACGAAAGGTTGCGCCTCACGGGGTCATGGCATGGCACACATATTCCGCATATCCTTCGCCGATGCAACCACGGCGACGACGATGGAATGCCGCGCTTTCTTTAGGCTATGCATAAATCATGGGATAATTTGTGTGCCACACCGTACCGCATCATCATCAGTGCTATAAGTACAATGCATTCACGGCTCAGTAAACAGCACTCACGGGGCCAGTCGTGCACGGTTCGTGTGTGTTCCGCTACTGCCATTTTCCTATGTGTGTTTTGTTAAACACACGTCTAAATTATAGGTAATTAGCAGTGGTTCGAAGCAGCAGTTCGCGTTTGTGTTGCGTCTGACATGTTGTTCCTTCATTCCCCAGTCGGGACAAGAACCAACAACGGGATCTAGTTCCCGTCTCATTCCACTTCGCACCTTCCAACTACGGAAGAGACATGTTTTAATCCCCTTCTAAGCCCCAATCCTTCACCCGACAACAACTGACATCGACAGCGAGCCGGTCGGTGGGCGAAAGAACGTGATGACAGCAGATCGTGACTTACCAGAAGGTAACTTCTTATTTCGCTTTTGCACCTCGTTTCTTGCGGAACCTCGTTAGCCCCGTTCGGTGCATTACTGAAAAGGAAGATTCGCTTCTTGTTTTGCTATACCTACCTAGTCCTACCTATCTGCCGGCCGTGCGCGGTAGCGTCTGCCACTTTACGTGGATATCCAAAACAGCAGGCAGAAGGCTCCCGCCCGGCCGGTTCGTTAGTGAGCAATGACACCGTAGAACCAGGTTTTAATTTGCACCATCATCATCCGACCGGAGCCGGTTCGGGTGGCGCGCCTGTTGGTGACTGCTGGGTTGTGACTTTGTACCCCGGATTGGGATCCGATAGAAGGTTTTCCGGAGAAAAATGCCAAAGCGGGATTTTGTTTCTTTTTTCTCTTACGCTTTCTACCGTTGGTTGTAGAAAACCTTGAAGCTCGACGAACCGAGTAAAATGCGCTGTGACCAGTTTGAATGCAATGCAACGCAACGACCGAGATGCGAGGGCTGTTCATCAGTTCAATTGCTGTGGTAAAACGATTCGATACACACCGTATTACGACGAGGCGTGCGGCGGCGCACATCGGGATAGTAGTACGTGAAACGCGAAAGAATTCAATATTTTGAGTCCGGATCGTATTCAGTTGTTGCGTATGAACCGAACACCGCGCGTTTAGAGGTACGCAAAAGTGATTCTACAGCATGATAATGCTCGGCCTCACGTTGCCAAACTCTATTAAAACCTATTTAGAAGTTTTACTCGAATGAGTAGACCTAACCCTTCCACTATATTTTCCATCCATTGCGACGTTGGATTCAGTAAATTTAGAAATTGTGTTAGGAGCCGATTATCTTAATCAGTTGAAAATAAATAAGCTTAGAATGCAGCATTTTGTCCACATTTTCAAAACTTTTTCAAATTAAATACAAACACAATGTACTCGGTTTTAGGCAAGATATAAATTAAAATTGTTGGTTTCACATTAAACCAACTGAAATAGATCATGTCCTCGGTACTCAGCATTCCAACATATTTTTGAGCACTGCTTTCAGTATTGCTTAAAGTCGACCACTCAGTTTTCACATACAATACTATTCCGTTATGCAATGACAGGTGACAATGACAGGACAGGACAATGACTTTCGATTGGTACTCAAATGGTTTGCTCACTAAACTATTGCCGCCCGTTAGTTTAATACCTAATTTTATTTCATTCTCCCAATTCGATCATTCCTCGTATACGTACCACACACTTCCTATGCGACGATATTATTTCTGTATGATCGCTCCTTGTTTCTACCACCGAGAAGATCAATACGTTGTTGTCTAATTGGTCAGTGCGGTAGAAACAAACAGTGCGTTGCCGATAGCCGCACGGCAAGTCTTGTGATTAAAACCAATCCGGTAGACACATCGTACTGTACTGTACGTTCACTGCAAGACCCGAAGGAAAGAACAGCGGCCGTTAAGCGCCAACTAGATCTCGTCATCCATCTGCCATCCATCCGTCATCCATTATGACGTGCTTCGCTGAAAAACTGTTTTTCACCAGCACCTTGATTCGCCTCTTCTGGATGATTGCCTGCTGCTCACACACGACCGGCCTTAACTGATGCTTCCGCATTAAAATATTCATTGTGATCAGGTACTTCTCCACCGTTAGGTCGGTTGTTTCGATTTCCTGGGCCAAGGCGTGCAACGGTGACTACAAGTTGCTCTTGGTTTTATTGTTTACTAGCTGACCCGACACCCGACAAACTTCGTATTGCCACAAACTGTGTTGTACATAAATCGTGAAACTCGGATGACCTTTGTCACAATCTCGAGTTTTGCAAGTTTCTGGGGAGTTCATGGGTTTTTTAATATACAAATTTTCCTCTCAGTAAAGTAGAAAACAACTCCCCCCATTGCTTAGCCTGATAAAATAAAGCGGATAGCATTTAAATATTCGCCATCATTACAAACCATTTTGCCGAATACTATTTTGCGGTACACCAATTCTCGGTTGACCATAACGCGGAATATAGAGTTTCGCAGAATTCCATTTCACGAAAAACCTAACGCGGAATGTACCATTTCACGGAAAATCTTTTCGTAGAAAGTACCATTTCGCAGGGGTGACCCAACTGAAGAAAAGTAATAGAGGTCAGTAGATCTAGGAAAATAAATAAACCTAGATAGAGGTGATCTCTATGGGGGGTTGCAACCGCAGTGGCCTGTGGCCGTCTCGCGCTGAATTATCTAATGTTACTATTGATAGTTTTTGGTGGTCTTGTTAATGATTAATGTTTTATAAAAGAGTCTAAAATTTCTCGAGTTCGATTAGTTTTTGGGTTAAGCATAGTATACAGTTCCAAGCAAAGTGAAAATTGAAGCAAGTAAAAAAGCGTTTCTTTTCGCTCGTGGAAAACAAATACTGTGGATCTCTTCATAATTTCGTTAGCTTTCAGTTTACGGTTCGTGCGATGCGAAGTGAATACACGGGTTTACAGTTCGAGCGAAGTGTAAATAAACTTTAAGCCAATGCGGCATTTATAAGTGCGGAAATGGTCATACAGTAGATGAGTGCAGCATAAAACATTATCAATACGTTTTTTGAACCGAAAAACTAATAATAACCGTTAAGCGTGACGTCCAATTCTGCAATAAATTTGCATTGCTCGTTGCAGTATGTTTTTGGAGTTATGAAGTTTTTGTTGTCAATATTCATAAATATTTTCCCTTTCCCCACCTTTATACACTCATTGGCTTGAAACGTCAACTTTTTGCTAGCTGCAGCCTTGTTCATGAGTGCAGGCACGCGCGAAAGAAAAGTACCCAAGTGAAAAAGATGTCATCCACAATCTTTAATTTCGGTGGATCACGTTGGTTTACAGTTCCGAGTGAAGTGAAATGCAGCTTTTGCGCTAATGAAAAAGTTCAACGTTTTGTATGGGATTTTCACTTCGCTCGGAACTCTATACAGGGCTTTACACAAAAATTTCTGTTTTATTTGTATGAGAAATGTGGTTGCATTTGATTAATTAGTTCTCGAGTTATGAGAAAATTTGTATTTCATTTGTATAGGAGCCCCCCCCCTCCTAAAGTGGGGAGAGGTTTCAATTCACCCTAGAAAAAATTCTTCTCTCCAAAAACACCCACATGCCAAATTTTGTTCCATTTGCTTGATTAGTTCTCGAGTTATGAGAAAATTTGTATTTCAGTTGTATGGAAGCCCCCCCTCTTAAAAGGGAGAGGGGTCATTATTCCCCTCCTAAAGAGGAGAGGGGTCTCAATTCATCATAGAAAAAAAAATTGCGTACAAAAACAGCCACATGCTAAATTAGGTTCCATTTGCTTGATTAGTGCTGGAGTTATGAGGAAATTTGTATTTCCTTTGTATGGGAGCCCCCCTCCTAAAAAGGTAAGGGGTCCTAATTCATCATAGAAAAGATTCTTGCCTCCAAAAACACCCACATGCCAAATATAGTTCCATTTGATTGATTAGTTCTCGAGTCATGAGGAAATTTGTAATTCATTTGTATAGGAGCCCCCCCTCCTAAAGTGGGGAGGGGTCTCAATTCACCATAGAAAAAATTCTTGCCTCCAAAAACCTTCACATGCCAAATTTGGTTCCCTTTGCTTGATTAGTTCTCGAGTTATGAGGAAATTTGTAATTCATTTGTATAGGAGCCCCCCCTCTTAAAGTGGGGAGGGGTCCTAATTCACCATAGAAATAATTCACTCCTTCAAAAACCTTCACATGCCAAATATGGTTTCATTTGCTTGATTGGTTCTCGAGTTACGAGGAAATTTGTATTTCATTTGTATGGAAGCCCCCCCTCTTAAAGGAGAGAGGGGTCATAATTCCCCTTCTAAAGAGAGGAGGGGTCTCAATTCACCATGGAAAAATTTCTTGCCTCCAAAAGCCTTCACATGTCAAATTTTGTTCCATTTGCTTGATTAGTTCTCGAGTTATGCAGAAGTTTGTGTTTCATTACATGGGGCATCCCCCCTCTTAGTGGAGGGAGAGGTCTCTAACCATCATAAGAACCTTCCCTGGCCCCAAAAACCTCTACCTGCAAATTTTCACGCCGATTGGTTCAGTAGTTTTCGACTCTATAAGGAACATCCCGAGGGACAGACAGAAATTCATTTTTATAGGTATAGATACAATAGGTGTTTTGCTTCGAGTGAAGGCGATGACACTGCACTTGGAAATACCGATGGTCAGGTTATTTAGGAACACCACTTTGTAAATTGGTCAATATAGCATTGCAGTAGCTTACAGTCCTCAACAGAACGTACGGAGAGAAAAATCTTCAGATCATCAGCGTACAGTAACTTGCAACCCGAAGGGATCACAGAACAAGCGTCATAAAAAATATAGCAAATAGCAATGGTCCTAGGTTGCTTCCTCGTGGCACTCCAGATTGATTGCAAAAGCAGTACGACTCAATAGAGCCTAATTTAACTGAGAGTTGTCGATTAGTTAGGTATGTCTGAAGCCAGCAGACAAAGTCATTGGAAGCTCCTAAACGGGTCAGTTTCCGAAGCAGAACTTGTTGGTCAATGCGGTCAAAAGCAGCTTTAAGATCGGTATGTACTGAGTCTGTGTCTTTTTCATCTTCACCTACTATTTTACGCTATTTTACGGTCACGCAGCACCTTCGGGCGGACGGAACCACGCTTCCGTTCAACGCTTTCATCTTCCTCCAGAAGGGAAAAGATGTTGTAAATGCCGGATCGGCTATATCTAGCGAAGAAGTGCCTCACGATGTCCAACGTCTTCGCTCCAGGGAGCAGCTGACAGTACAAACACCGAGCGGTAAGAATGCTAGACTTAGGTTCCACCTAAGACAAGAAGTATTAGGCGAAGGTGAATCTGGTCTTTTGGCCGGACTTGGCCTCGATCTGTTATGCCAAAAAATCAGGACCGACAATAAAACCACCCGAAAGTTCCCCAGCTGCGACCAGCGAGGCGAACCTCAAACGGAGGATCTACTCTCGTGATTTCGCGGCCAAAATGGAGAAACAGTTAATCGCCAAGGCCATGTTTTCATGTATAAGTTTCTGGTTGCTGTAAGGTTGCCCTGTAGGACATCGAAACATCTTTGAAGAAGGCTCAATAAAGGAGAATTTAAGGAAAATTTGTTCCAATAAATTGTCTTTTGTAGTTTGTTTTCCTCGTCATCCAAAATTAATTCATTTTGAATGCATACATACGTTAGGCCTCTATGATTCACCAAAAATACATAACCCTCAAACCGTAGGAACACGAACACAGGCTTAGCGAAGAACTACGCAAAATTATTAATGGCAATTGCATAGGAGCCATGTATGTTTACATTAATTATATCAAATAAACAATTACACTTTATCCAAGTGATTTATTTTCGGAAATTTTCATTCTGATAATTACATATAGAAATATATTTCAACATCATCTTCAATAAATGCGGTGGAGGTTCTGAATAGGGCCGTTTTGAATGCTTCTTGTGGCCTTGAAAAGGACGGTTTTTGTTATGCTGGTACTGGTGAGCGAGAATCAACACTTGCTTATGTTCGACGGAGTGCGTTGTGCTATCCTTTATTATGCATTTGATAGAGATTAACATACTAACTTAACTTATTACGTTTTTTTTGTTAGATTATTATCACTTTAACCAGCTTGAGTCATTCGTGACTTCTGCGGGGTTGGGATTTGAACCCGGGTGCTCGGCGTGAGAGGCGTGAATGTTAACCCCTAAATCCACCTACAAAAGCCAGCCTCACCATAGAACGTAGTAATATAAATACGTAACGAAAATTGCGCTAATCGCAATCAGCGTGTACGCAGCGAAATGAGCGAAATACGTAAACATCAGAGAGACGGAAAACTTTTACATCTTAGCGCAGACAAAGGTCTTTCTACTGGACCTTCTATATGGTAAACGAAGCGCTTCCACTCCGGAATTTTGTCACACTCGTGGATGTCCGAGATCGTCGGTAGCGGCAAGGCAACCAGATCTACCACACGCTCCGAAAGCCTGACCGGTGCGTGTTGTTACGATGAAATAATCGAGAGTGGAGACGAATACGGTGGGCCGTGCATCACCTGCCCGTGCGGCGTTTTGGCAAGTCGTGATATTCAAAGTCGTCCGTGACGGAGAGAGGCTACGTGCGAATCGTATTAGTCAACCAGAACGATGCAGATTACCACAGGCGCTTTGATTTTATCCACCTATTATATCATTATGCACAATGAAATTAAATGCGCACATGTTGCAAACCAACGGAATTGCTTAAAATTTATTAAATATTCTATGGGATTTTTTATTATGGTCGCTGTAAAGCTTGATCAGAATAATCTGGCAGTAAAACTTTAACTTTGCTACTCACGGATATATTTTGAAGTTGATAAAGCTGGCGAACTTATTTAGCTTTCGCCAGAGCGAAAAGCGAAAAGCTTTATTAAATTATGGCGATGACTTATACTTGAGCTTATAACCTGATTCTTATAGAGGTTATGAAAACATTCTGAGGAGTGGGCCACTTGGTCAAAAAGCAGTTTTATAGCGGTCATCAGAAAGTTCTGGTGGAGCTCATAGTTTTATAAGTGTTTTTTTTTGTCTTGAAAACCGCTATAGGAACGTAATAAAACTTGGAATTGTTACTTAGGATATGCACCATCAAAATCTGTACTAAATTAGGAGAGCTATCTTTCAAAATTAAAAGCTGACGCTGACCCAAATCTAGCAGCCTCATTCTGTATTCTAACTTCTAGGCTTTATTCTCGGTTTTTGCTCAATAGATGCTCATTTGACTACAGCGCCGTAGCTAAACAGAATTAGAAAAAGTAGTGTAAAAGGCAATTGTAAAGCTAATTATTATCTACATTATTGTTGAAGAAAGTATAGTTTTATCTTTTGTATTTACGTCGCTATGCGATTGCTACCCCGTTGGTGGTCAAATGAGCGGTCTTTCTGCTACCAACGGAGTAGCAACCCCATAGCGCCGTAAATGCAAAAGATAGAACTATACTTTCTTCAACAATAATGTAGATAATAGTTAACTCTATCAGTACCTTTTACACTGCTTTTTCGAATTCTGTTTCGTTGAGGTGCTCAAATGAGTATCTACTGAGCAAAAAACTGAAAATGAAGTCTGATGCTAAAAGATCGGTTTGTCAAATGAAAGTGGACCGTACTCTCTATTCCGCCAGCAAAATCAAATGGGCGAAACAACTCGTTCCAAATAAGTTAAACGAAATTAAGATCCGTCAAGATACAGAAATAGGGTGTAAATCTTGGAATGACTTCCTGCCATAAAACACAGTCCTACGTCAAAAAATATAGATATATCTATTTAAAGTACATCAACAAATCAACAATCAATTTTCACAAATCAGGTACTTTCGTTTTCGTAAAAGTCTCTTAAACTTCTTACTGTTGTTCGCCACCGAGTTGCTTAATATACTTCTGCACCTGTTCCTTCAAAAATTGTTCCTTCTGTTCCTTGGTTTGGTCAGGTTGCGAAACCAACTGTTTCACTTCTCCAATGGCTTTCATGAGGTCCAACTTCGGTGGCGTAGCCTGAACGGAAGATTCGGGTTGCTCCGGAAGCTGCGGCAGATCCAGCTTTTCGATGTACGTCAAAATGGCTACCAAAATGTTAACCAGATTGGTTTCGATGTTGGTCTCAATGTCGGCCTGCACGTTAACGCCAACGGTGATGATGTCGCCAACGTTATTGTCACTAACAGAAACTGGTCCACAGATGGCCACTCCGAGCAGGGCCAACAAAGTGAAGATGGCGATGGTGCACTTCATTTTTGAAAGTCGTAGGATAAGCTAATGGATGGGATTAGAGTAACACTGCTGTTGAGAGTGGAATGATTTTACTTTCCACCGAGTACGAGTATTTAAGGCAACCGTGCGACTGATAACGGATAACAAAGATCATGATATCGTTACATTAAAAATTAGTCACGCTTCCGGTGCCGGATTTGATTGTTTGAATTTGTGATTTTTCAATTCGATTGATATGAAGAAAGTACCGAGATTAAGCGGGACTTTTTTCGACAGGAAGACATTACTGTGAAATGGCATTGTTTAGATGATAAGTAAGTTTACGCCTTACGCGTTTAGGGAAACTCACCTTTTTGTTTTTCAACTTAACTTGGGAATTCATCGAATATTTTAGAAAATTTCTTTATGCTTCTTGGTTTACATTACCGCAAAAGCTTAAACCAAGTGAATAAACTTGATAGGAAAGTTGAAAGTTTTTCAAAACGATTTCGACCAGCACGACTGGAAAAGTATCTAATTTGAATTTCGAGCCCTACTCAGCTGAATTGACTTATACAGCTATCATTGCCAGACAATCTTCCTTGTAGCTACACAGTTTTTTTTGTTGACCTCACCTCGATGTCGTGTTGCGTTTTCACTCGGTTCAATTCTACGCCACCGTCCGCTTCCTCCCACCCGCCGTCTAAATCAACCATCTCGAACTTGATCTGACCCAAACGGTCCTAGCCTTACCTTCGCTCCGATCCGCTTTCCACTTCTGAACTCTCCGTACGGCATAGGAACACTCGCTTGACTTGGTTCACCTCGTCGCGTTCTTGCCGTACATCGAATCAGCTTAATCTCCGGCAGAGGATCGCACATTTCGTGATCATTAATAACCGACACGACACGGAGCCTTATCCCCTCCCGATTTTGTCTCCGCAACGCTTGGCTATTGCTGGTCTGGTGTGCTGCTGAATCCTGGGGTTCGTGGCAGTATCGTACATGTTCTCCGACCAAAGCGGACTTCTCTCGTTTGTTTATTTGTTTTGTGGGTTTCGGTTAAATTAATCGCACAACGAGCAACAACACGAAAATTTCCCGAACACGGTCCTGCGATAGGGATCTATGCAAACAGTGCGATGACCGGTGCCTGAACGTTTTTTTTTTCTCCTGGCCTGACCGGCCAGTTTACTGTCTTCTGCAACCGGAGAGCAGCGAAAATCAGATGACATTTTTTGCGAGCTATCGGGATCTTGCAAAGACACAAACCAATCATTAAGCATTCAATGAATGTCACGATTTTTGGGTTTTTATTTGACATATAAGACAACAAATGGATGGATCACTTCCCCTAGAATGGATCCACCCAAACGCTTGCGTTTGAATGGAAAGCGTCCCGGTTTTGTTTTATTAGTAATCCCTTTTCAAATTTCCTCCTATCGGGAATCTGACATGTCACTCAAGCCAGACAATCCACGTGGCTGTATTTGATAGCATAACAATCAAATCCAGTGGCATTATTTACATTACACTCTGGCTTGGTATACCACATATGAGTCAAACCCTTTCCGTGCTCCCGGGATGACAAAAAGGATTCTGAAATTTGATGCCACTTGGGTAATCTTCTTATGACAGCTCGTCTAAACATGTTGCACCCATACGCCCACCACCATGCATGCGCATGTATGCTGACTGACAAACACACGAGGAAAATATGATCCTGTGCGATGGGAGGTGGTCTGCCGTCTCGCCACGTTATGCGATATCAGCTCTGGAGCTGTGTAATGCCATTCCGTCAATGTGGGAAGGATTCAATTTCTCGCCTGGGCGTGACTGCTGGCTTTTCCTCCCGGAATGATTCCCTACAATAACGCACCCGTAAACGTTACACTAATGGTTGTTTTTCATTCTGATTTCTTTTCAGGTATGTTTGTTCTGGTAATTCATCACTATAATGCTATTAACTAATGGTCAACAAGGGGCTCTCTCAATTGAACCAATTCTGTGAACAGGTTTGATACTTTAAGTTTATGAACCACCATGCGTACCCATATTTCTTTGGATTCAATGCATATAACTTGTTTCATTATTTTTATTTGTTTTATAAATCTTTGACATTCTTAAGTCTAATTTCTACAAACTGTAAGAAATTTTCCAGTTTGCTGTCTAGTGATAAAACAAATTAACGTGACTGTCACTGTAATTTTTCTGTGGACTAACTTGAAAACAAAACGTATAATTTCTAATGTCGTTCGTTAAAATTTCACCGATGCATAATTCAATGCCCATTATCCTGCAAACCATTGCAAGGGTTGTAAAAAAAAATTGTCATCACATGTTGAACAGCCATCGTTTGGGTTTTCGGAAACTATGACAAACAGGTCGATAAATTATCCATGTGGTTCCCGGCGTTGGTGTGGTTTGCCGCGGTACAGGCAGCGTTTCGCAGACACAGGAGCGCAGGCACAGGAATGGCGAACTTTTCAACGAGCCAAATTGAATTAGAATGCTCCGATGGGTTCGGTACGGATTGAAATGCGGCAGCAGCGCAGCGTTCGGGCTGGTTTGGTTCATTATTTTATTTTCGGTAATAAAATCTGGACAAACGGAAATTGATACGAGAATCAGTTTGGCTAGGAATAAATTCAATTATTGGAAACTTCCTGCCGGACCATTTGTGCGCCTGAGTTGTTGCCGAGATGTACATGATAAGGGTTTCAGATGAATACTTTCAAACATATAGTTTAAAATTGTCACTACGAATGGCTCTGTCCCTCGGCTTAATTGCTGCCATGATGGGATGGTTTTCGATACGGTGGAAATTGGAATGTAAAATATTCAGAACATGACGAATGTTGTAAATAATCGAAAGTGGACCTAACTATTTTTGTTTCACTTCTTTTGTATATAATTTGATAGTAACAGTTACTTCAGCTGTCTAAAACTAAAAACAAATTAAATCGAAGTTAATTCTTCTTTCTATCTCTTTATTTCATTGACTCTACCGCCAAATTGAGTTTGATATTAGACTTTAAATTAGACTTGACAATTAATTACGTTAGATGAGTTTGAACTTGGACTCGATTTTTTTTAAATTTAACTCAAAATTAAACTAAACTAGAGGGACCAGTCCCGGCGTAGCGGTTAGCATTCACTTTCCTCAGGCCGAGGACCCGGGTTCAATCCCAACCCCGCAGAAGTAAAAAAAACTAAACTAGAGAAGAAATTAGATTTATATGGAAACTAAATTTAATTTGAAAATAGGCTTAAAATCGGACATAAATAGGAACAAAATGAGACTATAAATTGGAGTAAAATGGAAAATGAAATTGGACTTATAGTAAACTTGAAATTGCACTTAAAACTTGGATGCGACCTTAAAATGGGACATTAAATTGGGCTTAAAATGGGACACTGAATTGGAATTGAAATTGGACTTCCAATTGGGATTCAATTGGACTGGCAGTTGTTTTTGAAATAGGACTTGAATTGAACTTAAAATTGGTAGTAAAATTAGAAATAAATTGGAAATTGGACCATAAATAAGATTCAATTAAACTTGATATTGGTTTTAAATAGGATTTGAAATTGCTCGAGAAATTGGATTTGAAATCAGAGGCGCAGAGAGCATTATATTAGACTTGAAATTGAACCTAAAGGGAGATTATATTGGATATTAAAATAGACTTGAAATGTGACTTAATTCGAAGGTGACATTACAATTAAATTAGTCTCGAAATTGGACTTATAATGGGACATCTATTTAGATACAAAATTTAACTAGAAATTGAATTTAAAATTTTACTCAAAGTTAGACATGTAAAACGACTTATGTAGGACTCAAAATCGGAATTGAAATTAAAATTAAATTGAACTTTAAATTGACCTTTGAATGGGACATTAAATTGAACATAAAACGGGATACTAAATTGGAATTAGAAATTGAACCTCAATTGCGTTTCAAATCAACCTTCAAATTGGACCTAAAATCCGAGGTGAAATTGGAATTAAATTAGGCTTGCAATTAGATATAAATTAGACTTGAAATCGGACTTTAAATGAGACGAGCTAAAATTGGAATTAAAATTCAAAAGAAATTGAGCTTGAAATTGAATTTGAAATTTCACACAAACTTAGACATAAAATTGGATATTTTTTGAAACGATGGTTCTACAATTGATGAAGGGACGGTAGGGGAAAGAAATGAAATTTTTTTTTGGTGAAGGAGGGGAACAGCGGAAAGGGGGGGGTATTGGTAGCTATGCTTGACAAGTAGTCATTTTGACTCCTATCTTTTGTCCAATGCTGGAAGATGCATGAGTCGAACCAAGCTGTAATCTGCGATTATAACCGGATTCGAACCCACAACACCCGCCAGGGCATGTGGTTCGCTGGTACTTGTACCTTTGAACCATAGAGGCGCTGGACCGGTTCGAATCCAGTTATAATCTCAGATTACAGCTTGGTTCGACTCATGAACCTTCCAGCATTGGACAAAAGATAGGAGTCAAAATGACTACTTGTCAAGCATAGCTACCAATACCCCCCCCCCTTTCCGCTCTTCTGAGATTAATCTCAGATTACAGCTTGGTTCGACTCATGCACCTTCCAGCATTGGACAAAAGATAGGAGTCAAAATGACTACTTGTCAAGCATAGCTACCAATAACCCCCCACCCCCCCTTTCCGCTCTTCCCCTCCTTCACCAAAAAAATTTTCATTTCTTTCCCCTACCGTCCCTTCATCAATTGTAGAACCATCGTTTCAAAAAATATTAATATATATGTATGACCTCATTTCAAGGTCAAGACTAAAAACTTGAGATTAGTCTATGAAATTGGATTTGAAATTCCACTCGAAAATTCCACACTCCACACGAAATTGGACTCAAAATCGGAATGGAAATTGAAAATAAATTAAACCCTAAATTGAACTTTAAATGGGACTTTAAATGGGACTTAAAATGGGACACTAAATTGGACATGAAACTGAACCACAGTTGGACTTGAAATTGGACTTGAGATCGAAAATAAAAGTAGAATTAAATAGGTTCGAGCTTGATCTTAAAATGGGACATTATTTTATCATAAACATCAAATTGGACATGTAATTTGATTTGAAATTGCACTTGAATTCATTCTCGAAATTTGGCATGAAGTCGGACTTAAAGTCCGACTTGCAATTGGAATTCAGATTTGACTAAAGATTGCTCTTGTAATTAGAATTCAAACTGATGTGAAATTTGACTTTAAATTGGATTTAAATTAAGCTTAAAATTGCACATAAGATCTAACATAAATTGGAATTAAATTAGACTAGAAATTGAAGTACAACGAGACATAAAGTTGGATTTGATATCAACTAAATTGGAACTGAAATTGGACTTGAAATTTGACTTAAATTTGGACTTGAAATTGAACTCCAAATCGTAGTTGAAGAAACGCATTGCTTTTGGTTTACACGTCTCTAAGATTTCATCCTTCTCACATGGACACATTTCCCGGCCGGCTATCAGTGTTAGAGAACAAGATTACGGGGCTAGTGAAACGATCCTACCTACTCTGACGCACCGCTTCGCTGAGATTCCAGCATACGACGAGCAACTTATTTGACCAGCATCGTACCTTGAAGCAAACTGGGTGGCTGGAACTTGAAATTGGACTCAAATCGAAGTTAAAATTGAAATTAATATAAACTTGCAATTGGCCTTGAGATGGGACGTTAAATTGGGTTTAAAATGGGACACTAAATAGGAATTGAAAATAGACCTATATTGCATTTTATATTGGGCCTTAAATTGAAGTTCGATGGTAAAATTAAATTAGACTTAAAACTGCAATTAAATTCGACTTGAATTTGTTTGATTGACTCGACTGGACTTGATCGGACTTCAAACATTGGACGTGAATTTGGACTTGAAAATGAATTTGAATTTTTACTTAAAGTTAGACGTGAAATTAAACTTGAAATTGGAATCAAAGTCGGAGTTGAAATTGAAATTAAATTAAACTTGAAATTGGATTTGAAGTAGAACTTTAAATTGGACCTAATACGGGACACTAAAAAGCCTTGAGCTTAAATGTCTTTCTAAGACTTGACCCTTCTTTATCGACAGCCTTCGCGGCCTGCTGTTAGAGTACAGAACAGTTGCGGGGTTAGTGCAAAAATCTTATGAACCCTATCTAGCAGCACCGCCTAGCCGAGATTCGAACATACGACGACTGGTTTGTTAGACCAACATCGTGCCTTGAAGCTACCTAGGCGGTTAATGGGACACTAAATTTGAATTGAATTTGGACATGAAATTGAACCTTAATAAGACTGGCAAATTGTATTTGAAATTGGACTTAAGATTAATCTTAAAATCGGCGGTGAAATTGCAACTAAATTTTACTTGAAATTAGAATTAAATTTTACTTGAAATTGGACTTTGAATGAACATTAAATTATGCTTGAAATTGGATTTAAATTGGACTTGAAATTGCTCGAGAAGTTGTAGTTGAAAGCGATGTTGCCATTAAATTAGACTTGAAATTGAACTCATAAAGTGGGACACTATATTGGATATAAAATTCGACCTAAAATTCCCCTTAAATTTACTATTCAAATTGGGCTTAAATTGCGCTTGAAATTGCACTGGAAATCGTACTTGAAATTGAGCTTCAAATCGAAATCGAAACTTCAATTTAATTCGATTCAAAGCAGGATAAACAATGGACCATTGAATTGGACTTGAAATTTGACTTGCAATCGGACGTGAAATGGGAATCAACTTAGATATATAATTTGGAACCTAATTGGACTCGAAATTGCACTTGAAGTTTGGAGGTGATATTTGAATTAATTTAGACCTGAAATTGGACCTTCCGATACGTTCTGCTCATGTTTAAGAATTTGCTACTACGAGAGTACAGTGATTTACACACTGAATGCTTTTTTTTTTGAAAAAATGAAGGAGTTTCTGATGGTGCGAAGAATGACAAACTGGCTGAACTGAGAAATTTCGATATGTAGACCAAAAATATATTGGGTCGTTCAATAGCAGTTCAATGTAGGTGGTACTCCGACCCACACTCTTTCGGTTGGTACCCAACTGTTTTTGCAATTAAACTACCGCCACTCCCTCATATTAGATTAGTCTTATTTCTAATTTTGTCCCTTCAGTTTTAACCATTCCATACACGGATACGTAAGCCAGCGGTAATTATGTTTGTATGATTGCCCTTTATTTCTACCACAGCTAAGATAGATGGTTGTCAACTGTAGTGCGGTAGAAGCGAGCAGTCAGTTGCCGACCATCGATGCGGCAAGTTCACTAGAGGGACAAAATTAGATATGAGACTATCTAATATAAGGGTGTGGCAGTAGTTTAATTACAAAAACATTTGGGTACCAACCGAAAGATTGTGGGTTGGAATCCCACCGGCCATTGCACGACTCAATATTTTTTTGGTCTACATATCGAAATTTCCCAGTTCATCTACTTTATCATTCTTCGCACTAGAAACTCCTTCAGTTTACAAAAACAAACATTCAGTATGTAAATCATTGTACTGTCGTGTTAGTAGAATCCTAAATATGAGCAGGACATTTTTTTCATACGATTCTTTTCTATAGAACTTTACAGTTACATTGAATTGAAAGAAAAAAATCATTCATAACGAGGTAGTTTAGGAAAAACTAAAATAAATTACAAAGAAACTCATGTATTTTTATCTTTTTCATTGAACATCCAAAGGCAAATTTTACATCATACTATAACGATATTGCCCAAGAGAAAACTTTCCTCGTTAAGGTTGCTGATCTGCTTTCTTGGCATTCCATTAAACATCTTTTCCATTGACGAAAAATATGCGAATAAAAATGGCCATTGTTCGTCCTCCGGCAGCGTGACATAGTTGAACGAAAAAAAATATCATCCATCCAAAGCTTTCGCACATTTATTGCATTATTATCGTGCCGAACGCTATTCACATAACATATTTCCATCTCCATCAAAGCAATTCGCAGCGTCCGGATGAGATAATTCGGTATAAATTTTGCAGCCTACTGAATACGATAGTACTTGTGTTCCATCCTATGAAAATCAACCAATGAAACCACGGCCACGAATTCAGTCATTGTAACTAACAGTGATACAGAATTTCGTATGAATCCATTTACAAAACGCTCATTCCAAAAACCAAGCGCAAATCTGTTTCCCAACATGGGAAAAACTTTTACTCCCGAAAAAACCGTTCAACTACCGCGCTAGTATACAGGGTGCCATACACGCACACCCTCACACCTGAGCGGAATGGGTGCCCGACACGAAAAAAAACAGGACGAAAAATCACATTATTCAATTGATGCAATCAACTTCATCATCAAAGTTGTTTCCATTCGTCTATGGGCGTGCTGCAGCTGGATACCGATAGCAGGGAAACATATTTGAAATTCCAAACAATGTTTTCCATCCTGATTCGAGTGCTATTCGCAATCATCATCCGAAACATTCGGGATGGTCGACGGTCGACGGATGTGGGGGTTTGGTTGTTCAGTGAGACAACAACTGAATTTATTGCAGGTAATCCGCAGGTGGCGAAATTTATTCGGTTCAGATTTTTGTGCCAAAGGTTGGTCCCATCTTCGGAAGACACCGTCATCTTTCCTGTCCTGTGAGCGAGGAAGAAAGGTGGCCGGTGGATTGCTGGGTGAGTAGGAGGAAGCAAAGTTGAAATATAAAACTATCGTGCAGCTTATCGCTTCTCTTCTCACGTTCTCGTGTTTCGCTCTGCTGGACAGCATCCAACAGCCAGGTAACCACAGGATCATGCTTCACGAGCAGCGAGCGCTGCTGTAGACCATCGGTCGAGATGCAATCGCCGTCATTGCTGCTGCCGGTATCACGTATGACACTTCACAATCCGCATCCCGGCGTTGGTGCGGGAAATTCGAAAACGAATTACGGCAATGGAAGGACAAAAATCTAGGAGGATTGTGCTTCGGCAACCAGCCCAATGGGATGTGCGGTTCGATGGTAACTCTTAACGTCCTATATTGGATGGGTGGCTTTATTTCACATTTTTAGATATCTAACCTCAGCGATACTAAATCATGCTGTCCAGGTCTTTTCGATTCATTGATATTCTGCACTATTCCGTGATGCTTCAGCGATAACTCATAGAAACGTTTGAGATGTCATCCTTGGAAATCGATTGAGGTCATTTGCCCGCTTGGCTCGGGAAATTTTCTCCTTTAGAGTCAAGTTTTTTTTGTGAAGGATTTCCCAAGAGAAATACTGCACTCTGACTTTCTTCTATTTGCAATAAAGTTTCTGTTTGCCGAATAAAGCTACCGATTGAAAGCATAAATAGTTCTCCAAATCGAGTAACACCCGTGCACCCGGGGGAAAGATGATTGATTGAAATGTTTGAGTTGCTCTATACTTTCCGCTGATCCGAGAAAAATAAACTTCCTCAAACTATGTCTTATCCGACTGGAAGGCACATGTGCACTGTGAGTTTTCCTTATTTTACCTTTCGAATTCTAAATAAACTTACGACAGCACTACCTGAGTGAGATACCAATTTTGAAGCTTTGACCGATCGGAAGAAAACTCCCGTGCAGCGTGCAGCGAAAACTTTTTCCGGTGAGTTTTTCCATCGTTGGGACGAACGATGGGAAACTTTCCCCGGTGCTTCACCGGGGACTAGCCCTTCATCCGGCAAGCAAAGGACGATGAAATATTGCACACGATTACACGATTCACACAGGGAACGAACCCCTCGTGCATTCTCCAGCGGACGCACACGACCTGGCAAATGATCCAATCAACGAAATGTAGGACAATTGTTGTACTAAAGACGTTCATTAGATGTTCATTGAGTAATTGGATAAAAGAAAAAAAAAAGCGGTAAAAGTACAACATCAGCAAACCATCCCACTGTGTAACGCATCGCAGAGCTCATTAGGGTTTAGTATTCCGTTCCGCCCAAAAAAGATGAAGAGAGAGAAATATCAGGATGATACCTTTTATTGGAATCGATGGTGTAATAGGCCTCGGAATAGTGCAGGTTTGTTTCCTTTTTTAATTTCCGAGGAAGCTTTGGAGCTTTGTAGCTTTTTACAAGTGAATGTGTTATTCAGGAGCAGAACAAATTAGAGATTGTCTCAAATAGAAAAGAAGCCCTTTTATGGTTTACCATCAAAGAGCATCCTTGATTGTGTATCTTTAAATTGAGACCGTTGATTTTTTTCTTTTGATTCCACTATTTAACGATAGGGGGTATAAGATGGAGATCACTATTTTGAAGTAGCCTTCCCAACGAGGCATAAGTTAGCAAGGTGTTACATTCGCTTTTGGAACTTGGCCCTCTGCTGGGCAGATTTTAATGCATCTGATGTTTGTAGGACCATTCCCAGCATAGTAGCAGCTATTAATCAGACAATGTCGATCAGGTATGTCGATAATCAGTGACTATAATGATTTTAAAACTAATGAAGGATATTTTAATAAGTTTTTATTAAAAAGCATGTATTGAAACCTAGAGGCATTGAATAGTGTACGAATAAGAATACTATAGTTTCACATTTCTCGCAGTTTACTTCTCATAACTGACTTTTCATTTCTCGTAACTGGCTTATTGCACTCATTTTTCAATTTTTACTACTCACTTCTGACTAGTCAATTCTCATTACTGAGTTTTCACTATTCTATTCTTACTTCTCATATCTGATTTCTCACTACCCACTCACTTCTCACTAATTTTTTATTACTCACTTCTTATTACTCACTTCTCACTACTCATTTCTCGTTTTTCAGTACTCACTCTCACTATTCGCTTCTCACTATCCACTTAATAGAATAAATAGTAAACTTACTTACTCAATTTTCACTGCTCACACACCCGCAATTGAGTTCTTTACTATCCCAGTCTCACTTCTCACTTTTTGCTACTCACTTCTCACTACTCATTTCTAACTTTTCAGTACTCAATCTCATTATTCGCTTCTCACTACCCACGTCTTACTACTCTCATACGCATTGGTGACGAAATGTAGCGGCTTTCTGTTGTCTTTTAAACTGAAGAAGCAGTGGTCTTTGCTACTAATCAGGCGCCATTTTCTCGGTGTGTTACTCAGTAAATGCTCATTTGGCTGCACCGCCTCAACTGAACAGAATTCGAAAAAGTAGTGTTAAGAGCAATTGTAGAGCTAACTATTATCTACATTATTGTTGAAGAAAATATAGTTTTATCTTTTGTATTTACGGCGCTAGGCGATTGCTACCCAGTTGGTAGCCAAATGAGCGCTCTTTTTGCTACCAATTCACATTTTATGATTTTATGATTTAATTCATGGCATCGGAATCAAATTTCTTTCCGTGTACAGTTGCCTTTTACACTACTTTTTCAAATTCTGTTTTGTTGAGACGCTGCGGTCAAATGAGCATCTACTGAGCAAAAAACCCGAATTAATCCACCTAGCGGCGTGACCTAGCCTTTCTACTGCCACAATAATCATTATTTAATTTCTCAGGAACCTCTATGTATAATTAACTTGACTATATTTTTAAATATCCGTTCCGTATTCCTCAAAATCCTTATTTGCCAGTAAAATTACCAACGTATTGCGTAGAATAATTAAATTTTCTTTTCTTGGGTGCGTAAATACTTGTAAAACCTTATTTAGTTTTATAATCGGTCGGCCTTAACTTTTGGGCTTCAGAGTCATATACGAAACTTGTTTTGAATTGACAATATGAAATATGTGTTCATAACAGATTTTTTGATAATTAATTAATACCATGCGATCAAAAGTTAGCATCTTTGAAAAACAAGAGTTCAGAAAAATTATTATTATACTTCGCTTTTGAAGACAAAGGATATCGACAACAAAATGATTAATCTCAAAATTTTACTATTAATTTGCTTGGCTTCAATTTTGCGATATATCTGAATTAGAAAAAATAACTGAATAGAGCATTAGATATGAAAAAGAGAAATTGAACTTTTTCTTAGCTGGCGCTCCTTCAGATAATTATTTTTGCATGAAAATCAAAACTTAAGCTTCTTTTGAATGTACTTTCATGAAAAGATAGTCATTAGCTTGATCGCATCGTTTTTACAATGTTAGAGGGTTAGGAAAACAAGATGAGGTCGAAAAATAGTGCAAGCTGCGCCTTAAACATGCTTGAGAATAGGAAATATGATCGATATGATTTCCAGTGCTTGTCATTTTTGATTTATTTGTTGAAACATGATACATGACATAAGACATCTGTCCTTTAAAATGTCATTAACGAAAACAAATCTTACAAAATTACTACCGTGCAACGTTTACTTCCTATTTTTCATATAACATTTCTAAGCTCTAGTATCTATTGATTAAGAAGACCTACATGCTTAAATTAACTGCTTTTCTTCGCTGTTTGCTTTTCTTGCACAATTGTGAGTAACAGCAAGTGAACAAAATGACAATTGAAATCTGAAATCAAAGAAAA
Source organism: Sabethes cyaneus (assembly GCF_943734655.1). Classification (NCBI taxonomy): domain Eukaryota; kingdom Metazoa; phylum Arthropoda; class Insecta; order Diptera; family Culicidae; genus Sabethes; species Sabethes cyaneus. The sequence continues at coordinate 193,883,382 of NC_071355.1, read as the reverse complement.
GAAAAAGCTTTTCGATTGAATCCCACTATTTAATATTTATTTGCAACAGATACGTAGTTCGCCTACGACGTGCAGGCTTCATCAGTGTCTTATTTCAAAGCGTATACGTATCTGTCGCGAATAAATATTAAATAGTGGAATTTAGTCGGTAAAAGTTTTTTCTTTTCTTTAATTTCAAATTTCGTATTCCACTAAGAGGCTTCAAAAACTTTAGACAATTGATTCAGAAAAGTGAGAAACATCTGTTCTTGAATTTCAATGCAAATTTAAAAATTGCAAATTGTCATCCCAAGTAACAATTTGAGTTTTATTACACTCTTATGATAGCATTCAAGACCACAATTGGTCATGAAAACCACCATAAGAGTACAATCAAACTCACATTGTTGCTTGGGATCACATACACACATACATACATACATACATATATACATACATACATACATACATACATACATACATACATACATACATACATACATACATACATACATACATACACACATACATCACACACATTAAATACAATAAACATTTGTTTTGATTTCACACGTTTTAACGGTTTAATATACGGTGCTTAAGTGTTAAAGTTTAAATAACTTTTGAATGAACCGTCCGATTTTAAATAACTCGGTTTCGTTTGATAGATCTCAGCAGTTATTTTCAAATAATAATAAAATGTGTGATGTTTTTCATTGAATTAATGCTTATATGTTACAAAAATATGTTTTAAATACTATTTTTTCACATTTCTTTATGTAACTTTCAAACTACAAGCCCAATCGTCATTAAATTTGGAAGTTAAGGGTTTGCAAGGCTCCTCTTTCATATGCAATCAATTTTGTTCAAATCGGTTAAGAGACCTATGAGATAATGAAGTCCCATATTTTTCGTATTTTTATACATAACTTTTGAACTAAAAGTCCGATCAGTATGAAATTCAATAGTGACCAATGGGACACCTAGACCTTTCATTTGACACTAAGAACATTAAAATCGGTCCAGCCATCTCCGAGAAAAGTGAGTGAGATTAAAAGCGTCACATACACACACACACATACACACACACACACACACACACACACACACACACACACACACACACACACACACACACACACACACACACACACACACACACACACACACACACACACACACACATACATACACACACACAGAAAATGCTCAGTTTTCGAAACTGAGTCGAATGGTATATAACATTCGGCCCGCAGGACCTTCTTTCCATTTCCGGTTTTCCAAGTGATTTCTATACCTTTATACTATATATTTATATAGTAGAAAGGCAAAACTGAAAATGAAGCCTGCTCCTAATACCTTTGCTACATGCTCGAGTTCGTCCGGCTTCGCTTCCATACAGCCCCATGTCTATTCGATCTCGCGTTCACACCCAAAGCAGGAATTTAAGTTTTTTTCTATTTTTTATTTTTTTTCTATATATAAATTTTATTGATGAGTGTAAGTCTCGGTCTACATGGATGACTTAAAACTACGTACAATGAATCCTTAAAATGAATCCAAGATTACGATTAAGCTTTCATAATATGATGCTCCCTAAACGACAGTTGTGTATCAATCAAAACTCCAAGGTCCTTGTAAGCTGAGACTCTTTCGATTACTTTACCGTCGATCTTGTACTGTCAATGTAATGGATATTTCTTCCGAATGAAAGAAATTTTAACACTTTTGTACACACTTATTACCATGCAATTTGCAGAGCACCAATATGTAAACAAGTCTGTCGTTGTAGCTGCTTACAATCCTCAATGGACTACACCCGCAAGAAAATTTGCAGGCCATCTGTGTATCCGATAGTCTGCATCCGTCGAGTATTATGAAGCAAATGTCCTTGATGAATATAGATAACAGGAGCGGTCCGAGATTACTCCCTTGTGGCACACCCCAAAGGGTATACAAAAGTGACTAGTGAGAGCCAAGTTTCACGCGCAATCGGCAGTTGGCATGCCTTCACTTTTTTCTCACGCAAAAACCAAACAAATATTACAACGTAGTCGTAGTCGCGAATGTGGATATAATCTGGCAAAAGGAAAAGATTGCTGCTCACTTTTCTGTGACGTGTCACCTTCAGGACATCAATTTGAACTAGATTCAAAGTTTAAAAATAAACTAGGTAGAGAGGAAGGGGTGGTTTTACGCTTTAACAAACTTGTTTACTTTCAGGACATCAAACTGGACTAAGTTTGTCACAGTCCTGTAGGGATGGCAACTATCATTAAAAATCGCTACTGATAACTATCAGTAATTTCAGTACGTTACTGATCACTATCAGTAAATATCAGTAATTTTACTCATCAGGACATTGAAGCAAAAAGTAGGAAATTGTAATATTATGACTGCGTTCTTCATTGTAAGTTTACTTTATAATTTACCAAGTGGGCTTTATGGAGGCTCGCGCAACTACGGACCAGATTTTTACCACCCAGCAGATATGTTGGGAGCACATCGTGCCTACGCATCACACGAACCAGTCGATCAAAACCAGCAATTGCACTTATTGGATGAACACGGTTTCCCAGATAAACTGACGGTACTGATCAGAGCTCTTGGATCGAGTGGTGTATTTCGTGCGCGTCTCGGGGACACACCCTTCAAGACGCAGCGAGCGTTAAGACAAGGTGACAAGATGACTGTTATCATAGCTAGGAACCTTACGATGGTGGAGGCAACCTACGCCAGGTTGAAAGCAGTAGTCTAGAAAGATCAGATTATTAATAAATAGGTACGCCAAAGATCACATACATGAGAGGAAGAGGCTCCAAGGAACCAAACGCAAGCCTCTTACGGATGGTAACCCTTGACGGCGATGAACTAGAAGTGGTAGATGAATTCGTGTATTTTGGATTGCTGATGACCGCGAACAACATTAGTAAGGAAATCCAGCGGCGCATTCAAGCGGGAAATCGAGTCTACTTTGCCCGTCGCCATACGCTACGATCAAGAACCATACGCTACCGTACGAAGCTGATAATGCACAATTCTTTTATTTGGTAAGTAGTTCTTTACGGACTCGTATGGTCGCTCACGGAGGATATACGCGTCCTTGCCATGTCCGAACGAAAGGCTGCTGCGGATATTTGGCGGAGTACAAACTGAAAGTGAAGAGTGGTGGAGACGTATGAATCACGAGCTACAGGCATTGTTTGGAGAGAATACCATCGTACATTTGGCGAAAGTCAGTAGGCTACGGTGGGCCAGACACGTCGTAAGAATGTCGGACGATAGTGCGACGGAAACAGTTGTCTTCAAGAACTTCATTGGCACCAGTAACAGGGGGCTCATCGTGCAAGATGGTACGATCACGTCGAAAGTGATTTGTGACTTTTGAGACGACTGGAAATTTGGCGACGAGTGGCCAAAGTTCGAGTTGAATGGAGGCGACAGATTGAATCAGCACGGCTACCCCGGCTTTAGGCTACTGACGGTGACTACGGTATATTGTGTCATCTATGTTTATCTTACGCAACTACCGACCAATAAGTTTATGATAATTTTCCCATCCCTACAGTTCTAAGAAATCTTGTTAGGACGAGAGGACTTCCCAAGCACAGATATCATATTAGTATAGGTCTAAACGTCGTAAAGAATCTTCGACCTATTGGGACGAGGGGGTTTTGTTGCTTTTTTTCTAAGCATATAGTAAACGAAATTACAGTAAACAGATGGTGTATTTAACAGTCGTTCCTGCCTGTGGAGCAAGACGATCACAAAGAAAATGTATGGGATATTTTGACCTTGAAACTATTCGGTAACTTTTACTAATTAGTGTTTGAAAAAGAATATTTTAATAGAAATCACATAATTGCTGCATCTTTTATAAGTCGATCGGTATCTAAACCATGAAAATCCATTCATAATTGGCAGAGATGTTAGCGTTCAAAATCTTTCATTCTCTCTTGACACTGGGTTGAATTCAAATTTTGGATTGACACCCTGCGGTAAGACGTAGTTCTACGTCAAAAAGCATTTAAATGGCTCTCAACTCACTTTGATTCATCCCGTATGATAGTCAACAAAGTTAATTATTATGGAATTACTAATTTTGCATTGTGTGCCATAAAAAAACGCTGATATTTTTAACCCTTTTGTGTGCAACAGGGTACCCGGGTACCTTTCCAGTTTTATAATAGTTATAACTCATTCAATTTAAAACTTACGTCATTGAAATTTTGCGACCTCGTAAAACTCGTTGATCTCAAGTAATTGAGGTTTTTTTGGTGCATATCCATAAAGGGGATTAGCAATGAAAGGCACTTGAATTTTTTTATTACGGAGGAGGTAGAGATGGTCGGGTATGAAAATTTGAATACCCGAACCCGACCCGTACCCGATTAAGAAAAAAATTAGAAACCCATACCCGACCCGAACCCGAAAGTTTATTATTTTTGATACCCGAACCCGACCGAAACCCGCCGGGTACGGGACGGGCCCGGGTACCCGACCATCGTTAGTATTGAATGTGGTCAATAGAGATACCCGACCCTACCCGTACCCGGTTTCAAAAACAAAAATTAAGAACTCGTACCCGACCCGAACCCGCAAATTATTTATTTTCAATACCCGAACCCGACCCAAACCCGGCGGGTACGGGTACGGGTGTGGGTTTCGGGCAAATTTTCCGCTACCCGAAAGCCGACCATCTCTAGTAGGAGGGCGACAAGGGTACCCGGGTACCCATGATTTGCTATGTTCATAACTTTGGCTATCTTGAACCGATTTGGATGAAACCAGTGGCATTTGATTCGTACATTTATCTAGTTTTGATTAGATAAAGCATTTGGCCATCAAATGACATGTAGTTCCCGGGAATCGGTAATTCCGGAGCAACGTCCGGTAAAACGTGGGAAGCCGCTTGTTTTGAAAGAATATCAGCTTTCAGCAAAGCTATTAGCTTGGAACTTGACGTTGTGGACCCTTTTTTCATCTTATTATATAAATTGGTGACTTTAGATCGCATTGGCCAAGAAGAATTGGGTTCCTGTAGGGTTACAGATGGCCAGTTGGGTGCCTAATCCAATATTAGAATTGGTTTAGCGGATCTCTTAGATGTTTTGAACTAATATGGCCAGTTTAGTACTGATTAATAATTTCGAAACTGGTTCAAAATGTATAACGGATGGCTCTACGTTTTGAACTGTTCTGATAATGCTAGGCATTATCTTGAATCCTGCGGTATCATCTTGGACCCCGTAGAAACCATTTTCGAAATAACCAATCAAAATACATCGAAATGTAAAAAATATCACCTACCGAACTAATTCCAAGAACTTTGATACCGTCATCCGGGGATACTTGAAACACTTTTGAACTTTGACTTAGTATAACTTTCGAAGTATACCGTTTATGTCCAAGTGTAAGTAGCCAAAACTTGTATAGTGGTCAGTACTTTTGATTTATGATTATGAGAAAAAATATAAACTAAATGAATCTGTAGAATGAACCGAAAATAGGGGTGTTGTAAGTTACCCAGTAAACGGGGTTACTTGCAACACTTTTCTGATTTTGCGTTTCTTATGATTTTATATCTGATTTCAAACCGCGAATGACTATTTTTAGATATTTTGAGTGTATTTATAGTATAACAAGAGATACTGGAGGCGTTTTTTGTTTCCCAATTTCGTCTATCGCCTTTTTAAAGATATTCGGTGAAAATGCAGCATGTCGGCGAACTCCAAATTGCCATTTCAAGGCACGTGGAATTTTTCACAATTTTAATTTTCCTGGTGATGGTGTTAAATAAAATAACATCGCACAGATGCCAACTTACTTTGTACATACTGTCTATTACGATAATTTTCCTTTCAACAAGTGCTGCAAGCCGCGCCATATTGGAAGTAACAACACGAATTCATCGTTTCTTCTCCAAGTTCAAAATATAAACAAACCTCAAAGTTGCTATTTGTTAGCTTATATGATGCACTTATTGTGTACAGGAACCAAACAATAAAAAATAATTCCATGTCAATGAACTTATGCAACTTTGCACATCCATTTTTTCTGCTCTGAAAGTGAAATTATTTTCCAATCGTATAAAAACAAACAAAACAATTATGTAATGGATTAAACCTAACTAAACAATAGGTAAACGTCCCTTCTTTAAAATGGCATTGGGTGCAAATGGTTATGTTAACAAACAAATGCGTTAGAGCTGTCAAAAGCGCGATGCGCAGAAGTGTTGCAAGTAACCCCGGTGTTGCAAGTATCCCCGGATGACGGTACCCTTATTGCTAGGTTTTACCTCCAATCCTAGATTGGCCACCCATGACCCCACAGGACACATAACGTCGCACACATAACGGTGCGGGTAGGATGTTGGGTTGGACGGGAATAGGCAATTACGACGAAGCAGCAACAGCACATATCCTACAGACGATTTATTAAATTAATGATTTTACGAAATAGCATGCGTTAGTCAAACATTGCTTTCTCATTCCAAACGGGCAGCATTTAGCTGTGGTTATTGATCCTATAAGTTTTAGAAACACCGATGGTTATCATCATATTTATGGTGAACATCCACCGCCCAGTTAGGATTGAGGTTCGATGTTTTTTATGGTGGGCAAACCTGCGAACGTAGTACAGTGGAGTTCTGATTCAAAAACTTAGGAACAAGCTAAACAGCGAAGCTGAAGTTTGTTGTAATTTAAATAATGCTTCAACTGCAAGGATTATTTCAGATTTTGAATAGCTAACAAATGGGATTACTCTTCGTGTTCATAATCACTTGCTCGTTTGAAACTAGACATTCCATATGCGTGCAGAAATTTTCCCCATCCAAAGCCGGTTGTGACGAAGTGCCAACCGAGTGGTGCTAAATCCTACCACTTGGGTTGGAAAATGCTGCAGGAAACGCATTCAATCGTGGCTCGTTCGTTCGTTCGTTCATTTCTGTCAATAGCCAAGAAGCGATGCAACGAACCCGAAATCCGCTTCCAGAGCACCCACTTGTTCCGATGGTGCCTCTAAGAGGTGTTAAGATCAGCATCACTTTCCAGAGTTCCAGCCCGACCAGAAGAAAATAATCCCGTGAGTTTCAATTGCTAAGCCTTGCTTCAGGAAGCAAAAATCGTACTTGCGTTGTAGAAACGATCGTTTTAATGGCAAAAATCTGATTTTTTCTCCTGTTCGGGAAGCTATTTGACAAACTGGGTGTCGAGAAATACAGTGCTGCAACAACAAACACAAAAAAAGAGGGTGCGTTCCACAGCTACAAGCGAGTGCCAGCGGCAACAAAAAAAAACTACCAAGTGTCCTCTAGTTGTTCAGCGTTCCACTCCAGAGCCGAGCGTGTGTGCGTCGCCATAAGCGCCCAACTGCTGAAGCTAGCTGCTCGTGAAGCACCCTCTCGGTTAAGGCTATTGACTTGACGTCGGGAATCCGGGAAACGTTGAACTCTTTAAAAAAAAGTGTGTGATTGCAATTTAAAACCGACCGAGAATGACTCGCGGTGCATTATCCGGCGAGAAATCACAGCAGATACTGTTGGATAATGTTTGACACTGCTGCTGCACCGGGTGGAGTTGGAGTGTGATTGGTAAAGTGCCCGACCGAACATGAATCCAATCAGACTTGAGAGCCCAAAAATTTGCTATGCAGCAAACGTGTAAAATTCAGGTATTTTATTTGCTGGCATTTATTTACCGTCTCGCTGTTCCCTAGTGTCAAACCCGAAGGGACCTGCAGGCAAGCCAGTATGGTGAAATGTTATGGTGCGCTGACTATGACTATGACGTTTCGTGCTTCAGCATCAGAATTGAAGCATTAAGCAAATTTGTATCGTAAATTGTTGTTGCCTTCTCTCAGGCCCACATTCCTTTTCGGCTCGACTGGAAAGGTTTGGTTCAATTCCCGAGCCAGAGCCCCAGAGTGGAGCGAAGGAGAAATAAATAAACATAAAAAGTGAGATGTTTATTTACTTTATGATTTCTTCGACCTGCTGCTGCAGGTTTTCACACACTCATCACGGCACGGCGAGGATGCGGTTCGTGCTATGTCATCTGTTTCAACCTAATGAAAGGTTGGAACACTGCAGCACAAGAAATGTGTGTCATTAGGTTTGACCAAGGTTGAGATTTGTGATGAAATATTGTTTTTCGGTCGATGCTATACAAACAATCGGAGGTGAAAATTTCCTCGGCAAACACTTCAAGGAGTAGGTATAGTTGGTATAGTTTTCTCAGTTCGATAAAATCACTTGAATGGTTCGTTTAGATACTGAGCGGAAAACCTTTGAATGTTTATTACCACCAACGATGAAGCCGAATGAAGATTTCATGTGTTTTGCATGTATACTTATTAGGGTGCCAATGTAATGTTTAGGAAACAAGTAACCTCCTAATTTTCAAACGGAACAACGTGAAAAATGCTCGTTACCACGAGGAAACATCCCGTGTAATATTTTAGCTCAATCGAACTTGACTTACTAGTGTCGCAAAGCTGTCAATGTTTTACTTTTATGCAAGCTGAAAAATTTCCAACAAAAGGGGAGACATTAAATCGGGATTTTAGACATTGTTTTTGGTGCCAAATTTTTTTTCGTCAAAAATCGACTTTCTGAGACTTTTAAATTGCGGGACAGAATATATCCAGAGCAACATTTCTCAAGCTGCTTGGTTTTATTCGAATTTTATAAAGGTTTTACCTCTAGTTTTATCATAGTATTGCGCAATATCAAGATAATACAAGCCCCAAAACTACATAAACTACAATAAAACTGTTAATAAAGCCAATTTATTGTGTTCACTAATATTACCACGATAAAACTAGTTGGCTGACCACATCTCCTATAAACTTACCATACGTGGGGCGTAGCAATACAATATGGCACACTCATCAAAAAATGATCTCATTATGGTTGCTTGCCAAACCGCAATAAATCTGTTAGTTTTATAGAGTTATTAAAACGATAACACTCTGACCGATCAAATTTGTTGCTGCCATTATGAAGAATTCAATTACCCATTTTTTTTCATTGCCATTATGAATTGTTCAACACCAAAATAATTGTTTTTCTGCGAGGCCATATTGCCATATTTGAGTATTAATTTTAGCTCACAAACAAAAATTTATCGTAGCAAAGTGTGCAGCAAAAAGAAAGTTATTATCAAACAATTTTCAGGTCACAGGAAGCAACCAAAATTATTTTGCTGGAAATTGCGAGGTTGACTAACTTAATATAATTATTTTGTTAAAACAACCAGTTATCAAAACAAATAAAATAAAATGTAATGCACATATGCTGCATAACTACGAAGGCTGCTCAAATATGCTTTTTATTAGAGTGGTTTTAACCCTATATAACTTTTTTTGCACAAGATTTAAAAAGAAATGGAGGTCAAGGGGAAGACCTTAGAGAACTTGGAGACTCGAAATGGAACGTGAGTTGAAGGAGAAGTAGCTACGCATGGAGAAAGAACTACGCCAGATGGAATTGGACCAAAAGCGGGAGTTCTAGGCGCGTTCGCTGAAGTACGAACAGGAATTACTAAATCAACGTATGAAGGAAGAGTTCCTCAAGAAGCGCAACAAGTTGCGGAAACAATTCGAGGATGCAAAGGAGTTACAGGTTGAAAACTACGGCGTTATAGGTTGTGAAAGGGTAGAAGAACACAAAGAGAACGAAGATGAAGTAGAAGGCGACGTCGGTGGAACTCCGGATGAAGAAGAAGAAGCGGAAGAGGAAGATATTCGTCGGAGGTAGAAGATTGGCTCTATTACCAGAAGCTCCAACAAAAACTTACGGTGCCAGGTACGAAGGTGAAAAAAAGGGTTTTAACCCCTTCCACTTTATCGAAAATTCCATGTGAAAATCGTCAGAATGACCAAATTAAGCGGTTGCAATGAACGGAATTTGCTAGAAGAGTTGATGTTGGGTCGTATACAAAACGGGACGAGGTAGGAGCCGATAGGGCTCTCCCAAGCGCAGCCGAAGCATGCGGACTCTCCAACTTGGACAATTTGCAGTGATTGCCAAACAGTGTCTAGTCCAGACAGTCGAGTGGCCTCCCTGACTCGGTTCCCGATGTAATCCGCAATCTCCGGAATGTGTTCGGGAAGCTTGAGAAACGTTGGAAAATGTTGCTGGTGAAAGTACGCCGGGCCATGCCACCAAGAGTTGGCCGTTTGGAGATATTTATACACTTCGATAAAACGGACAAGTAGGGCTACGACCACTTTGAAGCTGCGAAGTTCGTGGATGACTTGAACAACCCTATGGAGGTCCAAGAGCTTGTAGATAAGATTCGTCCAAACTACGTGCTAGATTGAGTGCGTTATATCGGAACAAAGTAATCGACACTCCGTTGAGAATCTTTACCGAATACATTAACGGTATTGTCTCAGATATCTCCTCGGTCAATAGATTCTCTGTTCACGATCTCAATGACTACAGTGAATGTTCCGCAGAAGGAAGGCCGAACAAGAAGGAATCTATCCACGAGCACAACTCTTCCTCCAGCAAACGCCGAATGTGAAAAGTGAAAGGCCGTGCTGGGTGTGCAAGAGAACCGACCACAAGATCAGGTGCTGCGACGAGTTTCACAAACTCAACGTCATAGAACGTCTAAAGCTGCCTCAACAACCATGGAACGAGACGCTGCAAGTTTAAGATTCGCTGTAACGTGGCAAACTATCGAGGCGGACATAATTCGCTTTTATTAGAAAAAGCTGTTCAGGTAATGGAGGTCCAGTGTAACTCCTGTATCGCTCCGTGATGTTCAGAATGCTAGCGGTTACGCTCCACGCCGGTAACTGAAGACTGGATGTCCTTGTGTTGTTGGATGAGGAGTTCTCCATTACCTTGGCCGAGGATTCTATCATCAACAAGTTGAGAATTAGCGGAATAGCTGAGTCAGCAACTAACGTCATGTGAACCGAAAACATGAAACGCTTCGAGAATGGTTCTAGGAAGATGGATTTGGTAGCTTCCGCTAGTGGCTCCACTGAGAAGTTTCCGCTACGAGAAGCTCGAACAGTTGCGGAATCCATTTTACCTTAACAGGAGTTACAGTTCCGCGAGATTGCGGCACGCTACCCTCACCTACAGGGCCTGCCGGTTGAGGATTTCAAGGCAGAAGAACTGGAAAGGATGATTGGGTTAGATAACGTGCACGTATTCATTCCGCTCGAGTCTAGAGTTTGTAGACCAAGCGAGCCAATCGGTGTTCGGACGTAATTAGGCTGGACATTCTATGGACAAGAGAAGCAGCGTTCGTTGTCGAGTGCGGTGGTGACTTTTCACACAGTGGAAATAATGAGCAACCAGGCATTGCATGACATGATCCGCAGCCAATACGTGAAGGAGGAAGCATGAGTTATACCGGCCAGAATTCCGGAGTCGTCCAAAAATGAGCACGCTCGTAAGATTTTTCATGGTACGACGGTTTGCGTTAAAAGCTGTTTCGAGACAGGGCTCCTGTGGTGCGACGATGAGCGAAAGTTCCCTGACAGGTATCCAATGACTGTGCGCAGGATGAAAGAATCGGAACCGTCCTACGAGCGAGTAGGTAGATTTGGAGAAGTCGAACAGATAACGCCACAGGCCGACAAAAGGCATTGTGATTCGGATGGAAGGGCGTAAAAAGAAAGTCGAATTCCTATCATTCGATCTGCGCTTTTTGGCGGTTTCGCCGAGAGAGGACCATATGACGGAGCTGATCGTACAGCACTACTACGACCGCTTCCAGTACGGTTACCCTGAGACGATCCGTCAGCGGTTCTATATTCTAAAGGTCGGTAAGGCGTATCACTTGTGTAAAGTTCACCATAGTAGACCTCTGGTCCCGAGGATGATATCTTTACCGATGCAGTGACTACACCGCTATCGACGGCCGTTCAGCTTCAACGGAGTAGCTTCATACAGCGAAAATCGCTGGATAGCCGTGTATATTTGTTTCGTGACGCACGCTGTTCAACTGCAAGTGAGTGCCAGCCGAATAACACAGTCGTGTTTGGTGGCTATACGTCGCTTCGTAGAGGATCCACGTGTGGACGTAGTGGACATTCAACCCACTAGCTGCCCCCACATGGGCGGGGTATGGAAGCGGTTGGCCAGATCGATTAAGAAGGCGTTGGAAGCATTGAACGACAGATACAGCGGTTGATACGTAAAACTCTGCGCCAGATCTCCCTAGGCTCTAGTAGGCCCTTTTTGAGATACTGCAGTCTGCGTCCTATTTGCACGAAACCCGAAGAGAATGTCCTGTCACAAGACCGGTAAGCGTGCTGAGATCACTCTTAGTGAGACTCAGCAATTTGTGAGTAACCTTAATACTCGGCGTTATAAATTTTTTTGATTCCCATGGTTTTGAACCCACATAAACCAGAAACATTAATATCAAATAAGCAATATGACATTAATGAAAATAGCCAATTAATAATAAAAAGCTTTTTCCTGTTGTGCAACCACAGTTCAATAAATTTAATCATGTGTATTTTACTTCATAACTACCATCCACTTAACAGTATTTTGCTTTATTATTTTTAGTGTAATAAGGAAAATTAAAAATGATTACCCTCATACGGTTTCGATTCAATAAGGTTAACAAGACGACAATTTGGACCACAGCAAAAGTTGTAATTGAAGCTAGGAAAACTGACCCTAGAAGCAAGCAAAATTATCCATAACAATCTAAATTTTTCCAACTTAAACTGTTCGAATTTCGGCTCTGTACTTTTGCTTCCCGCAGCCCCGAGGGAAGTAGAAAGTACCGTCCACCTTCCGCAGCCCACGTTGATAACTCAACAACCGTCTTCACCGCTGCCATCGATTCGTTATACTTTCAATTTGAACTCCATTTAGTGCGCAATTATGTCATTATCTTTTCCTCAGTTCATCATCATCATCATCATCATCAGTATCATCGTCGTCGTTGTGTCGCGTAGTCTCGTTACTGTCGTCGGGTTGACCCGTTCCCGTTTCCGACGTGTAGGCTTCCTCCTCTTGCTTCTCCTGCAATAATGATCGAAACCTGGAGACCAATGACTTACAGTTTACCGCGTGTAAGAGAATGAGAACGAGCGAAGTGGTTGCGCATAAAATTTAACTGCATTACCCGTAGGAATGGCCGCAGAAGTTCCCGGATGGGTTCTGTTTTTTTTTGCGAATGACCGGCCGAGTGAATTTGATGGAAAAGTTGCTCGATAGCGGAGTTGTTGCTCCGGTCGGTCATAAATTCAATCATAATGACGGTACACCGCAAAGTTAATAAAGGCATGAAAGCGAACGAAAAGTAAACAAAAATTATGGAATTTTATGATTCGGTATCCAGAGAGGTTCGCTTCGGGTAATCGATTAATGTGTACGTGCTGAGTTCCGGACCAGCAACCAGGCATGCTAATTATCGATCCGGTCTCTTCGTGGTCCATAGTCGTAGCGAAAAAAAAGACTTCATGAACAAAGAAAGGTAAAAAAGACAATAAACAATGCGATGATTGAAGATGGTCACGATTCTGTTTCCTCTTCGAGGCAATAACAGCCAAGCGAGCCGAACCGAGCAAGCGAGCCATTTCTGGCTGGCCGGAGATCAACGAGGGCAAGCCGATAAGCATGCAAGAAGACCTCCTGCTGGACCCCCAAGACGAACAGTGAGAATTCAATTTTCCGCGCGGGAGTGGGCAGGAGCAAACGCAACGTGCGTCGACGAATTAGCTTTTGCGATTCGGAGCCCCACGCTCCGGCTGCTCGGGTCCGGGCCCATGACGACGATGACGACGACGGGTTAGCGAACCGGCTCTGAACGTCAACATGTCGACGTCAACGGGTTTTCGTCTGGCACCTTCTTTTTTTGAGTTGGTCGACACGGAATTGAGGGAATGTTTCTTCCTCCTAGTGAAGGAACGAGCCAGCGCAGTGGTGCGACCCTGCTGAGTGATTTATGAAAAGCAGTACTAGGTTTGCTGGGTATTTGAATCTGGCAGACTTTGAATTTTGATTTTTTTTTTTTTGCTGTTTTGCTATTTCCTGTTACGATAATAGACAGGAAGAGCCGATTTTGCTTCTTCTCGCAACAAGACGACAAAAGCGAAAAAGCTATTAAAATTGTTGGTTTTGTACCAAAGCAATGGGTATCGTTTAGAAGTTTTGGAAATAACACTGATTGTTCGCAGAACGCTGCAACTCTATTAGAACAAAGTGAATAATGATTTCAATGGATTTAAAGGAGCTTGCAAAGCTAATCGTATACTGTCTACTAGAATAAAAATTAAAAATAAATTAAGTAGATGTATGGTTTCTAAGTAACAATTTTAATTTTAGTATACCCTTCAGATGGTTTTCTCAACCAAGTTTATAAAACTGCTAATGACATTTAGAGATCCCCACTAGGTAGTCTCAAAGTACATTTTAAATGGTATGGCAACATGAGACCAAGCGTTGTCATGCTGTACAATAACTTTTTCGTGTCTCTGTTCATTTGGCGCAGTGCGCTGCAACACCAACCTGGTCCCATCATATACACAGCATAAACCACGCCTACTGAATATTTGGCCTAGCCGACGACGTAGACGAATGGCTGGACGAATGGTTTCTATAATGAAACTATTTTGTATCACCCGATACGATGATAAGAAGATAGCCTTTCTTTTTTTTCTCAGAAAAAGCCATGCCCAACGCATGCAAACGCTTGAAACAGCTTGGCGGGTAATGCGTAAGACGCAAGCTCTCCTAGCTTTTGGTTTGAAATCAGCGTCTTCAAAGGTTGTTCGGTTAAAACAGCATCTCTTTAAACGTTTTGAAGTTCTCAAAAAGTTAAAGTCGCCATTTTTTTCTAATGGACAATCAAAATTTTAGCACTTATTACTGGAGCCTTCTGTTGACAAACCGCGGGAACTTAGTTACAAACCTAACAATAAACTTCAAAGACGATCGTAGAGGAAGAAAGAAAAGGAAACTGCAATACACTATTAATTTTATTTCAACGAACATCAGCAGCTAGCTCGTCTATTCTGGATAATTTACGTCTATGCGCTGACAAAGAATGTTTCATTCAATTATAATGACCCTGGTTTATGAAGCACACGCATTGTATTTCACACCAAGAGCAATTGGCTTTCTTTCAAGCTTTAATTCCTTGAAGCACATACAAATTAGCATGTTCTCCTTTATATGCTACTAGCTGACCCGACAAACTTCGTATTGCCACAAATTAAACTGTGTTGTACATAAATCGGATGACCTTCATCACAATCTTGAGTTTTACAAGTTTCTAGGAGTTCATGGATGTTTTAATATACAAATTTTCCTCACAGTAAAATATAAAACAACTCTCCCATTGCTTAGCCTGATAAAATAAAGCCACATGCCAAATTAGGTTCCATTTGCTTTATTACTCCTCGAGTTATGAGGAAATTTGTATTTCATTTGTATGGGAGCCCCCCTCCTAAAAAGGGGTCCTTTATTCATCATAGATAAAATTCATGCCTCCAAAAACAGCCACATGCCAAATATGGTTCCATTTGATTAATTAGTTTTCGAGTCATGAGGAAATTTGTATTTCATTTGTATAGGAGCCCCCCTCCTATAGTGGAGAGGGGTCTCAATTCACCATAGAAAAAATTCTTGTCTCCAAAAACACCCATATGCCAAATATGGTTCCATTTGATTAATTAGCTTTCGAGTTATGAGGAAATTTGTATTTCATTTGTATAGGAGCCCCCCTCCTATAGTGGGGAGGGGTCTCAATTCACCATAGAAAAAATTCTTGTCTCCAAAAACACCCTACGCTATGTCCGAAGGTACTTATTAGTTAACTCACATGCACCTCAGATTTTTCTTCACAGGATGTTAGTATTAATCAAAACAATTAATTTAGAGAAGGTCTTAAAATATTCTATCTTGGGTTTTTTGAAAAATTGAATTTTCAAGGTTATTTCGGGGTCATCCCCTCTCAAGAGATCATATTCGTTGTAATCGACCACCTCCGATTTCAACCAAATTCGGTATAATTGCCTATTCTGACCCCACATTTAATTTGTATGGTAGTATGTAGTTTTGTATGGATTGAACAATCCCCCTTGCAGTGACATGCAGTGAAAAATGAGTATTTTCGAAAATCTGGGAAAAATGGAGAAGCGTCACTGCAAGGGGGATTGGTCAACCCGTACAAAACTTTGGGAAAATGAAGGTGGGGTCGGAATGAGCAATTATACCAAATTTGGTTGAAATCGGATGTGGTCAACTACAACGGATATGATCACTTGAGAGGGAATGACCCCTAAATAACCTTGAAAATTGAATTTTTCAAAAAACCCAAGATAGAATATTTTAAGACCTGCTCTAAATTAATTGTTTTGATTAATACTAACATCCTGTGAAGATAAATCTGAGGTGCATGTAAGTTAAATAATAAGTGCCTTTAGACATAGCGTGCACCCACATGTAAAATGTTGTTCCATTTGCTTGATTAGTTCTCGAGTTATGCAGAAATTTGTGTTTCATTTGTATTCTTAGTGGGGGAAGGATCTCCAACCATCATAAGAACCTTCCTTGGCACCAAAAACCCCTACATGCAAATTTTCACTCCGATCGGTTCGGTAGTTTTCGATTCTATAAGGAACATAGGGACAGACAGACAGACAGAAATCCATTTTTATAGGTATAGATGAGTTCAACTTTAGCACCCACACTATACGCGTACAAATATGCGTATTCAACCGCATATAATATTTGCATCCATATATATGACCGTTCAAGTGAATTACCTTGCAGAAAATGGAAATTAAACGAGAATAAACCGCCATTCCTCCTGGTTGCTAGCAGTTCACTCTTCATCTTCAGTTTAGTTTGCCTTTTGCAATCGACCAGTACGACCTTAGCTCAGGAGTATTGGTCGAATTTTATTTATGAATCACAAAGAGTTGTACCATCAATCCATAGATCGAATTTCAATAGCGGCTGCTACTGATGAAAAAGAAGAAAAGGTGTGCGTGTGTGTGGTGTGTGTGTGTGTGTGTGTGTGTGTGTGTGTGTGTGTGTGTGTGTGTGTGTGTGTGTGTGTGTGTGTGTGTGTGTGTGTGTGTGTGTGTGTGTGTGTGTGTGTGTGTGTGTGTGTGAGAGAGAGAGAGAGAGAGAGCAAAATCGCGACTAAATGGGAGGTGTAACCGGAGGAAAAGAAGGTAAAACGAGAAGAAAATGAGGACAAACTGGACAGACCAGGACAAAAATCGGAACAAAAAAAGAGAAAATTCGGATAAGCAGAGAAATAATGAAAACCTGAACGTGACAGCAAAAGAGAAAAAGCAGGAACATATGAAAACAAACTGAAAACTGAAAAAAAGGAAAAACGGTTTCAAGCCTGTAAAGGAAAAAATGGAAGAACAACGACGAGAGCAGAAAAGAGTGAAAATGGGACAGGAAAAAAGAAAAAATGAGAAAGAAAACGACGACAAACGTGACAAATAAATGGAAGACTGGACAAAAAAAGAAAAACCGTGCCAGAAAAGATAAAAAAAACGAGACAGAAAACAAGAGAAACTAAAAGAAAAAAGGAGAATAGCGAGAGAAAAAAAACCGTCAGAGTAAACGAGAAAACAGAAGAAAGAAAAAGAAGAACAGAAAAATGTAAAACTGGAGAGAGAATACTAAAGATAAAAACGGAAAAAGGAAAGATAAAAGAAGAAAAACGGAAAAATATACAATAAATGAATGAAAAACTAGAGGAAAACCAGAACTAAAAATCGAAACAAATGGGACAGGAAATGAAGATATGAACAAATACTATATAATGAAATAGAAAAAAATTGTACGGAAAAAAAAGAAAAACAAGAGAAGAGAGAAAATGAAAAATAAGAAATGTGAGAGCAAAATCCAAAAAAAGGTTCTACAAAGAAGAGAAAACGGAACAAAAAATGGCAAAACGGAACTGGAAAGAGGAACAAAAAGGAACTGAAAAGTGATAAATGCGAATGCAAGAGTAAGATGAAATATGTCAATTCTAATTTCAAGTAAAACTTCGAGTCTAATTTTGTGTCAATATCCAAATCCAAACTTACCCAAGTAGCATTTCCAAGTTTTATTACGTTCGTATAGTGGTTTTCATGACCTAAGCTTTAAGCTAGTTAAGCTTTTGCTCCTTGACAGCCATCGCCATAATTAAATAAAGCTTTTCGCCTCTGGTGAAAGCTGAATAAGTTTGCCAGCATTATCAACTTGAAAATACTTCCGTGAGCAACAAAGTTATAGTTTTGCTGTCAGATTATTCTTATCGATTTGGTTTAAGTATAGCGACCACAATAAAAATACCCCATAGTGTGTATGTGTAGTGTGTTACATTTTTCAGTGTTCATTCATTTTAAGCAATTTCGTTGGTTTGCATGTGCGTATTTAATTTGCGATTTGGTGCGATTTTGGTGTTGAACTGCGGTATTCCTCGTAATAGTAACAAAAAAACTGTTTGATTTGGTTGTTTTTCTAGTATAATCAATATATATAAAATGCCAGTGTCGCTGGTGTTTCATGGATATTTTGGTGGCAAACATGTTGCTGGTTCGTGTCTTGGATACGGGAACAACATTGTCAAATTGCCCAATAGAAAATTTTCCTGCCGACGAAATACCCCAAAACGACCCAATCGGGTGATTTATCCTGCGTGATTTACGGAAAAGCAGAAGGATTTTTTATTGGGTTGCCTTTTGAGTTTGACAATCAGATTCCCGTTTCGAATCGATCACTCACACATATGCGCATACAATGTAAATACATAATTTTCAAATGTAAATTTTGTATTGCTACGCCACACTTATGGTAAGTTTATAAGAGAGGTGGTACAGCCAACAAGTTTTAACGTAGTAATATAAACAACCACAATAAATTTGCTTTATTAACCATTTTATTATGGTTTTGTAGCTACATATAAGTGTGTTTGGACTCGTATCCTTTAGGTATTGCGTAATACCACAATAAAACCAGAGGTAATGATTAATACCGCAATAAAACTTTTATAAAATTCAAGTAAAACCAAGTGGCTTTAGAATTGTTACTTGGGATGATTTAATGACTAATGTTAAGTTGTATTTCAATTCCAATGGGATGTCAGATTTTAGGCCAATTTAAGTCTAATTTAGTTCTAATTTCAAGTTAAATTTTAAGTCAAATTCAAACTGATGGTTTCAAGTTGAGAAAAACAAAAAAGAAGAAAAATGGAAGTCTGAAAAAATAAAAATTTGTCTTTTTTTTTCTTTTTTCTCTAGCTGTGTTTAGTTTACGAAACTGAAAAGTTATAAAAGTCTTTGCCAAGCTACTACCAACAAAACAAAAAAAAAGTTTATTCCAATACGTTGTGTAGTTTCGGAGAAAAAGGTACATAGAGTTTGAAAATCGTGGTTTTCTAGGAGCGGCGTTTTATTCCGCCGAAGTTGTTCCACGCCGCACTGGAATGCTTATGTGCATGATCGTTTTTCGACCACTTTTCGAGGTCGGATCATTACAAATTTAGTATCAAAATAAGCGGAAAAGATTGCAGAATCAAAATCTGATATAAAAAATAGTGATTTTTTCAAAATTTTTAGTCGTTCATGTCCCCTTAAGTTCAAATTCATGTCTCATGCCAATTTCAAGATTAACTTCCAGTTCATTTTACTCCAAATTATCAAATCCAATTTGAAGTCCAATCTCCAGTTCAATTTGAAATAAGTCCAAATTAGTCCTAATTCAAGTTTAATTTAATGTTCTATGTGAAGTCCGATTGCAAGTCAAATTTCAACTCTGATTTCTAGTCCAGTCCCAAGTCTAATTTCTAATCCAATTTCAACTTTGATTTTTAATCCGATTGCATCCGAAACTCCTAATCGGTTGGTATTGTTGTGATAAGTCACAACAGATTCGCCTGGCACGATTCCATTCTGCGTGTTTCCAGGCCAAAACATTCTTCTGAAAGGTTGGGTGCCCCATCTTTCATGTGTGTCTCGAAGCTCGCTAGTAATTGTTAGGAATACTGAAAGACTAGTACTAATTGAAGTATTTTTGCTGGACGTGTTTTCTCTAGATATTGCATGATTCAGATACACCACAGTGAATCCCTATTTTATAAATTACTCTTTCACTACAAAATAACTTGTTGAGTAAAACTGTATATGCGATTTTGTGTATGTATTATGATTTCGTTCATGAAAAGCAAATTTATGCGGCCTCTAAAGGACTTCACTTTACGCTTTTAATTTACTTGTCGCTGTCAGTCATGAAACGTCATGATACTTAGAAACAGTAAAAGGCGTTCCCGGTAATAGGAGTAAGATCATATTTCGTACTTTTAAACAAAATAGAAATACGACACTGAAAATCAATCAGCAACGACCAAATAGTCTTCTGTGAGTGTTTTCCCTAGTTGCAACGTAAAAATACGTACAAATGATTGTAACCACCGAATCACGTGTGGTCCACCATCACTAACAGGGGGAACAGTGATTCTCTTTTCGCAGCCTTTGAACGAATCCCGCAGGGATGAGTCGCCCAAAACGCAAATGTTTATTTTTCGCCCTTTTGTTACATGTTCGAAATCATCTTTTCAATTCCTCTAATACCGGTGTTCGGTGTGCTCACTGATTTACCTTCCGACGAACGGGTTAATAAATATTTCCCGCCCATTTTTCCGTTTCATCTTTTAACGCTACCTACAAGAGTGTACGGGTAAGTCGTTTAGAAGGGACCGCCAAGAAACAAGAGGCGGCCGAAAATAAGTTTCCTGTTAATTGTTTAACGTTTTGGAACTATGCGCCGCGCGGATGATGCATTTTTCGGGAGTAATTCGAGCATTTTGGGACGGCAGCATCAGCAACCATACGCAACTCGTTTCTGGTTGCCGCCTGCTTGCAGTGCTGCGCGGATAAATTACGAGCACCCTGGAATGCGGTGCAGAGGAATGATGACGTCGTTACGGATAATTACAAACAAATGCTGACTCGAGCGTTACACACGTTCGGGGTAATTTTTCATATTTATGCCTCGTTTGGCGGAACGAACTAAACGCTGCTGCTGCTGCGTAGGGGAACCATACCGCATGAGCAGCCGCGCAGTCCTTTTTCTCGGTGTTAACGACCCGCTGTGCCAACGGAAGCAAAATCTGGTCTTGATATGGAACTGAAATTTGGAAATAAACGGTGAGGTGTAGAAGTTATTCGGTATAGTAAAACATATTGTAATATGGTGAAAATAGATTGCATTTTCCCTAACCGCTACGCCTCATTGGGCGCGGTTGAACAACTGTAACATATCTCACTCATCAGTCAATCCACCTGCATGCACCCACCGCAGGACAGTAATTAAATTATTAGTGATTATGTGGTTTCCATATAAATACAGCGCATTTGCACTAACGTCTAAGTTTCGATTTCGACAAGCAAACGCACAAGCAACTTGAGCATTAATCAATCATACCGTCTCACAGTAATTACGCCATCTCCCCGAACTGACTAAACACATCTGCCGTCGCTGATGCTGTTGCTATTAACTACTGCTGAGGTATCTGCGCTAATTATGTACTTTGGCGGATCGTTCGGCATGTGCCTCGCACGTCGTTGATGATGCGCGGTCAAAAGGAACAAACAATTGGTCGGAGTTTTCCCTCCCGACACCGGCTCCGACTCTGGCAGGCGAAGGAGTTTATCTAATCAACAGCGCATGGGATGGGTGCTCTATCCCGATGGATTGTTGTAACATGCGAGGCAACATACTTGGCAGCAATTAAGATGCCGAACGTGTTACAGCTAATGAGCGTTTCAACACCTCAACGAGCGCGCTCGCACAGTAGGAAAGCTACACTAGAAATAACATCGGCAGCAGCACAAAAGCACTACCTGCCACAGAATAGGATTAGCTTACCGAGATGTTTATTTTTCCGCCCCAGTGCGGGTGGAGAAACTCGCACATTTTCCGCCAGTCTAATCCATTGAGATTTATAGGATTTCACCATTGCCGACCGCTTTTCGCTGTTCTCTGGGAAGGTGGTATCATGCTGAGCTCAACTTAGTAGAAGAGTGTCAAGATAAACCCCTTTTCCATCTGTTTCACACGCAGCAACAAGATCTATCGGTACATACGTATGCGGTAAGTAGTGAATCTATTTACAAATCACAAATAAATTGACTTCTGCTCGATGTGGTAGCAGGCAAACAGTAAATATTTATTTGTTTGTTCAAACTTCGGTCGAAGTGGATGAACGCCTGAATTCGGCCATATACAACAAGTTGAAATACGAGTAAATTCGAATGGAATGCACCACACTGCGCACTGGGGCAGACTGGATTTGATGGCTTTGGAAATTATTATCAACGGCTCACATTTCCTTCTGAGGATGAACAACAAAGAGAGAAAAAAAACGAAAAATTATTTAAAACAACCAACAAACCAGCGGGAGCTCTTCCTGGATCAGATAAAAACACGTTCTAGCTAAATTATCCTTTTTATCCTAGTCACCTCCTTTCCATGAGATGTGCGAGCCTCGCCTCTATCAACATCGTCTATGCAGAAGGCCCTTCGCTTACATTGTTTTAGACGTCGTCGTTGTCGTTCTCTTCCTCCGGTATCACGCTGAGATCTCCCGAAGGAATGCTCCGATATGTACGGCGAGAAGCATCTCCGGTCCTGCCATCATCATCGTTGTGTCAGAAGAAAAAGTATCATGTTTTCAGTTAAACCACCATAAACCGAAGAGCAAGAAGTGGATTGTATGAATGCGTTTACCATCGACCACACTCCACCCCGGCCCAGACCAGACCACCAGCCTGGTGCCTGCTGGATCAGACTAACCAGAGAGTTTATTATTCCGACCTGTCACATGCTGGGAGGCTCCAACCAGGTTATCGTATACGATCCATCCAGCCGACTTCGAGAAAAACTGCAACGGATGCTTGAGTGTGACTTTCGCTCTCGCTGTTGGTTTCCTGATATGTGATGGTGGTATGACAAATGGTTGTTGTTGTTATTCCTTACTGCTCCCGATCCTGCCCCTACCGGGGATGGGGGTATAATTCCGTAAAAGCCTAATTAGTTTCCAACTGCGAGCATGGGTGCATTGGGTGGTATAAATACGTACTTTGTATTTTCGCAGGAAAATGTTACTTCCGTCTGTTGGCAACACTAGAGACACGTAATCACAAGGACGAAACCCAGCCAGCAGCCACAATTAACCTGCTGCCAGTGCTACTGCTGATGTCATGTTATTAGACAACTTGAATGTGTGTTTTAATTATGGTTGTCACATTTAGTCGAGGATATGCGGAGAAGTTTAGCATCAAACTTTTTTGTTGGCTCGCACCGGTTGCTACCATCGTCTCCTAATGGTTGAGTTTTTCACATGTTAAAAACGGGTAATTCCATAATGCATACGCCACATAGTGGTGGTGCAGTTCAACTTGTTTGAGGCAGGAACAAAAAATGATACTAAAATTCTGCATTCGCGAAGCTGTTCCTGACCTCCATAAATGTCATGGGAAAAATAATGGTTAGTATTAAGAGGTATAATAAAATCTGGATTCACTGTGGCGAATGAAGTGATCTCTCAATATCTAGAGAAAATGTGTCCAGCAAAAACATTGCAATTAGTACTAGCCTTTCAGTATTCCCACAAGCAACAATCACTAACGGGAAGAATGTTTTGGCCTGGAAAATTGAGTAAACGAAATTGGATTGCAAAGTTGAAATTGGACTTAAAATCGGACTTGACGTAGGGCGTTAAATTAGACTTGAATAAGAATTAGTTTGGGTTTGAACTTTTATTTCAAGTTGAACTGAAAGTTGGACATTGGATTTGAAATAGTGCAACGATGCTTCTGACTCTATCAAGCAGGACCGCTCGGGCGAGATTCGAACATACGACGATTGGCTTGATATACCAGCATCGTACCTCGAAGCTAACTGGGCGGACAAAAAAAAACTTTGACTAGAAGTTGGACTTCAAATTGAGCTTTATTGCTCTGCCTCCGAATGATGCCTAAATACTGTTTTCTCTTACAACCACTTATCTTGCGCAGAAGGAGCACAACTACAAGCGCAGCTAATCTTTTCTTCACACACTAGTGACTACCACTACACAAAATCCCTCCTACTTTTCCCCCTTCTCCTTACTGGTGGCGTGCGACGACACCTTATTTTGCTTCCGATTAATAGAAATAGCCTATTCTTGCTGTAACTCTTATGAGCATTTTATAGGGGGATATATTTATTCGTAGGTATACTGAATCGATAGACTAGATCCGATTGAGCTGGTTGTTTAGTCTTCGTCGTCGTCAGGCTCGTGCTGTTTCAAATAGTCGTCTCCATTCAACTCGATCTTGAGCCACTCGTCAATTTCTCAGTCATTTCAGCAGCCGCAAATCACTTCCGACCTGGTCGAGTAATTTTGCACGTTGAACTTCCCTGTTTCTGGTATCAGAGGGGTTGTTGGAGAGAACCGTTTTCGTCGCACCTTCGTTCAGCATCCTTACGACGGGTCCGGCCCACCATAGCGTACAAACTTTCACCAGACGTACGATGGTAATCTGGGGGGCTCCGTAGCCGCAAGGTTACCGAGTCTGCTTTGACAAGCGAGTGGTCGTGGGTTCGAATCTTAGTAGAATCAAGCCATTCGATGTCAAGTGACTTTAGCATGGGTTTATTCTCAGGCCCCGCCATTTACCCTTCCTTCGTGCTGAATTCTATATTTACCCTTTGAAGCCTCTTGACAGTGCAAATGTCCCTCCTATAGTTAAAGTGTACTGGTCAGAGGTACGAATGAGTCCTCGCCAGGGACGGCTATAATATGGGATAGTGCTGGCAGCGAGGAATAAGTGGGTAAAGTAGATTAAGCTATGAAGGAAGGGTAAACCCCAATACACGCAAGCACGCATAAAATTTAATAAGCATATCGCTCACTCAATAGCGATTATAGCAAAAAGAAATGCAGTGCTTATTATCCGTGCTTAAAATGTCGGCATGTTTTCACCCCTATTTCCCTCTACGCTTCTTACTGCTTTTCAACCAATCTAGCTCTAGAGCTCTAGATCCCATGCAGAAAAAAATCACGCGTGAGTTTTTCAGTTTTCATAGCAAGAAGCACAAAACTCACACATATTTCTTCCCGCTTGATCACATTCCGCTTTGCTTCAACTGCTACCTGGAGCTATGCACATATCCATACAAATTCGATGTTGAACAGCCTAGGCATTCTCTCGTGCGATACGTAGCTGTGAGTGAGCGTGAGGGAATAAATCTCTAAACAAATCACAAAGTTAAACGAAAACGCACATTTAAATTACATGTTTATATAATTCTTATTAGGCTTATTACTTCCTAGTTAAGAAAATGTCGATTCCCGCGAAGGAAAAATATGTTTGCCATCGTAATTCATGAATGTGTGCTGCATTTTTCACAGCTGATGTTTTCTCTGACGGAAATTTTTTTTGGTCTCTGGTTCGTTGTTTGAAATGTTAGCTGTGGAAGAATTAAGTAAAATGCTCACAGCTGAATTTGGATCACATCGCATAGCAACAGAGACATCGCGTATAATAGCGAGAGAAATTCATATGTGAGTTTCGCGCTTGTGATCAAGGTTGAACTTGCATGTGTTTGAAATCTCATTGAGTTTTTTGCTGCTATGAATTTTTCAACACTGTTCACAGATAGGGACAACAGTTGAAGACTCCATCTGTTTAGTGTGGTTTTGTTTTACAAACAAAGAAGTAACAATATCCCTCCGTCTCAGCAGGTCGAAGATTCTTTACGACGATTAAACTTATACCAATTTGATATCTGTGCTTGGGAAATATGCCATAGTCGGAAAACAACCCTTTTCTTCAACCGGTTTTATCGTTTCTACTCCGTCCATCCATTCCTCCGGCAACTTTTCTTGCTCCCAAGTTCTTGCCGGTGCCAGCGTTTGTCAGCCATGCCTATAGAGCACTACCGATAATCGATCATTACTAGTGGCTTTGTCGGTCTTCAGCAACCCGATTTGTCGTTTGACTTCTTAGAGACTATTTCCATCTGACGACCTCGCACTTATTTGTGATTAGATTCCCTCCCTCGTGCCAACACATGTCCAGTTTCGGTGTGTAGCTCTTCCAAGTTTGGCTCTCCATCTCGTAAAACTTTCACGAGTCATTGGCACGAAGTAGTTGTTCTAACTCTTCACGCTCTCTATCCTACTTCTGGTGCTTTTATTTCTATTATCTTATTTATTTATTACATCAACAGACTTACATGGTCTAACTTCTTACAACTAGTAGTGTATAAATAGTAATAAATTCACATAGATATAACTAAACGGATAGATAAGTTGATTGGACCGGCTGAAGAAGCGGTTGAATCGTTCATGAATTCACGTTTGGCGCGATAGATGGAAATCGAATATGAATGCTACTTTGTCATACGTCCTCTGGAGACCTCTGCGGACCCCATATTTGCTGTAGTTCGTACGGTGGAATAACGTACTTAGCATAGCATCGAAGGGATCTAGGCTGCACATTAAGGTCGATTCACTCTAGAAGTTGAGGGCAATCTATTTTACCTCGTAGGATCATCATGCATCGAGTTTCGTAGCGCAGTAAGTGATACGGATTTCGCCAGGGCTGCCGACGAAGGGCAAAACGCAGAAAGCGGCGCTGGACGGATTCGATTCGTTCAGAACTGTTGTGGTAGTTCGGGTTTCAAACCGCAGAACAGTACTCCAGAATCGATCTGACCAGGGAGCAGTATAATGCTTTTAAGCACGTCGGTGAAACTTTTTTCGATTCTAAAAATAAATCCCGTGGTCCTGGTGGATTTGTTGACGATATAAGATACATGCTGTCTGTGTTTTTTACGTGAGAAGGATATTACAGAGCACTTTGAAGGATTTACAACCATTGTTTAAGGTACACCAATTAGCGAAGATATTCAGCTGGGTTGGAGAGCGATGCAGTCTTCAGTTGAGCGGATACTTGAGAATATTTTTTCAGATCATCGGCATATGATAACCTTGGTGCCTCAAGCACGAGGTTCACGTCGTTGAAATAGAGTAGTAATATGAGCGGTCCAAGATAACTACCCTGCGGAATACTTTAGGTGGCGCAGAATGTGCTGGATCTACTATCACCGATGGCAACTTCAGCTGACGATCTGTTAGATAAGAACGGAACCATCGCAGGAAAGTTTCGCCTATCCCAAGCTTTTCGAGCTTAGCGATTGCGATTACGTGATTGAGCTTATCAAAGGCTGCTGACAGGTCGGTATATATGACGTCGGTTTACGTCATTGCAGACATGTTGTCGACGATGTGCGCAGTAAGGCACCGCAAATTAGTAGTAGTGGATGGACCAGGGAGAAATCCATGCTGATCCGCGCTCAATTATTGCTTGCAATGTGAAAAAAGTGATTAGCTAGAACAATTTAGAGATGGCACTCAACGATGTAATACCTCGGTAATTGTCCACATCTCGCTCGTTGCCTTTTTTGTGCACAGGAAACATATAAGCAGATTTTCAGCAAGACGGAAAAATACCGCTGGAGATGGACTTCTGGAATACGAACTGTAGTGGTCTAGCCAAACAAGAGATTCGCTTCTTCAGGAGAGCGGACACTCCTCAGGATCCTTGTTGGTCGGTATTTCGCCAAGTTCTCCCTAGTGGCAACGGTCGGATAATTTTTCCAAGCAATTTTTTTTTCTCTTCACCGCTTGTTGGCATTTCCCATCAAACCAATCATTTTCTATACTTTGAGGATCTGCACCTAATGCCGCGGTAGGGGATTTGCCGATGGCCGAGCGTATTCCTCGGAAGAAGGCAATACCTCATCCAGTATTCACGCATAGTTTTCGGCCGAGCTGCGGGTGTCCTGCTGGTTACGATCACTTTTAAAGAACAGGTTTCCCGTAAAACAATTATATCAAAACTCTACTCTATTACAGCAATAAAAAAGTCATCACTTTAGGTTCAGAGTCCACGCACGTTGTGGTAGTAAACCATTGGTACATTGGAGGAGTTGTGTTGCGGGTTAGGCACAGAGCTGAAAGCGGGGACTGCGTCATCGAAAGAACTGCTATAGGAGCTGTTGCTAGTGCCAGGTCTGGACTTTTAAAAGCCTCGTTCCGTACATTACGATGCAGAACCGGGACGATTGTTGACTCGACTGCGATGAGAAGATCGAGGGCTACCATAATATAGAAGTCATTGCATTCCAGTACAGCCTCAGACGTCGGTAGAAATACGGTGAGCTGCCTAGAGTGATATGCTATGTTAAGCGCGCATTGATTGCTGGACATATCGACGTGTGAGAGGACGTATGGGTCACTGGAATCAAGGTGTTGATCTGCAGTAATCAGGAGATAATTACACCGATAGATGCCAAGGTTTACGTTTTGGTGGGTTCGTTTCGCACCACACAGGATCGAGACGACTGGAGCCTGCAATTTGTTAAAAACGTTGCAACACCATCCGGCCGGCCGACGATGGATGAAGTTACGGTGGTGCTCGTAGAGTCAGAAATAGCAACATCTCCGAAGATCCTGGAGCTACAACTGGATCTGAGGTCGTCGCAGGAGTTAGTATGATCCGTGGAATGATACGCGTTGAGAGGGGTTTTTTCTGTAAAGACACCTAGAGATTCGCTTTTAAGAGAAGACCTTATGGCCAGGACTCAATATTCAGTGCTGAGTTCCGTAATTTTATATCCATTCCTTCAGAAGTCGATAGTTTGGTACCTGCAAGGAGTCGCTTGACAACCCTGAAGCGGATAACGGTAACGTTTCATTTGAGGTTTGCCACCAGCATTTCTAGGGGATTGTGGTGTAGAAACAGTCTCTTACAATTTCTCGGAAAACTGTTCCAACTGCTTGCCATTAATCAAGATGGCCTTGTTTAAATCACTGATGGGCTCACCACGGTTGACCTGGCCAACGGACGACAAAGCCTATTTAAGGTGAAATGAGTCGTCATTGATTTTGTACATTTCAAAAGCAGTTTTTTTGTTTGAAACAAAAATTCCGTTCAAGAAAATATATTCGCTGTGTTCAGATTGGCAAGAAGAATGCAGTGAATACATTTTTTAATGCAGAACCCCTGTTTTGTGTCCAAAAACTGCTAATGCTAATGACTGCAAGTTTCCCGTTAAATTTAGCCAGTTTCATCAATTCGAACAATGCAGCACTCACATAACAGACATGTTCAATCGTACGCATTTCGCATGAGTGACCTGCTCGACCTGCATGAGCGACCCTATGCAGGTGATGGTCTCATCAATCGTTTTGACCGGTTCAGTGCAACGATCGCAAGCACCCTCCATAGTGAGCAACCCCTAGAACCTCCTTAAACCAAGTTAATTTGAACCTGGCAAATTATAGCTTCTCTCTGTGATGTTCCTGCTAAGAGCTGCTAATGTTAAATTAAATATTTAATTGCTTATATAATTGCAAGCATAATACCATTCGAATTATACCTATTTTAACATATTTCATAGGTTTGAACCCTATTGAAGCAAGCAATTTACAACTCTTAAAGGCCTATATAATGCAAAATCTGATTTGCCTGATATTTTTATGATGAATGAGTGTTAACTGATTTTGCTGACGACCAATTCATTCTGTAACTGTTCTGTTGGCTTATATAATATATTTCGGAGGCAGAAGATGAGTAAAGTGAACAATAAATTAATAATTGAGCAGTTCAAAATGGATGAATGTTGAAACTGCTGATATTTTTTAAATAGAATGAATGCGATTTCTTCTCGTGGACGCTGGTTCAACGACTTACGGACAGCTAGATGATGCTCCGTAATTCATACTGCTCACTAAATTACCTCATAAATATGTTTTTATTTTCCAATTACTCCGTAAGACTTGTCCAACTAACGTAAATTTTTATCTCTCTTTTCCAGGTATGTACATGATGATTTCTACTGCTTCTTCTTCGTAGTATGGAATAGACCTTTTGACAAAAGCGTTGAAAATGACTTGTAAATTATCTGAGCTTGTTGAATTTATGTCCATTTAGTAGTAGAGCTAACTAGCAATCCAGTACATACAATAGTACAACCGAAGCCATCATCATTTGCTTACCATCGGCAGTAGCAAACGAGAAACCTCCAGCTCCAGTCAATTTCGTCAGACCATCGGTAAAGCCTCAACGATTTTATCCTGCTTGCTTACCCACCCGATCCGGGATTCCCTTCTACTATACTAGACTTAAATATTTTGCTTTCTGTTTTCATGTTTTTTTTTTGTGTGTTATTTTTTTTGCATTTCGGCATCCGATCTGCAAGCGGATACAGCTCTATAATTCTCCAATTATTATAATTTTTCATACCCTCATTAAGCAAACCAATTGTGCGAACTATCGGGACGCAAACCCGAGCACGAAAACTGTGGAGAGGCAAATATGTATAGCTCCCACAGTCCGTGGTGAGCCTGCTGATACCTACCTACTCTTCTCGAAACCCAACCACCTCCTCCCATATTTCATACACTCCTTAATCGGTGCTGCCGATCGGAAATTGGTACAAAACAAGCCAGCCTCGACCCACGGTAGAATGAGAAAATTCATGCGTACAAATTGTTCGATTGGCTGATAATTGCGGTGTGACTATTATTAGGGTTACCAACCGTGGGTGGCGTTCGGCTGTACGGCCACAGTTGGTAGCCCGGAGCTCTGCTCTGCGGACAGCTGGACAAACGAGCAGATGAAACCACCGCACCGGTGCCAGTGTGCCAGCCAGCGTATTCTCGTACCAAGACCAAGATGTCAAGACACTTGTAAATCCTTTCAAAGAACTAAAGCCGACAAATTATTTTCCATTCTGCTGCCTTTATGGAGTGATGGGTTTTTCTTCTTGCTTCGTAAATTCTCATTCTGGTTGGATGAAGTTTTTTTTTCACGTGTATCTGCTTTTCGTATTTGAATACGGATGATTGCAGCACCATGGCCATCATGACCCGCCGCTACACTGCTATGATGAAGCTGAGGGATCGTCATTATGACGAACGATGCGCGAAAGGTTGTCAGACACTTGATTATTGCCGGATTGCCGGAGCTCAGGCAGAAGGTCGATTCATTTGTTCCGAATGGAGCCGCCGGAAGGTGGTTTGGGGCTTTTCATTTTACGAAGAATGACACCCAACCAAGGTCGGCAATCCAATTTTTACTGAATCAAAATGCATTCTTGTCTATCACGGTTCTGAACATCTCGCATTAAAATGCATGGCAGCAAGTCCGGTTGCGGGTGTGCAAAACCCGCGAAAGTTTACGCCGACGGAGATTGATCGAAAAGTTTTAAACCAGTCTCGTAATCCCCCCATCACACGTGCAGGGCATAAACTTACCTGAATCACGCGGGGCAAAGACGCCGGTCGAAACTTGAAAGTAAACCATCGTGCAAAGAAAAATAAATATTAAATTTGTTAACAAGCTGTCAAAATGTTATGCCCGTTGGTTGGGCAAATTCGTTTTTCTTTCTCGCTTCAAGTGCGAAAAAATATCGAACGAAAAAACAAAAATAACATAATATCCAACCACTGCCTATGCCCCGCGGAGTCAAGTAGAAAACCCGAAATTGTTGCCGTACCTATCTTGTACCCATCGCTTCTAGCTCCAGCCGCCTAGTGTACGCCTATAAAAATTATGTTACAGGCTTATCTCCTTCCTTTGCTCTAGGAGCAACCGAACCGACCAACGACGAGAGCACGTGAAGGCTAATTGCGCCCGAAGAAACTTTGTATGAGTATGATGGGATGGAATTGGCTAAACTGAGAGTCGTCCGCGCCAACGATGTTTGAGTGTCTAATTTTGAGACCCTTGAAATCTATTTGCTGCCAAAGATATGGGCACTTGAGGCTCTTCGTAGCTCGTCGGTCACTTAGCAGTGACCGGCCGGTTGTGGCCGTGGACGTGGGTTGGTTTGCTGCTGCTGCTCTTGGGACGCAGGTGAATGAACCGCACCGGTGCGGTGGTGCGGTCTGTTGCCGTCCGCTGGAGCATGTTTTCCTACTTTTGGAATCGTTTTTACACGAAAGAGGATTTCAGTTTTGCTGCGAGTTACGATAGCCAACTTGGTGCTGCGGTTGTTGTCACAAGTCGAGTGGGATTAGAAAACGTTTTGATTGATTTAACGTAATCTGCCCGTCGTAAGTAAATTAGATTTCTTCTTCAAGGGTAATTTATTGTGAAATGTTATACATGCGATTCACTTAATTGGCTTGATTTCAGTTCGGCAATGAACAGGAATTCGAATTCAAACTGTTGTGCCTTATGAATAATTTTAGGCTAACAATCATTGTCTTGAATTTATTTGAAAATTATTTCATCTTATTTCAAGCTCATGGATTCTATGATAGACATGGATTCAAAATTATCTAGTGAATCTAGAGAATCGTGACAGCACAACAATTGTGCAATTGAACTATAATTACACCATGACACCAATAAAGTAATATTTTTGTATGAGAAATATGTATTCGGCGTGATTTTTCTTGAAATATATGGTTTGAAATCGAAAACAACAGATTTCCATTCAATTAGAATGAGGGTCAATAAAATATCAATTGCCCGTTTCATTCGGCATTGTGCTACCGTGAAGAGAGTTTGACGCAGCGAGGTACAACGATCACTAGTGTCCAGACAGCACAAACACAAGACATACAAAGCGTGAGCACCGACCTTTCAAAAGAATATGGGTCATTCCACGTCAAGTGACCGAGAAAAAGTACAAACTTGTAATTGACCTTCTCGGATTTGATTTTCGTATTCTGCTAATCGTCAATTTTCGTATTCTGCTAAGATGCTCAAAACCAAACTTTAGTTGTATTATATACTGTTTATGTGCTTTCACAACAACGCAATGTTGCTTTAGATTAAACCAGAATAATTTTGCTTTGTTTTGTTATTTGCTTATTGCTAGGAAATTTAATTTTGTTTATGATTTTACTTGAAAAATTGGGAATTGTTTGTTTCAAAACGCTATATCTCGAGAACGGGACTGAACACCTTGTGGTTTTGAATGATTCTTATGTAAAAAAGTCTGAGGAACACGATGGTGTTGAAATTTTTGAGATCAAATTGTATTCATTGAAAGAAAAATACAAATTTAGCTTTCAGATGGAAAATAAAAGTATTTGGCAGCACTGCCGCAAAAAACTAATATTCTTGTCGAATTCCTCAGATGATTTCCCATGAAAATGTAGAACCAAGTTTTTTTTCTAAATTGAATATTTACGAAGATATAAGCAAAAGAAAATAAGCGAATTTGACGAAAATGATGCTTGTATTAACTTGATGATGCTAATAAAGGGGGGGGGGGGGGATTCCCAAAAATCGAGGGAAAGTCCAATCGGCACCAAACTTGGGATTTTTGCTTCTTGACCCAAAACGAACAATCTGGCCGAGTTTGGTGAAAATCCGAGAAGGTCGATTACAGGTGACTCGGACACTTGACGTGGAATGACCCATATTATGGTTTGAAAAAATCAAGTTGTCAAGTAGGAAAGCGGATATATTTTTATGCAAACTTTCGAACTTTCGAGATTTTTTTCACATACTTTATAGAGAAGGTGGGACATGAATACTAGCCTGGGCTGGTCAGTGAATTTGAAATTAAATTAAAATCGGGGCTCAAACTTGAACTTAAAGTTGGATTTGAAATTGAATTTGAAATTTCAGAGTCAAAGTTTGCAAGTCTAAAGGCAATAATCGAAGGTTGAGTGCTGAAAACCGAAAGTCAAAAGTTGTTGCCCTCCGGAATAAGATGCAAAGAAGAAAAAATATGGTAGAAGGAGAAAAAATGTACAAGAGCACGAAGTACAACTTGACAAAAACTTAACGAGTTAGAAAAAGAGAAAAAAATGCGAAAGAGAATAGAACAAAAACTGGCATGAAAAAAGAGAAAAACGATAAACGATAGCAAAAAGCCTGACTATGAATGGAAAAACGGGACAGAGGCAAGAGGAGAAAAACATGGAAAAGCAGAAAACAGAAGAGAAAAAGTCGGAAAATGAAGCAAAAAAACGAGAAGATTGAACAAAAAAAGCATAACGGAAGAGAAAAGAAGCTAAATGAGCGAAAAATCTTAGCGAAATAAAGTAAAAAAAAGAAAACGGGGATAAAATGGACAGAGAAACGCTACAAAAAAAGAACAAAAAAAGAGAAATGAAAGAAAAAGAGCAAATACGCTAGAGAATGGAGAAACGAAAACAAAAAAAGAGGAAAAACGGGACAGAAAATAAATAAGAAGAAAAAAATGAAAATCAAACACAAATAGGGATAAAGTGTAAGGTAATAAATGAACGTGGAAGAAAAAGAGCAAAGCGGGACAAAATCTGGGGAAAAACGAAAACCGGGATCGAAAAGAAGAAAAACGTTGAAACGGGATAGAAATTAGCAAAAAACGATATAGGAAAAGAGGAGAAACAGACCTTCAAACGGGAAAAGCGACAGAAAAAAAAAAGAAAAACGTAACAGAGGAAATTCAGAACTCAAGACGTAAAATGAGACAGAAAAAGAGAAGAAAAGTAACAGAGAAAGAGGAAATAGCGGGCAGAAAAAATGAAATACGAGGAAGTACACGGGGCAAAAACGGGAACAATGAGAGAGAAAAAAGAAAACAGATAGACGAAATGAGAAAAGCGGGAGCACGAGGTCAATCAAACGGGTCAATCGGAACATAAAAGGAGAAATATGGGAAAAACTGGAAAATGGTACAGAAAAATAGAAAAGAATAACAGTAGAATCAGACTAAAGAAAAAGATAAAACGGAAGAGAAAAAGACGAAAATTAAGAGACAAAAAGGAAAACGGGAAAGGGAAACGAACGTCGAAGACGAAAAACGAGAACGAAAAGAAATAAAAAGAGTTAGAAAAATAAGAAAACTGGAGACGAAAAAGGAAAAAAGAGAAGAGAAAAGACTGAAAACGGGAAGAAAAATTACAAAAAACGAGCGAAAAGCATGAGGAAAAACGGGACTGAAACTAAGCAAAAGTGGAACAGGAAACAAGAAAAAACAAGAGGCGAACCAGCCACAGTCTGAATACCTCTCAAATATAGAATCAAAAAAAACAAGGAAAAACGGATCAATGAAACAGAAAACATGGGAAATGAGAAAAACAAAACGAGAGAAAAAGAGGAAAAACGGATGGGAAGTGAGAGCAAAACCTCAGAAAAAGTGAAATAAAAAGTGAAAAAAATGGAAAAGAAGAAAACATGGAACAAAAAAGAGGTAAAACGTGTGAGAGAATAAGTTTAAAAATGTCAATTTTAAATTTATGTAAAAATTCTTAAAAGTAAAAGCTTACGAATTTAGAGCATACCCGGTTTGAAATAAAATTTCAACTTCGATTAGTCCGAATTCAAGTCAAATATAATATCCAAATTCAAGTTAAGCTCCATTTCAAGTTCAGTTGCTTGTCATATTTTAAACCTAATTTCAAGTCTAATTTATTTTCAAGTTTAGGATCAATTTATAGTCAAATTTAAACCATAACTCTTGCAAGAAAACCCAACAAAAAATATCGTCATGCACATTTTGCCTGAAACTAGCACCATCTATGATCGACATTCGCAAATATTAACTTAGAGCAGGAGTATCCCTCGCACAAGTAAATATTTTTTTATGGAACATTCCCCTCCTTTCGTTAAAAAGCGCCACTTTGACGAATACGGTAACATTCCTAACCAACAATAAATTTGAAATAACTGTTACAGTGTGTGACGAATGGGTTATTTCTGAGTGTTATGTCTGTTTGTCTGTATTTATACTTTAATTTCAAGGCCAATTTCTAGTACAATTTGAACGGCCATTTTTAAGTTTAATTTCATATATAAATTCAAGTCTAATCTCAGTCCAACTGAAATTAAATTTATGTTTGACTACAAATCCAACTACAAATTGCAACTACAATTATATGTTGAATTTCGATCATAATTTCAAATCTAATTTCAAGTTCAATTTCAACTTTTCTCTCAAATCCAATTCCAATTTTAATTCAATTCCAATTTCGAATAAAAACTTCAAATTCTGTTTTAAGTCCGATTTCATGACTAATTCCAAGTAAAACCAGTCTATTTAAAATTATTCCAAATTCACGTCCAAAAAAAGCAAAGCCTTGGGCTTAAACGTCTTTTCTAAGAATTGACCCTTCTTCATCGACAGACTTCACAACCGGCTATTAAAGTACAGGACAGTTACGGTGCTAATGCAACAATCCTGCCCGAGTTGAAGCCTAATTAAATGCTCTATGTGAAGTTCCGATTTCAAGCCCAATTTCAACTCTGATTTCAAGCCCAATTTCAACTCTGATTTCAAGCCCAGTTTCAAATCAAATTCAAGTCTAATTTTTACTAGTCCCGTTGCGTAGTATCGATAAAGTAGAGTTAAATTTTAATAGACGTTTAAGCGCAAGCCTTTACTTTCATCTTCCAAACGTGTAAAAGTGAACGTTAGTATGTATGTATTTTCTGCCATAACTCCGAAGCGCCTGGATGGTTCTTTATCAAACTTGGCATACACGTTCCTTGGCATAAGAGAATCAGCACTGGAGGGTTGGAGTTATTGGAGGTGGTGTACCTAACAAGGCGGGGAGGTCCAAATAAGTAAGTGTGACTGATTTTCTCTTGCATTCGGACCGATAACAGTTGTTTAAGTAGCAAGGAGACTCAAAGGGAGTGGTCTGAAAAAATACCTGGAGAAGAGGAGGAACCACAGATAAGGGGTAGTCCAAAGTTAGGAAAAGACTTGGTTTGTCTTTCATTATAGAGATTTCCGGAGAAAAAACTTGCATAAGTAGCTCCGGAAGGGATAAGGAATAGCAGGGGGGCTAAATAGGGTGAACCTATAGACAAGGGACTTTCAAATGAAAAAAAAGCTCTGTTTAGTGAACGATCCCAAGTAACAATTTGGATTTTATTACAATCTTATGATAGCATTTAAGACCAAAATTGGAAATGAAAACCTCCATAAGAGTACGGTAAAACTCACATTGTTGCTTGGGAAGGGTCCATTGTTTCGAGGTTTTAAAGGTGTAAATTTTCTCATCTACCGAAAAATAAAAACCCAGAAAGCATGATGGCAGTTCAGACTCTGTCGACCACGAGGTCCAGTCAACGGCTAGAAATAAAAACTGTTGGCTATCACATGGCCCCGGAATCAGATAAGCCGGATGATGGATGGCGCTCGGGTTTCACCTGCAAATGCTCAATGGTTCTCACAACCAGGACCGATAGAGCATGAATGCATTCATGCTGTGCGCACTCAGTTCCAAACGATCTAATCGATTTCGTTTTGTATTTCCCAAGAGACAACTGCTGACCAACAGTGGTTGTTGTTGTTGTTTTTTATAATCTTTAAATCTTATTGACTTTCAGACGACCGACCGGTCTGGAACTTGAAATTTGATACTGCAGTAATGATGGGAAGGATGTGATAGAAGCCATCGTTAGATTTGGTTGGAAAATTTAGTATTGTTGTAAGCAACGATTTATATTTGAGAAGATGATGATGTTGTCTGAAGAAAATAATTAGTCGTTTATTTGTTGGTTACTTTTTGGTGTTTGATAATTGATGATGAGTGCTAAACCAAAGAGGTGTATGATTTACTGCTTGGCAGATTGCCAGGATAGCGATGTGCTTGTTTGCAAAATTTTTCAAATTTATGGTGACACCGGGACTGTCTGAGTGTATTCATATTCATAAATTAAGCAGCCATATTATGGGACCCATAAATCGCTCACCATCATCCGCCCTCGTGTACATACACACGGGAATAGTTGGGAATCGCCATAAATTCATCATCGCCATGCTGGAGCCGATAAACCTACAGAGAATTGTGTTACACCTTCGCAGAAAGCATTCAGCCCGTCGCTAGGAGGACACGTAAAACCATGCAGAATTACCGATCTGAGAAGTGCAGCCTGCAGCTGCTTTGGGCATCAATGTTTACCCACAAGAAATGCTCAAGCTGACCGTTGCTAAGCATTTCTTTACGGACCTGAATAAGCCCTTAATTGATGGCAATTTTTCATACCGGCAGCACGTGAATAGCATTGCAAAATAAATGCGTTTCAATTTACGGAGTTTATGCCATTTCATGAGCGCAGAAGAGTCTATGGACTGATACACGTGTGAAGAATGCATTGAGAAATTATCCCGAAGACAAGTGGAAGCAACAAAACAAGCGCCTTGAACCGGGTTCGGCCCATGCATCGAGTACTCAACAGCACGTTAATCAGTCAGG
Organism: Sabethes cyaneus; assembly: GCF_943734655.1. NCBI lineage: Eukaryota > Metazoa > Arthropoda > Insecta > Diptera > Culicidae > Sabethes > Sabethes cyaneus. Next base: position 193,845,190 of record NC_071355.1, on the reverse strand, counting down.
AAGAGAGGTGTACAGAAACACCGTCGGGACAACGTCAACCACAATTCAATAGCACTGTGATGCCTCGGCAGGGTAGGGTTGTTCCTACGGAACTGTAAGCTTATCTGCAATTTATCTATACAAGAGTTAAAAACATCGATAAATTTCAACATGAGTAACGTTTCGATAAGGAAAAATGGTGTTCTTGTGGAGATCATTGCCACGGGCGTACTGAATTTTTGCTTCGTTCAGCTTGTCGCACAACCCTGCCCAGCGTGAAGGAACGAGCTACCCAGCTTGTACATACTAGCTGTCCGAGCGTCGAGCGAATGATTACAGGAAGGCAAAAAACCAACGTAACATTCACCGCGTACTCAATCATTTCGTGTAACAGTTCGCTTCCTTCCGCCCGCCATATCCCGTCGCGACAAAAGAAACTCCCACCCGGCATCAACCGGGAGAGCACCCAACAGCACCGTTTGCAAAGTACATTATTTACGTCTTGTTGACTGTCACTGGAGCGATTTATTGCAATTTGCCATGTTCTGCGCCCGTGCCCGTACGTACGAAACTTGCATTGCTTCATTGCATTGCACATATTGGCCCTAGAGACCGAAGATGCAGAATCTGCTCCAGCAGCAGCGTTTCGTTCGATCGTTCGAGCGCTGTCAAGGTGAGTCGCGCTGCACTGGTATTTACCAGACTGTCGACTGGTTCTATATTCTATCTACTACGGGGACATGGCGCGGTTGCTTCATGAGGTGTAATTTTTGACACTGTTCTGAGGTTCGCAATTGGGTACACGGTACCCAACCCCGGTATCGCCGTGACGGAAGGAAATGCGAAGCATTTTGACGGTAGTCGGAAACGATGTTTCATGATATTGCGATTGCGATACTGATTTCAAGCGTACCTATCTTTAGAAGAGCGGATGGCCAATTGAAGCTGGTCAATAGGTTACGCCGAACTCTGGTTTGCACATTCTGATGGTTTCCACAACTTTCAGCACAAATCGATTTACTACTTTCGTACCATCATTTCTTGATATTATATTAGTTTTGCGGATGAACGATACTCTTTTGAATTTTATAGAGACAATTTCGACATTAATAAAAATATTAATTTTGAATTTCGTGAATTTGAACCAAATTAAAATATACACTGAAGTTGCTTTTTATGTGATTTATTGCATTTCTAGGAGAATTTCGGAATTTACGCAAATGTTGGAATTTACGCGTTGTTATATTGGTACAAATATCAACGACCCAAGATGTCCCCCTTGAGGCACACATGAAACTATCAAATGATGCCAATGTGTTCTATTTTGCTATGATATGTTTACACCAGCGTACCAGATACAGACAGAAGATGAAGCATCTACCTTCTAATTTAGATTTAAAATTGAAAGTTTTATTTGATACTAGCTGATTGACCGACCTTACTTGGAACCCCTTTGTCTCTCAATCGCTTGTACATCTGTTCTTGTACCGAAAATGCTCATAAAACAAGAAACAAAAGCTTTTTTCTTCATTTGAATGTGTCTACTACCTTTTTCAGCTCCTTCACCCCTGTTTACTTCCAACCACTATAAAGCAAGACAAAGCCTTTTTTACGTCTTTGAACCTTCCCCTTGTCAAAATCAACCCTATCCCCTCCATTTTCCCCTCTGTGATCGAGCCACGGTCCGAGCTCAAGAGCAACGCACGGATTCGATGCAAAAACCGGGATAGTTGTCCGGCAAGTGGGCCTCCTCGCGCTCAGTCCCGCCCGTCCGCATATACTTCGTTTTAGACGTAGTTATCTTCAACCCTATCTTCTCTGATTCGACTTTTAGCGTACTGATCTTCCACCGCCTCCAATGTTCTCCCGATAAAATGACTGGATTTAATGAAAATCGCGCCCCGCATTTCGATCGCCGCTGGTCTTATAACACTTTCAAGCTCAATGTTGAATAGCCGGCAGGAAAGACCATCTCCTTGTCGAAGCCCCCTGGTGAGATTCGATTGGATCCGACACTCCTCCCGAGATTCTCACACAGCACTGGTTCTCATGCATCTTAGCCAAGACAAGTCTAGTAAGCTTACCGAGAAAGCCGTTTTCGTCCAAAATTTTTCATAACTATTGTCAGTTTACACTATCATATGCGGCTTGGAAATCAATGAACAGGTGAAGAAGGATGCGTGGGAACCCGGAATGCGCGGCACTTCTGGAGGATCTGTCGCAGACTGGAGATTTGTAGACTGACCCATCATGAAGCCGGCTTGATAACTTCTCACGAATCCATTGGCTATTGACGACAATTGATGAATGACTTGGGAAAGCACATTCACGATAGCGATTGCTTGGTAGTTCTCACAATCCAAATTATCGTCTTTTTTGTAGATAAGGCAAATAACCCCGTATTTCCACTCCTCCGGTAGTCGTTCTGTAAACCAAAACTTGACAATCAATTGATGCAAACAACTCGCCAACTTGTCCGGGCCCATTTCGATAAGTTTCGCTCCAATGTCATCCTTTCCTGCTGCTTTATTATTCTTCAGCCACTGGAAGGTTTCTTTAACTTCGCTTATCGATTGTGATGGCACACCTCCGTTGCTTGCTGCACCAATGAGGTCACTTCCTCCACTATCATGGTCTTCCGCCTGCACGCCATTCAGGTGTTCATCGTAGTGCTGCATCCACTTTTCGATCGCCGCACGGTCGTCAGTCAAAATATCTGCATTTTTACCTCTGCACATTTCGGTCCGCGGCACAAAGCTTTTGCGTGATTCGTTGAGTCTTTGATAGAACTTCCGTGTTTTGTGAAAGCGATTCAGCTACTCGAGTTCTTTGCACTGCTTCTCCGTTTCTGCGGTGATGCTTCTTCACCTGGAAGAGTCGGGTTTGCTGTCTCCGCTTCTGCTTGTATCGCTCCACATTCTGACTGGTCTGGAGACTTCAATGCAGCATTTGCACCCGCGCTGCGTTCTTCTTATCCAATATCTGCTGGCACTCCTCGTCAAACCATTCGTTACGTCGATTGGGTGCCACACGGTCTAAGACGTTCTCCGCTACGCTGTTAATAGCTGTTTTCACAGCATTCCAACAGCCCTCAAGAGAGGCTTCATCCAGCTCACCCTCTTTCGGCAGCGCGGTTTCGAGAGATAACGCGTAGCTTTCGGCGACATCCGGTCGCATCAGTCGCGCTGGATTATACCGTAGCGGGCGCCGGTATCGTATGTTGTTCACAACAGATAGTTTTTGACGTATCCTTACCATCATTAGGTAGTGATCCGATAGATCGTGGTCTACTTGATTCCGTCTTATTGGGTGATCTCCACGTGTACCGATGGTAGAGGGTATGCTGGAAGTGTTAGAGACATATTTGCCTAAATGTTTGAAAAGAGTAATTAGTTTTAGGATCCTGAGTCAACCAGGTGTTTTTCGGCGGAACGGAAGGAAAGCAAATGTTTGATAGTTTTTCGGTGTGTTGCAACGCGAGTGGAAGTGATTGCTAGTGTGCCAAATGAAGAATAGTGATCAATTTCATCATAGAGAATGAAGAATGCCATATACTCCTATTGAATTGTAATATAGTTTTTGGTTTATGTTTGCCGGTCATCGAGTCAACGAGTTGCCATGTTAACGAAAGAAGCAAAGCAACGAGGGATAAGTATTAGTATTATTTCATACAGGGTTACAAATTAATTCAACACTAAATGCATCAAGTTAAACACTCAAACATGTATCCATTTTCATATTTCATATAAGGCTGATACAAATTTGAAAAAAAGTTTATGTCACCCCCCCCTTTGAAAATTTTCGAAATGTGAAGGGGCAAAAAAATAAAGTGTCATATTAGTCTGTTGCATTTTTTAGTGACAAGCGGATTTTTTCACAGTTCAATGAGTTTACATCTCTAAATTATACAATATGTGCAAAGTTATAGTTATCTCGTTAGTCTCGATCAACGTTTTTTCACCAACTAAGCTTTCTGATTCTGCTGCAAGTCATAGGCAACTATTGTGCTTAATCTTTAAGTTCCCGACGTCGAAAATTGGTGTGCTTGCAATCAGACTTTCGGCTTGATTCCATTTTAATTTACCATGTTTTAAAAGAATTAGATGGAGGCAACAATCAATTAAACAATATATTAGTGAAATTTGGTACCGCTTTTGACGGAGATATTCCGATTTTTGAATTGCAGTGGGATTATTTTTTCCCTCAAAGGTACTAGATAAGATAAAAATAGAAACACAATTTTTTGGGTTTTCGGGGCTCAAAATTGGTCGTTTTATTCCGTAATGTCCAAGTAACTACCGTAATTTTGGAGGTACTCAACGATACAGTTTTTACCATTCATTGGATGCATGCAGCATGCAGGATGTCACTGAACTGTTCGAAACTTGAAATTTTCGAGACGGTGTGCATCCTTAATAGACAAAGGAGAGGCCTTCTGAGCAAGGATTGACAACAAAAGTATATCAAAATTATTACATATTCTGCTGTTGATATCAACTAGAAAACATGTTTTGTTACCAACTCAAAATGGCACTTATGATGTATCAAACTTTACTATCATTTTGTTTTCATTTTTATTGAAAGAAAATTAGTTGACAGATTCTATTTATGATGTAAATGAACCTTCAATATTTCAATTAATCTATTTTCATATAAATTTTTTTCTAGTTAAATGGTTGGTTCAAATTATATGATGATAGCAAAATGATGATGATATAATAGTAAAATGACAACTAATTCTGCTTTCCTATTAATATTGTGTAACAGCAAGATAAGTATTCCGTTTGATATTTTTGATAACAAAAGTAGTATTCAATTTAATTTCACGGCTTGGAATTTTTGCAATCATTTTTGATATTTTAACCGCTAAGTCGACCAAAATGAAATCACACCGAGTATTCAAAATCCGTTACATCAAGATATCAAATTTTGTTTTAAATTTGCTCTAAAACTTTGCTTGGGCTGATATACATGACTAAAAGGTTGACCAAGAAACGTGAATAGCTTCAGAGATTTGTTTTCTTAAAACATATCGATAGCACAGCATAAGTGTTCCAAGTAATAAAGTGACAGGGACCTAAACTGCCATTTTCACACTATGGTTAGATTACGATACTATGTCGTGGTTACCGAGTTCTGAACTAGTAAGTAACACGGATTTCGATTATTAAAAAAGCAAGGTAACTAACCGAATGATACGGAGGTTCAAAACAAAATTAAGATCAAGTTATACGTTTGTGGCTCTCTAAGGTGATCCTGTGGCACTCCACTATTATCAAACTGCTTCATCTCTACCAGGATGCTTACTTACAGGATGTGCTTGGGTCGAAAATTTTTGAAGTTTGAAAGGGTTGAACTAAAATTTAACTACTGTACAAAATATTTGTATTAAAATTTTAATAAATATGGAAAAATAAACGCTGGTTTCTTCTCTTTTGTTTGGTTATTGAAGGTTTAATATTATTATTTTTTTCTTGCCCCCCCCTTCAACAATATTTTGAGACCAGGACATAAACTTTTTTTCAAATTTGTATAAGCCTAATTATTTTAAACATACTAACTTAAATGCAAACATTAAATTCTTTCTTAGTGATAACAGTTATTGAAATCATACTAATTACAAGCTTTCCGATATCAATACATCTGCAGTCCCCTCGCGAAGCAAGTGCTGCACCGCACCGATCCATTACCGTTTATCCTACAGACAGATTCTTATTAGAACTAGTTACCTCTCTCTCTTTCTCATATTTGCACTTGCAACTGTAAAATACCTCTCTTTCTCTTATATAGTGTCACGTTTTTTGACGAAGCAGATATGGTGTGAAGCGTGGGAGGATATTGTCATTTTTGATTTTATTCGTCATGTTTGCTACCCGCGTGCGCATGTCGTTGAACACCATTGACTGATTTTTGTTTCGTAAATGCAGTTACATGAGCTCACTGTGCTTCCAGGTCGAGCCTTATATTGCGGGACGGTAAATCGGCATTGTGCAGATTTCATAAAAGTGTTTAACCCTTGGTTTGGACTTGCAATTAATTGAGGGTGCGGTGGGCGGAATGCGTTTTTTTCGCCTTTGGACGTTGGCTTGGCTTTGGATGCTTTGAATAGATTCTTTTGATGGTTGTTTGGAAGACCTGTGAATTCTCAGCTGTGAATAGGTTTAGTGCAAATGTGTTTTAAGCAAATTTGGATAATTTGACATTTTCTCAGTCAACTGAAAACTATGTATTGTCTGTCGTTTCGTTTTTTATGTTGTTCAGAGCTCTAGATATATAAAATTTTGCCTGTTTGGGAACGCGATAGGTAACTTTTTCGACACGTACAGAGTGGTCGTGCGGTTCTGAGTAAACTTAGGTATTAGGCTTTCACTTTAATCTGTAGACTTCGTAAGCGGTTTTTGCCGCCACACCGCATCAACTATTAGAAGCAGAAGAATAGTTTCCTTCAATATATTTCTTATATCGCGTGATAAAGATAATAATAACTACTAGTTTAAAATTGTAATAAGTAGCCAGTTTCATCCATGTTACCGAGAGTTATGAATGAAGCGAAATATTGACTTATTTTACCCCACTACCATCTTTCGGTTAGTAGTATTTATGTTTAAACGTACTATTCGTACTATACTATGAAATACACCATCTACAGGGATGAGACATTGTCGCGGTTATGCACGATTTAGCAACACTCCCTACAGCCGGCTGTCTGGAGTTTAAATTGCTATAAATACTTTTACCTAATATATAACTCTCTGCTTTACTAATTGATATTACTAAGTGATAGTGTGAGCTATTACTAAGTGATAGTGTGAGTACTCATTCAAATTTTTCATTGGAACAAATATATTCTCAAAACTATAATAAATGAAAAAATTAAATACGATCGAATGAATAATGAATAGACGAAAAACATACCTAAAATGCTACATTTTATAAAAAAAAACAAAAAAGCAACGATCGCATCACTTATCAAGGTGAATCCTGATCCAACAAACCCAACCTTACTAGCAAAACTCCTTCCTGTAATCTTTGTAGGGATGCAGAGGTTAACACGGTCCCTAGAACAGCAAAGATTACACTAACATTCCTTCCCCGTTCCCACCTGATTGCAAGGACGTGGCCGGCGCAGTTATTGATCATTACTATGTCGAATCACTGAATTTTGCACAATGAGAATGATCGGTAAATCCCAACCACATTCATTTGATTCATTGTGCAATTTCACTGGTTCTGGTCAATCACTGAGTGCAACCATTGATATGTGCAATCAGTCTAAGCTAAGCTAAGCTAAGCTAAGCTAAGCTAAGGAACGGAAGGAAAGCAAATGTTCGTTGGTAGCTCACCGGGAGCTACATTGTGGTGACAGCAGTGGGATACGAATCCACGCTATCTCTGACCGGTGCCCAAAACCAACGATTACCGGTTAGAAAATAAGAAGTGTTATTTATACATGCAAGTGCCATCCAAGACTACCACGAGAGTCAACCTTGGGCGATGTGTGGCAGTAGTTACTAACGGGATCAATGCTAGAAGAGCCACGAGATAGTACGAGTGAAAAGTAGCGTGAGTCGGAGACTGGTGAATCTGGAAGACCCAAGAATACAACAAATAGACGCCGATTAAACGACAATGAATCACATCACAGATCACAGAGGTATACGACACCGAGAATGATAAGGTCGGTTACTTATTAATCTACGGAAGATGTATTTATTCAAAAAGGCGAAGCCAAACAGTCAGGAAGAGTTTCGTAAGCTACAAAGATGCACCAAAAGTGAACGACAGCACCACAAAACAACTAATTTAAATAACCAAGATATAATCACGATTCCAATCCAAAACAACGATGGGTTGCGATGGGTCTTCGTTGGTCACACTACACAAGACCAACCGAATACACGTAAGTTGTCCAATCAACCATTTGGACAAAAGGAAGATCACTGACCAATTGAAGTTTGAAGCCGATACTATTTCAACACTATACTTAATAACCGTCATTAACGACGAAGATGCCTGGACGCGCAGCCAATAAGTCGCGGAAATACGAAGAGAAGCCAGCGATGAGTTACGATATGATACCCCGATTCCATGATGTCTCGATGAAATAGAATAATCTCCGCTGGTCCGACATCATTCCCCCAAAACCCACTGAGCTATGTTCAAGAATACGCGTGGTGACCTGGACCAGACGTTGAAGACCCGCAATAATTGGAACAATACTCTAACCATAGACATTACCATCTATCTTCCAATCTAGAACCAATTGTGAAATGGTGCCGCACCATAGTAAAACTGTTGCCTGGTATAATATCAACTATATTAGCTATGGTTATTCGACAAGTAACCATAAAACAATGGGTCGTTAAGAATGTTTATCGTACGAAAACGAGTGATTTTCCATACATATTTTTGAAGCGTAGGATAGGATGAACATAATGATAATGGTTGAACCATAATGTAAATGGCAGACGCCATCGAAATTTTTGTTTTTGGAATGTACTGTAACCGTTGATTGTATGGTGGATTATAAGGATTATAATAGCGATATGATTATGACCATTTTCACAACTGTTTTCATTTATGCGGGGAGTAACCGCAGTTGGAGAGCTAATTTAACTGTAAAATATAAAAGAGCATTAAAGAATGATAGAAGAAAAACCCCCGATGTAAACTTTAATCATCAAAATATACATTAATATGCCCTATTACATCTTACTGCACAATTTATAGCATTATAAAAACAGTTACACTATTAACTAAGAAGCTGGAAAGAAGAACCTAAAAGCAAATTTAGTATTAGAACTTATTGATTCTTTTCGGTGAAAATCAAAAACTGTTAATTTGGTGTAACGTTTCTTCCTACTGTTTACCTTCGGCCATCATCAAACGTAATAACGCGTCACATCACTCACGATCAATGCAGAATTGACGCGTTATTACTTCTGATGATGTCCGAAGGAAAATAGTAGCCAGAACGTCACACCAAATTAACAGATTTTGATTTTCACCGAAAAGAATCAACAAGTTCTAATACTATTAGTGGCACGGTGATCTAAATAAGCAAATAAATGCATATTTAATCAGTTATTTCAAATTGAACCAAAACCCAGGAAAAAAAATTCCATTATTTGTTTAGAAAAAGATAGAAGAGAAGAGAGAACTTAATAAATTAAGTTAAGTATAAGTGTAGAAAAGCAGTATTGTTGCGATAATTCCCTATTATTCCTATGACTAAAAGCTAAAGCTGCTTGGCAGCTAGCAGCTGCGCGCAATCTTCTTCTGAGATAACTTGCAACTCGTCAAGGGGGTGGAGATGTAGCGCCCCTATTCAGCACGTCCTGCTTTAACCTAATATAAGCCCGAAATTTTGTTCCAAGAGATATTGTCCAAGCGGTGGTCATCAATTGCCCGCACATTAACATTGGCACACTGTTACTGTTTCAAGCAAGCAGTTTCAAGTTAGCAGAATGCTCATAGTTACCTAATTATTTTTCACAACTGCAGTAGAACGACAGTAAACGTTTTTGTCACGGTAGAGGAACGTCGCGCATTTCCTATATACCAAGTAGAGTCACAAACGGTAGAACCTCAGCGTTAGGCAAATTTGTTCAAATGTTAGCACTATTTTGGTAATCCAAATCCCAAACTGCGGCGTACTATTTCAAAGCTGATCGATTCGCCAATAATGGTACACCTTTAAAAAATTCGAGGCAAGAGTTTGAGTTTAAATATTACAAGGTAAACTTCTCAGAGCTATTTATTTTAAAAATTCGTAATTCGTGAATCAAGTTTTGTAAAATTTCTTTATTTTAATTTCGTATGAAATCCGGGAAAAATATTATCGTAAAGAAAAATTTTGCAAACAAATGTCACAGTAACGAAGTACAATAATGACCCCATTTTATCACCCCCATGATAAATTTAGGGGTGACAAAAACGGGGCAGTGACAAAATCGGTTATGTTTTTCAATTTTTATTTTTTTGCAGATAACTTTGAACGAGCTACATATATTTCATTCTAATCATTAGAACATTTCGCACTTCCTTCAATCTCTCTGTGGACATTTGTCATCTTTTCACAGCACAGGTCCCAAAGGTATGAAAACACGCGTTTTTTAATTGCGCCGAAATGGCCGATTATACTGGTTAACATGTTCGGAGAAATTTCACAGCGTAAAAAGCTCTTTCTTACGGTATGAACGAGTTTTTGATTAACTCCCCTAAAAGTATCGTAGAAAATTTGTTTTTCAAGCAGTAAGAGATAGAGCAAAAAAATGTTCTACAAAATTTTTGAGAAGATTATTATAAAGAACTTTGCCAAAGACAGTAACCTTCTAGCTATTATAGTTGTGGAGATAAGAAACAACTTTTGTGGAAACTCCACGATAATCAACTTGTTGAACATAGTTCTTTTCAGAGTGTTTTAACACATTTGACATGCTTGAAAATGATTTTCAAACTAAGCTTTTGATTAATCAAAAGCGTGACAAAATCGGGTAGAAAACGTGACAAAATCGGGGGTGACAAAATCGGGTCAAAAACGTGACAAAATCGGGTTACCACTGTATTCCAATTCATACAGCTCATGCTTTTCTTAACCTCCCAGTGTAGCAAGAAGGGTGACAAACGTCTTCCAAAGGTGTCCTAAAGAAATAGACCATCCTTAAGTGAGATGATTGCACTTTAACTACTCTTCCGATATTGGTTTTATTGCTGAAAATTAGGGTCAATAAATTACACTCAATAAAAGCAACAGATCCGTCCTGCCGGTCGGTCGAATGGCTCAATTCGAAATACGTGGGCCACGGAAACTAGGTACCTACTGCTGGCTGACTGACTAAATATAACTCATAGAGCTGAAGACACAAATTTACGCGATGACACAGCCCGTTCCGCCCCCTTCTGCTTATAGCTCAGCCCTCAGCTCGATTTAAATGTGTCGAAGCGCACTCACTGACTGGGTAGTGTATAAAATGACGTTCATAATAATTGTTGGATTTGACTCGATGTTTATCATCGCTAAACGATGACAAAGAGCTCTTCGATGATAATGTTCATTTTGATTAATGCGGCCTTAATCCGGCGAGGATTATTACAATTTCGGAGAAAGAACAAATAAAAACGCTAGCTAGACTTTATGGGGGTTCTCGTTCTCGGTAGAAAATGATAGTTTTATTAATTATTTCTATTATGATGATTTTATTCATGAACTTGTGATAAACGCTGTTTCTACTCCCACAGGCCAAAAAAGGGTGAACTTTGCCTTCACCGGTACTTACTGAGCTGTCAATTTCGAATGGCAGTGCAGAGCACTTTTCCGAAGAGACAAGCTGTTTTGCGAAACTTAGTCTTCTATTATTCAAATGGGAGGGAATTTATTGTCGCCTTTTGAAGCTCTCCATGATGGCAGCTCGAAGGAAGCACAGTAAATCGTCTAGTGTATGTGCATAAATTTGCTGTGAACGAGAGACATGCCGTTGTGTCGAATCCTAGTGCCGCAGGACGGACAGAAATCGAAAACAAAGGCACCGAAAATTAATTATGATTTATGTAAATAGCCGGCGAGTTTCGACAGCCGCCCGGTGATAAAGGTGTGGTTGGGGAGTCGCTGTACCAGCGATTGTTTTGTACGATTGTTTCCTACCTTCAGTAACACGATAATGAAGATTTGGCTCGAGGGCATTAGTCATCGTCATTACCACTGACAACATCATCGTTGTTTTGACCGCCCGCGAATCGGTGCTGCTTTCCTCCATAGATTCGCGAAATAGATCCAAAAAAAAGCGCGCGACTGAGAATTGATGTACATGAAACGAGCTTCCGGGATTAAAGTTCTACGAACTGCAAAATGCCATTTTAACGTCATCGAGAAACAGATAATGTTGTTTGATTCAACAGGAAGACGCCTGCTGGCTAAATCCGGCCCAACCAATGAAGCTATTTCGGGATACTCAATTCTTTCTTTCGCCGAAGTTGTAGTGCGACTTTGGGAGTGGGCAGAATGTGCTAGAGCGAATCGATAATTGAAAGTTATTTTGACATTTCACAAGATAAATCAATACGAATGATTGCCAAACCTCGCTGGTTGTCGAACTGGCTTGGGATCAATTGGCGTCTGAATTGTTCTCCAATTTTCAGCTCCACCGAAATTTCCCACGAGCTTTGATATGTTTCGGACGATTATTTTTTCGTGGAAACGAAATTGAATTTCAGCGTCACTTTGTCATTTTGTCGCAGACTTTTTTCAACAGCTGCTCCCGACCCTAGCCATCGAAGCAGCAACAGCATTCCAATTGTTGTTTAATTAGCATTCATCGGTCCGTAATACCTGTTAATTAAGTAAAGTTTCTGAATAGGTGCATAAATACATAATTAGACGTTCTGTTTTCACTCAGCCCACCTGTGGGCCACGTGTGTGCGGTCGATCTGTCGGTTTTCATTAGCTTGTTTGATAGAATTTTAGAACAAAATAAAAAATGACAAAGAGCCTTGCGCTTCAGTTGTTCCTACGCATAGTCTACAGTTTCCCCGAACCGACGAGCGAAGCCGCACCATCACATGCCTCATAAAGTTTCCCCGTGCATAATTTTATGCTCCTGTGTGTCTTATTATTAATGTTGCGCCTTGCTTTCGTACGACCTCCGCCACCACCCGTACACCAGCGTTTCAACAACCAACCATAGAGGCAAACCGCGAAAACCGGCCTAAAAATAACAATAAACAATAATAACAACAAGCGAAACATGTGGCGCCCGCCCCGGAAAGTACCCGCACTGGCGGCGAGAGAAAATGCAGAGGGCGTTAATTTAATTAGTTTCCACCTAGTCTCGGCGCGACGACGCTGCCGCTGGGTGGTTTGGGGTCTCCCGCCTGATGTGTTTCGCATATTATACGACTCACACGTAGCAAAAACTGAAACGGCAGAAAAACCAGTGTCACCGAGTGACACCATGTCGGAACAAAACGGAACGGAACACGGCCGGAAAAGACTGCGCCTTCCGCTGGATGTGAGCTCCAGCTTGAATAGGTTTCCTAGGTTTTTGTTTACGAAATTATTCGAGGTCAGTCGGTGGAGAGTTTCCTGAATTAAAGCTGGAAAACTTTAAATTTTAAAATCAAATATAGTATGAAAGGATTTTAGACATTCTACGCAGATTGTTTAATTCTCGAGGAACATGGGAAAAGGACTTATGTGCAAATGAGAGATTTTCTTCGTATATCCTCTCTTCCGTTCATCGCGGTAATGTATCTGCACTTGAATTTTGTATGAAACGGTTGCTGACGTTATTAGCTAGCTAGTGATTAAGTAAAATTGCATTGTCATTCTCCCTTTTCCATTCACCATGTTTCATTTGTCATTTTACATTAAGGCCATTGCATTTTTAAATTTTTTGTCCATCCCTTGGAAATTGGTATGAAAAATCGGAGGGCACAAAAATAATTTGTCGGATATAAGACAAAATCATAAATATAAGAGGCTTATGTCTGTCGCCAAAACGAGGGGCGCGATATGTATTTTCGTGGTAATAATCACCCACATCAAGCAAAGACTCAAACCAATCATAGCAGATTACATTCAAGACAAGCAAAAGTAACGTAGTTGCACTCCATAGAGTTACATAGCGTTAGCGTTACATAGCGTACCTCCAATTTGCTCTCAATCAGACGCGAGGCGACGCGCGGGGGTTACAGCTAGTATTTTAATAAAATCAATTGTATGTAGGCTCTACAGCCTAAAAACTCTGAAAATGGGAATTAACGCTCCTAACACGAAACAGAAATGGAAATTTCAAACAGCGGAATTTCCGAAAATCGGCAAAAACATTTTCATTCGATTTTATCTTTCTTTTCTGTTTTTTCGCCCCCCCCCCTTTAGTTGGCCAACACCGGAAGGACACAAACTTTTTTAAATAATTGCAGTAAACTCATCAAAAAAATTTTCATTTTTCATTTTTCATTTTTCATTTTTCATTTTTCATTTTTCATTTTTCATTTTTCATTTTTCATTTTTCATTTTTCATTTTTCATTTTTCATTTTTCATTTTTCATTTTTCATTTTTCATTTTTCATTTTTCATTTTTCATTTTTCATTTTTCATTTTTCATTTTTCATTTTTCATTTTTCATTTTTCATTTTTCATTTTTCATTTTTCATTTTTCATTTTTCATTTTTCATTTTTCATTTTTCATTTTTCATTTTTCATTTTTCATTTTTCATTTTTCATTTTTCATTTTTCATTTTTCATTTTTCATTTTACATTTTACATTTTACATTTTACATTTTTTATTTTTCACTAGCTGACCCGGCAAACTTCGTATTGCCACAAATTAAACTGTGTTGTACATAAATCGTGAATCTCGGAAGACCTTTGTCACAATCTTGAGTTTTGCAAGTTTCTGGGGAGTTCATGGGTGTTTTAATATACAAATTTTCCTCACAGTAAAGTAGAAAACAACTCCTCCATTGGTTAGCCTGATAAAATAAAGCGGATAGGATTTAAATATTCGCCATCATTACAAACCATTTCGCCGAATACCATTTTGCGGAACACCAATTTTCGGTTGACCATAACGCGGAATATAGAGTTTCGCAGAATACCATTTCGCGAAAAACCTTACGCGGGATGTACCATTTCACGGAAAATCTTTTCGTAGAAAGTACCAGGCGTGACCTAACTGAAGCAAAGTAATAGTGGTGTAGATCTAGGAAAATAAATAAACCTAGATAGAGGTGATCTCTACGCGGGGCTGCCCCCCGCAGTAGCCGGCGCTTCCGACGGCAGGTCGCTGGCAACACTCGCGGCCTGTGGCTGTCTCGCGCTGAATTATCTAATGTTAATTTTGATAGCTTTTGGTGGTTTTGTTATTGATTAATGTTTTATGAAAGAGTCTAAAATTTCTCGAGTTCGATTAGTTTTTGAGTTACGCAAAGATTTTTGTTTTATTTGTATGACAGTTCTTATCCCCCTACCACATCGGTGAAGGGTCTCAAACCATCATTAAAAAAATTCCCGCCTCCAAAACCCCCCACATGCCAAATTTGGTTCCATTTGCTTGATTACTTCTCGAGTTATAAGGAAATTTGTATTTCATTGGTATGGGAGCCCCGCCCCCCCTCTCATAAAAAGGTAGAGGGGTTCACCATAGAAAAAATTCATGCCTCCAAAACCACCCACATACTAAATATGGTTCCAGTTGATTAATTAGTTCTCGAATTATAAGGAAATTTGTATTTCATTTGAATAGGAGCCTCCCCCTCCTGAAGCGGAGATAGGTTTCAATTCACCATAGAAAACATCCTTGTCTCGAAAAACACCCACATGTCATATTTTGTTCCATTTGCTTGATTAGTTCTGGAGTTATGAGGAAATTTGTATTTCATTTGTATGGGAGCCCCTCCTCCTAAAAAGGTAAGGGGCCTCAATTCATCATAGAAAAAATTCATGCCTCCAAAAACACCCACATACCAAATATGGTTCCATTTGATTAATTAGTTTTCGCATTATGAGGAAATTTGTATTTCATTTGTATAGGAGCCCCCCGCTCCTAAAGTAGGGAGGGGTCTCAATGCACCCTAGAAAAAATTCTTGTCTCCAAAAACACCCAAATGCAAAATTTGGTTCCATTTGCTTGATTAGTTCTCGAGTTATGCAGAAATTTGTGTTTCATTTGTATGGGAGCCCTCCCTCTTAGTGAGATAAGGGGTCTCTAACCATCATAAGAACCTTCCATGGCCCCAAAAACCCCTATATGCACATTTTCACGCCGATCGGTTCAGTAATTTTCGATTCTATAAGGAACATTCGGGCAGACAGACAGAAATCTATTTTTATAAGTATAGATTTGTATGGGAGTCCCCCCTACTTTTAGTGGGGGAGGGATCTCTAACCATTATAAGAACCTTCTATGGCCCCAAAAACCTCTACATGCAAATTTTCACTCCGATCGGTTCAGCAATTTTCGATTCTATAAGGAATATAGAGCAGACAGAAATCCCTTTTTATAGGCATAGATTTGTATGGGAGCCCCCCCTCTTAGTGGGGCGAGGGGTCTTTTGCCATCGAGAGAACCTTTCTCAGCTCCAAAAACCCCTACATGCAAATTTTCACGCTGATCGGTTCAGTAGCTTTCGATTCTGTAAGGAACATAGAGACAGACAGACAGATCGACAGAAATCCATTTTTATAGGTATAGACTAGCTTACCCGACAAACTTCGTATTGCCACAAATTAACCTGTGTTGTACATAAATCATGAATCTCGGATGATCTTTGTCACAATCTCGAGTTTTGCAAGCCCCCGAATGGGCGGCGCTTTCGACGGCGGGTCACCGGCAACACTCGCGACCGTCTCGTCCTGAATGATCTAGTGTTACTATTGATAGTTTTTGTGGTCTTGTATTGACTAATGTTTTATGGAAGAGTCTCGAATTTCTCGAGTTCGATTAGTTTTTGAGTTTCGCAAAAATTTCTGTTTTATTTGTATGAGAGTCCATATCCCCCTACCACAGGGGTGAGAGGTCTCTAACTATCGTAAAATAAATTCAAGACTACAAAATCTCCCACATACCAAATTTGGTTCCATTTGCTTGATTAGTTCTCAAGTTATAAGGAAATTTGAATTTCATTTGTATGGGAGCTCCCCTCTTAAAAGGGGAAGGGGTCGTAATTCACCATAGAAAAAAGTTCTGCCATCTAAAACTCCCACATGCCAAATTTGGTTCCATTTGATTGATTAGTTCTCGAGATAAGAGGAAATTTGCATTTCATTTGTATGGAAGCCCACCCTCTTAAAGGGGAGATGGGCCATAACTCGCTTTCTAAAGAAGAGAGGGGTCTCAATTCACCATAGAAAAAAATCTTGCGTCCAAAACCACTTACATGTCAAATTTGGTTCCATTTGCTTGATTAGTTCTCGAGTTATGAGGAAATTTGTTTTTCATTTGTATAGGAGCCCCCCCCCCATCTTAAAGTGGGGAAATCCATAGAAAATATTCTTGCCTACAAACACTCTAGAACTAATCAAGCAAATGGAACCAAATTTATCATGTGGGTGATAAATTTGGTTCCATTTGCTTGATTAGTTCTAGAGTTATGAGGAAATTTGTATTTCGTTTGTATGAGAGCCCCCCCTCTTAAAAAGGTAAGGGGTCCTAATTCATCATAGAAGAAATGGTTGCCTCCAAAAACACCCACATGCCAAATATGGTTCCATTTGCTTGATTAGTTCTCGAATTATGAGGAAATTTGTATTTCATTTGTGTAGAAGCACCCCCTCTTAAAGTTGGGAGGGGTCCTAATTTACCATAGAAAATATTTTTGCCTCCAGAAACCTCCACATGCCAAATTTGGTTCTATTTGCTTGATTAGTTCTCGAGTTATGAGGAAATTTGAATTTCATTTGTATAGGAGCCCCCCCTCCTAAAGCGGGTAGGGGTCCCAATTCATCATAGAAAAAATTTTTGTCTCCAAAAACACCCACGTGTCAAATTTGGTTCCATTTGCTTGATTAGTTCTCGAGTTATGAGGAAATTGTATTTCATTTGTATAGGAGCCCCCCCTCTTAAAGTGGGGAGGGGTTCTAATTCACCATAGAAAATATTCATGCCCTAGAAAACTTTCACATGCCAAATTTGGTTCCATTTGCTTGATTAATTCTCGAGTTGTGAGGAAATTTGCATTTCATTTGTATAGGAGCCCCCCTTCCTAAAGTGGGGAGGGGTCCCAATTCATCATAGAAAAAAATTTTGTCTCCAAAAACACCCACATGCCAAATTTTGTTCCATTTGCTTGATTAGTTCTCGAGTTATGAGGATATTTGTATTTCGTTTGTATAGGAGCCCCCCCTCTTAAAGTGGGGAGGGGTCCTTATTCACCATAGAAAATATTCTTGCCCTCGAAAACTTTCACATGCCAAATTTTGTTCCATTTGCTTGATTAGTTCTTCAGTTATGAGGAAAATTGTGTTTCTTTGGTACAGGAGCCCCCCCTCTTAGAGTGGGGAGGGGTCCTAATTTACTATAGAAAATATTCTTGCCCTCGAAATCTTTCACATGCCAAATTTGGTTCCATTTGCTTGATTAGTTCTCGAGTTATGAGGAAATTTGTATGGAAGCCCCCCCTTTTAAAGAGGAGAGGAATTATAATTCCCCTTATAAAGAGGGGAGGGGTCTCAATTTACCATAGAATAAATTCTTGTCACCGAAAACACCCACATGCCAAATTTTGTTCTATTTGCTTGATTAGTTGTCGAGTTATGCAGAAATTTGTGTTTCATTTGTATGGGAGCCCCCCCTCTTAGTGGGGGGAGGGGTTTCTAACCATCACTAAAACCTTTCTTGGCCCCAAAAAACCTCTACATGCATACATTCATGCCGATTGGTTCAGTAGTTTTCGATTCTATAAGGAACATACGGACAGACAGACAGACAGACAGACAGAAATCCTTCTTTATAGGTATAGATTTTTCATTTTTCATTTTTATTTTTCATTTTTTATTTTTTATTTTTCATATTTGATTTTTCCTTTTTAATTCTTCCATTCTTCATGCTCCATTCCGTTTTCTAGTGACTTTTGGCAATTGACTATTAATTATTGAATTTAGACTTTTGATTTTTGATTTTTGACTTTTGCCTTTAGACTTTTGACTTTTGACTTTTGATTTTTGACTTTTGACTTTTGACTTTTGACTTTTGACTTTTGACTTTTGACTTTTGACTTTTGACTTTTGACTTTTGACTTTTGACTTTTGACTTTTGACTTTTGACTTTTGACTTTTGACTTTTGACTTTTGACTTTTGACTTTTGACTTTTGACTTTTGACTTTTGACTTTTGACTTTTGACTTTTGACTTTTGACTTTTGACTTTTGACTTTTGACTTTTGACTTTTGACTTTTGACTTTTGACTTTTGACTTTTGACTTTTGACTTTTGACTTTTGACTTTTGACTTTTGACTTTTGACTTTTGAATTTCTGATTTCTGCTTTCTGATTTCTGATTTCTAGTTAATTGCACTTCGTGGGGTCATTGTTTCAGTTTTTGACCAATTGTGGATTCCAACCAAAGCTAGTGCTTTTTAATTGAAGTAAGCAGAGGTTTTAATGAAATTAGACAGTATAATATTTCATATAAACAATTAATTCACTTGTCGTAAATGATGATATATTATTTATTTCATTTTATTTAATTTAATTAACTGAAACTGAAACTCTTTCCGAAGTGTATTAAATAAGTAATATTAACTTCGAAAACAACGGTCCATTCTCCTAACCATCCTGCTACCGTCTCAACTAAGTTACGACGTGGGCTTCCAACAACAGGGAAGTGTAAAATAAGGCACCGGTCCATAATCCAACTGGCAAACCCCTACATGTAGCTACGTGTTCACCTAAACATTCCGTATCCTTTTACCAACCGCCATCGCAAGGAAGCGCGCGTACCGGTAAGCACCCAATGCGCCAAAGCTGCTTATAACTTCGTCGTCGTGGTTGCCGGGCAGGCTTGGGGGAGGAGGGCGGTGGCTGAACAGACTTTAATTAATACCATGTAATTTTAAAATAAATGTTTCAACACTCGCGGCTTACACGCCACTGTACGACAGGAGCGTACCTGTGGTTTTTCATAAACGGCGATATTATTGTTGCTGTGGGCTTTCGGAAAAGGGAGGACTAGGTGAGGGTAGTCGGTCTGAAAAATATCCATTCCCCAGTTGTGCTTCCGCTTGCCATAAAATGTTTGTTTTTCCAATTTAATTATGTCTAACTGAAGGATTCGGTCGGATGCATACGGCTGATTGTAATCACTTTGGTTTTCATTATGGTTTAGCCAAATAATGAAAAATGTGCTATCCGACATTTTAACAAGGTTAGTGAACCATTCGTGAGGTTGTTAACTTTTATCACGCACAATTTGATATGAATCTCATCGGGGTGGTTTGTTTCAAACCCACAAACAAAGGCAAAACAATAAATGCGGGATATTTCCATTTTCTACGTTCAATTTAAATTAGTTTAAGTACTTTTTTGTAAGCCAAAAAAACAGTTCTGATCTAAATATATTTTTAATATTTTTTTAAATTTATGCAGATATGATGTTGTCATCTAAATTTTAAATATTGGGCAGCATTTTTAGCGTAACACCGAAGTATAAATTTCGCACATTACAATCCGTCAACGTACATAAGCAACCAGAAGTTCATATTTAATGCCAAACCCTTTACCAGACAACGCTGCGTGAGAATGTGCTGTCATGAGTAGGAATTTTCACAGCCACTAATGCGCTATATGTTACGGCTTAACTTTTCCACCCACCCCCCGACTTGGCTACCTGATTTATGCCAGCCAGCGCAGAGATTGTTTTCACTACACGGCCGTTCTTCTGCTTCAGCTACACCTCGACACCGCCGCCGCCGCCGCCGCGGTCCCCATATCGATTGATCTTTCGCATCGGTTGTTTAAACGAAACACGCATCACTCAGAGCTCAGAGAGATCTCCCGGAGGGCAAAGAAAACCAAATTAATGTTTTCCCGCACGGTACAAGGTTTGCACGGTCTGCGCAGTGTGTTTCGTCGCCGGTGCCTTGTTGCTGCTGGCAGTCCGTGTAGTGTCCTGCCTGATACCTGGATTTTGTTTTACATTTAGCAACCGCACCGACGAGAGAACAAACCGGTCGGCGACCATCGCAACCATCGCCAACCGCTCCTCGTACGCTGATTGCGTTGATTGATTGATTAAACTTATGATTGATTAATGTTGTTGGTTGGCCAAACATTTAACCCCTTTTTCCACCCAGCGGCCGTCGTTGTTGGTCGACCGTCATAGAAGCCGACCGGACTGGTGTGGTGTGGTACGTGCGATGCTAGGCAATTCGATTTACGATTATGGATTCACAAGTGAGTGTGTTGTGTACACATCATCGTACCCGGCACACTCTTGCACGGGCAGAACGTGATCAAACTGTTTCGAGCCGGGTGATAAAAAATACGGTTACGATGAGGGCCATCTACTCACGTATATCTGTAGTCTCCTAAAGGCGCGTATGAGCATTCAGGCGATGGAATTTTTTCATTGTTTCGGGATTAAAATCAATATTTACGTTTCGATCGATGTATTGGCCCACTTCTGGCGAACCTCGAGAGGTAGCAGATACATTGTTTTTGAAGCGAACTCCAAATGGTTGTACAATCCGAATGTGTAATCAATCTTTTCATTTTTGGTATGGTTGGTTATGGTTGGTGTCGGTTTGATATCTGGGGTTTGTCGCATTTATCTTGATAAATTTCTACCATGAACTAATTTAATCCCGGCAAATAGTAGATCCTACGAGTTGATTAGGAAAATTTAGGAAAAGTTACGTGGCTTAGCAAGCAAGCAGGAAAAAGTATGCATCTTTAGCAGTGTACTGTTTACAATGTATTTTTATCGCTGTCAATTTTTCGAAAATTGGAAAAAATGGCTTCACCAGAAAAACAACGTCGCGAATTGATTTTGCGCAAGCACCTGTAAAATCCACACTCTCTCATCGGGGCAGTCAACGGTGAGTCGTGTGATTAAACGTTACTACGAATTTCTGAGCATCAAACGGAAGGAGAAATGCAGTCATAATGGATGTTCTATTAGCGATCAGGATTATAAGTGTGTCGTGAAAGCATTTAAGCGTAATCCCAATGCTTTAGTCAGAGATGTGATCAAAAAGTTGAATCTGTCCAAGTCTTTCGTTCAGAGTGCCAAAGACCGAATGGGACTGCATACGTACAAAGTGCAGAAGGCTCAAAATCGTGACGAACGGCAAAATACGGTGGGAAAGTCACGGGCCCGGAAACTATACACCCAGATGATGACGAAGCCTCACTGTCTCATCATAGATGACGAGACTTACGTCAAGGAGGACTTCCGGCAGCCTCCGGGGCTGCTGCCCTTCACCACCCAGTACAAGTTTGATGTTCCGGTGGTAGTAAGGAAGCAGAAACTTTGCCAAAGTTTGCCATGAAATACATGATTTGGCAAGCGATCTACTCTTGTGGCAAACGGAGTGCGCCGTTCGTAACCACCAGGACTATAATGGGTAGATCTACCTCAAGGAATGTCTACAGAAGCGTCTGCTTCTTCTATTGAAGCAACACGAGGGCCCTACGATCTTCTGGCCGGATCTAGTTTCGTGATACTATTCAAAGGATGTACTGGAGTGGTACAAAGCAACGAGGTCACTTTCGTACTCAAGGACATAAACCCCCTCAACGCACCGGAACTAAAGTCTATCGAAAAATACTGGGCTATTATGAAGCAGGCACTGCGGAAGCATCCCAAGGAGGTCAAATCTGAGGAAGACATGATGAAAAAGAAGATTTCCGTACAGAATAAGTTGCAGCCAAATGTTGTACAGAACCTTATGAGTGAAGTTAAGCGTAAGGTGCAAGCATACGGTTATGGTATTGAAGTTGAATGTAATAAATATGCCATAAGCTTACTAATGAGTTATATTTATTCATTTGAAAGTTTGAAAAGGCTCGGCCAACTAGGTAATATTCTACAGTGTTTTTTCCGTGATGCAATTGGATGTGAGACGCCCTTTATCTGCCATTGCTGTTCACGCTCGACTATATCGTATGCTGCCCTGAAATTCATGAAAATATGATGCGTGGGCACATTGTATTCCCGACATTTGTCGGAGAATAACAATTCGATCTGTAGTAGCACGGGCCTTCATAAAGCCCGCCTGATACTTGAAATTAAATAAAAAGAAAACTTATCCAATGTATCCAAGTTATCCAATTCGAAAACAGACACTGATGAAGCCTGCAAGTCGGAGGCGAAATACGTATCTGTCGCGAAAAAATTTACATAGATTTACATAGAATTAAATTGGATAAGTTTTCTTTTTATTTAATTTCAGGTTTCGTATTCTAGTAAGACGCTCCAAAAACTTCAGCTGCCTGGTACTCCCCTACGAATTATCTTGCTACTGAGAGTAGGCGATCCAATGAGGTGCCGTTGCTAGCGATTCTCGTGTTTGTAGAGTTTTTCAGTGAGTCGATCCTTTCCGATTCTTTATCAGCTACTCTCTGCTTAAATATCACCTAATGATTGATCAAATTATTAGTGCTATTTATTTGTAATAATTTTATCAATTAATCTATTTATATAATCTATTTATAAAAGAGGCTTATGTCTGTACCGAAAACCAGGTCTCTGACAGGCCGTCCTAAGAGGCTTACCGGTAACTAAAAACAGGTCCCTGACAGGACGTCATGCTTTCGTAGTAATGGGTTGTATGCTCAGTCACCTCACTGGTCGTCTGCTGGACTGCTCGATTGCTCAACTAGTTGACTAGACTACTCGACTGGACTGGTCGATTAGACTGCTCAAGTTGAATGCTCGACTGGACTGCTTAACTGAACTGCTCGACAGAACTGTTCGATTCGACTGCTTGATTGGACAGATCGACTTGACTGCTTGATTGAACTGCTCGAGTGAATCACTCGACTTAACTACTCGATTCGACTGCTTGACACATTAGCTTGACTTATTACTCGACCCAACTGCTCCACTTAACCGCAAGATTGAACTGCTCGACTGGACTGTTCGATTCGACTGCTCGACTGGACAGCATGATTTGTATGCTCGACTCAACTGTTCGATTCGACGCTCGACTAGTTGAGGCGATTCAACTGCTTGATTCCACTGAACACTGGACTACTCGACTCAACTGCTCGAACGAACTGGTTGACTCAACTACTCGATTAGACTATTCGAATCGGCTGCTCGACTCAACTGCTCAACCCGATTGCTCGATTCAACTGCTCGACTAGACTACTCGATTTGATTGCTCGACTCAACTGACAACTTGATTCAACAGCTCGACTAGACTGCTCGACTTAGCCACTCAACCCGACTGCTCAACTCAACTGCTTGACTTAACTGTTTGATTCGACAGCTCGACTTAACTGCTCGATTCAACTGCTCAACTGGACTACTCGACTGAACTGCTCGACTCTACTTTTCGGCTTAACTGCTCGACTCTACTTTTCGACTCAACTGCTCGACTGAACCGCTTAATCCGACTGCTCGACTAGACTGCTCACCTCAACTGCTTGACTAGACTACTCGATTCAACTGCGCGACTATACTACTCGATTCAACTGCTTGACTGAACTACTCGACCCAACTGCTCGGTTCAACTGCCCAACTCGGCTGCTCGATTCAACTAGTTGGCTGGACTGCTCGATTGAACAACTTGATTTAACCCTCTAACGGGCAACATCGTAAAAACGATGTGATCAAGCTAATGACTATTTTATCATGAAAGTACACTCAAAACAACCTTAGGTTCGGATTTTCATGCAAAAATAATTATCTGGAGCAGCGCCAGGTAAGAAAAAGTTCAATTTCTCTTTTTCCTTTTTCATGTCTACCACTCTACCCAAATATTTTTTCAATTTAAAATTGAAATGAAGCATAAAATTTATTCATAGAAAAAATTTGAGGTCAATCATTTTGTTCTAGATGTTCTTTTTATTTAAAAGTAAAAAAGGGAATATTCGCGCATTAGTTATTTTCGGAAATTTTTGGAATTTTTGTTTTTGACAAATGATAACTTTTGAATGCATAGTCAGAATGTTGCAATAATATTATCAAAAGATCAGGAAATCTGTTCTAAACACATTTTGCATATTCTCCATTCAAAACAAATTTCATATGCGGCTCTGGAGCTCCAAAAGTGAAGGCCGTCTACAGACGTTAGAGGGTCAATTGCTCGATTCAACTGCTCGACTTGACTACTCGACTCGACTGCTCGACTCAGTTGCTCAAGTGGACTACTCGACTCAACTGCTCGAATAAACCCTTCGTCTGGACTACTCGACTCAACTGCTCGACTCGACTGCTCGAATGAACTGTTCGACTCAACTGTTAGAGTTAACCGCATGACCCGACTGCTTGACTAAGCCATTCGATTCGACATATCGACTTGACTGCTTGACTGAACTGCTCGAGTGGATTACTCGACTTAACTGCTCGTTTAAACTGCTCGATTAAACTGCTCGACTGGACTGCTCGATTTAACTGCTCGACTTGACTGCTAGACTCGACCACTCGATTCAACTGCTCGACTCGACTGCTCGACTCAACTGCTCGACCGGACTGCTTGGCTGAACAGCTTGATTTTACTGCTCCACTAGACTGCTTGATTTGACTGCGCTCGACTTGACTGTTCGACACGACTGCTCGGACCAACTGCTTGACTCGATTGCTTGATTCGACTGCTCGTCTCGCATGCTCAACTCGATTGCTTGTCGCGATATCATATGGTCGGTGTTAAATCAGACCGGACCAACTCGCAAAATTTTAAAAAATGAGTTAATGATAGCAAACTATCAAGAATTTTCTAAGCAACATTTTACTCTAATCAGACTACATAAATGTTACAAACAGCCAGAAGTTTTTATTCAGTTAAATAAAATCCAATACGATCATAAAAACTATTTGTTTAAGTTTCCGGCTACGACTCTTTTATAGACAACATCTTAAAGCTATATTATGCAATATAAGAACTCAAAGAACTACCACAAAGATTAAACATCTTCGCAAACACTGGCCAATGGAATGTATCTGCAGTTTTCGGTATTCTGAACAGATAGATTTATTTTCCGGATCGTAAGATTCGGGCTCAACTAGTTAATATAATATTACGGCTCTACACTGAGTTATTTCCAAGATTCGGGAGGAGGAGGAGAAGCTACCGGAGAAACGGATGGAAAAAGTGGTTTGTCCCATCTATCAAACATCGTGATCGGCTTGATTGCTGCAATTGTCGGGGCATAACGATTGTAAACGTCGATTACAAGGTACTGTCTCCGATTCTGTAACGCCACCATAGCGAATTGTCAGACGGGCTTCAGGAAGTGTAAACAATACACTTTAAACTTTTATCGGTAATCGGAATCGGTAGGTTTGGCTTCACACTTGCTTTGTCTCCACTTTTAGCAATCCGGATTTTAAGATACACCGGTCGGGGTGGTTCGAAATTTTTCCTATTTTTTCTAATAGCGTTCAATTATGAATAGTAGAGATGGAAAAAATCGCTTCTAGTGATCAAGAACTTTGGAGCGATCAGATTAAGATTCATTGACATTACTACTTGTAGCGACAAATATTTTGTCGCGATCTGTACATTTTATGACAAACCTCATATCAGATCCTGTGAATTTATTGATTTCGTTAAGAAATATAACGGATACAGACGATCGGTTGGGTGTAGTGCATAAATCTCAATACAAACAACATAAGTAGCCTTTTTTCGTGTAGCTAGATTAAATATTACATTGTGATGTGATCGACGGCTATGAATTGGTAAGAGATCAGAATCGTATGATTCCAGCTAAAGATTCACTGTTTGTCATGATCTGTACGGATCGTGATCTGTGCGTGTGATCTGTGTGCTCACAGATTTGATCAAAATCACTGATTTTCCATACCTGTGCAATTGAGCGGTACAAATTCAGTGAGAATGCTCATTCGATTTTTACACAGGCAAATATATTCCCTTTTAGCATCAAGCCTATTCACCTACCAGAACTATGGTAGCTATGCTCATCATTTTTAGCATAATGACTGTACTCGAAAAAAGTGAGACTCGTTGATCAGTTTGTAACTTTTAATTGAGTGGGTACAATTTAATGAAACTTTGACTGGCATTAGCTAAGAGTGTATTATTTACGTAGCTCCAATTTCATTAAAACCGGTTAAATGGTTATTGCGATAGCATCGGAGTAAGAGCAGATCATGTGCGCCGACGTGAAGAGTTCGACTGTATCCCATAGGTGGATCGGCATTCGACGACTTGCCGAGTGCCATACAGTCATACTAGGAGACCCAGACGACCCAACGGCGGTCTGGCAACGGCAGAAAGCCGAAGAGAGCTGACCTGGGGAAGGCCTGGAGGGCGTTCAAGTGCCGGTTGAAACTTTCGATTCGCGATGTGCCGAAGATGGCGAAGATTCAACGACAAAAACAAAAACCCGATTTAATCCACCTAGTGGTGCAAGGAACCTTTGTTATAATTCATCTATTGTTTAACGTTGCCTAGTGCGTTGGTTTACATAAAATTTTTGAAAATTGAATAAGTTTACAAAATTTGAACAAAATAGGAACACTTTTAAATTTTGATAGATCGTTTTTTCATGAAATTGCTAAGTAAGGATAAGTAAGTTGTTATTAATCTGAGTAAGTGCAAATAAAAGAAAGTTGTAAGAGGAAATCCTATTGTTTAACATATACATTGCCTAGTAAAGGTCTAGTTTATTGGTTTTTGAACTATACATAATTTCCTGTAATGCCATTCTATAGAGAGAATGTAATGCCACAGAAATCAATAGAGTTTTCTTGAATAATTTTCATCAATTTTTATTAACCTGCGGTTACTCACGATGTTGTATTTTGTACAAGACGTGTAGGTTTTCCAATCCCATATTGTTATAAGGTTACAAATCGTTGTTTACCTAACGTATATTTTTCAATAAACTTATTATGAGCAAAATGTCATAATTATTCAATGCATTAATAATTGAAATTGTTGAGAAAATAGATCAGCATAAATCGCCATCACAGAAACGAAGCAATCAGTATGTGAGGTGTACCAGAATTTGGCCCTAACTGGAATTTTCTCTTGTTTGTTCAAATGGAAAAATGGTGTCTGTATGCAGCGAAACTATCAGCAAATGTAAAATGTTTACAATGTATCCGTCTGCTGGTAGTCGAGTAATTCGGAGTCAAAATTAGGGTATTTTTTATAATCAAAGTTCCAGCAAAGTATTTTCAGCAAAGTTGTGTATTTTTACTATTTGTGCAATTTTGTACTACATGAAAAAGCCATACAACAATTACAAAATTGATTTTACAAATTCATATACAATAAATAAGATTTTTCTGTCTACGCTGCAGAGATAGAAGGTTATTGTATTCGGCAAAATTTCTTGTAATAATATGCTCTATAACTTTGCAGAACACATCAATGTGTTGTATTGAAACTGAAGGAAAATAATTTTTTTATTTCTCTTTTGGGGGGATTAATCAAAATTCAAATTCTACCAGACGATAGAGCTTTCAATTTTAAGAAACTCTTCCAAAGGTTCGATAAACTTAAAACCAAGTTTTCCTAGTCAAAACTCTAGTTCGCACGTTTTCTTTGGTTTTGGGCTATTGTGCGCGCAAGTAACCGTGTTATAAAAGTTGGCGCGAGTGTTCGAGGGTTAATATCTTTTGACTGGTAAAACCAATTCTTCTGAAATTTTGCATATATATTCGTAGTGTGAAAACCTCTCGTTTGATATTAAAAAATTGAAATTAGGTAAATTATCTTGGTTAAAATCATTATAAATTATTGTTAATTTTGGTGTGGTGTTTTCGATTGCTCATAACTTTTAAATTAAACGTCCAATCAGAAAACCATTCAATAGTGATCTATCCGGCTATATTACCTGCCAAATGAAACTAATAGCGTGTAAATCGGTTTGGCCATCTCTGAGAAACAGGCGATAATTATTACCTTGTCAAAACAAGTTTTTTAAGCATAACTTTTAAATTAATTGTTTATTTTCAATAAAAAATTTCCGAACAATTTAGTTTTAACAAGAGTTTTCATTTGATACTAAGATCGTTGAAATCGGTCATGTAGTTCCGGAGAAACCCGTGTCACGTAGTTTTCACATTTTTGCTTATAACTTTTAAACGAAACGTCGTATCACGAAACAACTCAATAGTGATCTACTAGGCAATAATACCTTTCAAACAAGAGTAATAGCGAACGATTCGGTTCAGCCATCTCTGAGAAACAGGCGATAGAAAAAATCATTACACACACACACACACACACACACACACACACACACACACACACACACACACACACACACACACACACACACACACACACACACACACACACACACACACACACACACACACACACACACACACACACACACACACACACACACACACACACACACACACACACACACACACACACACACACACACACACACACACACACACACACACACACACACACACACACACACACACACACACACACACACACACACACACACACACACACACACACACACACACACACACACACACACACACACACACACACACACACACACACACACACACACACACACACACACACACACACACACACACACACACACACACACACACACACACACACACACACACACACACACACACACACACACACACACACACACACACACACACACACACACACACACACACACACACACACACACACACACACACACACACACACACACACACACACACACACACACACACACACACACACACACACACACACACACACACACACACACACACACACACACACACACACACACACACACACACACACACACACACACACACACACACACACACACACAGACATTGCTCAAATCATCGAACCCTATCGATTGGTATATGTGACTTGGCCCTCCGGGCCTCGGATCAATTTCGTGTTTTTCGACCAATTTTTAAACCTTTGTTATAGTATAACAAAGGTAAAACAGTACATTTTCAGGACGCATATGATCGATCTGAAGTTTTAAAATGATTCAATCAAATGATCGTAAGTTCATATTTTCATCAATGTACTCTCTTCATCCCAAATGAGATAAAGATGTAGTAAAACACAGTATCATTTCGTACAGAAGAGTTGAGGTTGGCTTTTATTACTTCAAAACAAGCCATATTAAATGTCTGTAACCAGCAAACTCTTCCACCGAGACACGTGCAGGTACCTTCGACCACAATCGGCTAAAAGTTTTTAAATAGGCCTGACGGGCGGCTGCTGCTGCAGCGGCGGTGGTTTCTAATCTTGCCGGACCCTCCAAAATTGGACTGTAATTGATTGCTTGTTGTGAGTTCCTGGATGACGGTTTAATTAAGCTGTCAAAGCTGACAACCTCCGGACAAACGGCACCGCTCGCACTCGCGCTGGCACTCGCTCGGCTGGCTGAGGTCTGCGTTGCGTACATACCCGCAAGAGCCGCCGCGCGTACGGATGATGATAAAGGTACCGTTTTTCCTTAGCATTCTCGCATGCCGCCACCACCGCTGCCGCCGTTAAAGGCAAAAGCTAAAGAATTGACGACGCGCATAATAATTTATGAATTTCTAAAACCTTTTGTAGTTGGAATCGGGACGCAGGCAGATGTTGCTACCAAGATGAATTCGATAGTTGAACAATGAAAAGGAATTTCAATCAGAATATTCTGCAGCAAATAAATTTAAGCAGTTGAAGACTTCAAGTGCCGTTCAAATACCAGCATAGTAGTGTTTATTACGTTGAGCGATTCCACTATCAACAACATGAGCTTAATGATATTAAATAATCGCTGACCATTCACGTGTGAAATCGTCCGCCTTCCTTTGTGGAAGTGAAGATGTACATACAGACACCATCGGATGCGAACCGCAGAGCTGTCACCGGCAACCGAAGCCACGGAAACCACTATGAAATATGCCCACACCGCTGCTAAAGCCAGCTATCTGGAACGATCAACACCGGTGCTGCGACCGCAATCTGATAGTCTAACGTTTCGCTCTCAAAACCTTCGGACACCCGGCCCGGGCCCTAGTACGGACGGTACAGGCGGCGATGTACAATCTGACCGTCGAAGTCACGCTGTGTGCGTGATGTGGTTCTCACTCGCTGACACGGCCGACGGCCGGCAGATAAATCGTTTGGAAAACGAAAATCAATTTCACCGAAAAACGAGACCGGAATTTATGCTGCGGATAGGATCTGTCTGTCGGCTTTGGAACGCGACACGTGAGATAGGTACGTAGGTTGAACGCCTGCATGCCGCGTCGTCGCTGCGTTGATGGCCGATGGCTGATGGGGCTGATGCCGTTGGCCGACGAACGATGGCCGCGGGACGTTTCAAGCTGTGGGATTGTTTTGTGGGCTTTTTTCTATGTCGTTTCCTAGTGGCGATGCCACCTCGGTCGGTGGTATCCCTTCGCTATTTGTCGGCCTAGTGACCATTGTAGAATGCGGCAGATGAATTCACGATGTTTTGTTGAAACATAAAACCATTCAGAAATTGGAAACTAGTTTGAATTTTCTTCTATTATAATATTGAATTTTATATTTACCAGATGAAAATTCAAACAATAGATATATTTTGAACTTTTAACTTAGTATTCAAGCGACGTTTACCGCAACCGACGATTAAATCGACCCGATAACGGCACGGTGATTTACCGGATATAATAAAGATCAGTTTCAGTCGCGAGGCTCGATGCTTTTGTCGCGTTATCCTATCGCTCCACGCGAATCGGGGGGTTGCTCCAAACGTAAACACTGAAAATAACTCCTGGCCATTGATTGGCGTTTCGTTTATTTTTTGCTGCTGTCATCTCATTCCTCCATGGCTGTTCACACAAACCGCCTCGCAGGCCTCGTAGTCCGCAAAAGAGAAGCGATTTTTCGCACGATCGTTTGACTTAAAATAAACAAAACAAACACATTATCATAAAATTCATGTTGTTTTCGGACAGTGAAACTAAATCTCTATCTCCAAACATCAACAATGGTGAATGCAAATGAATAATATTCGCTCTTTTTATTGTCTCCATTTTCGTTTTAGGTAAGCGATGATGTCTCAATGGAATACTAACGAAATACATCGCCGATGAAATCGGTAACGATGACTCAAGAAAAGTGGCCTGCCAAATGCATTTCAATTTATGTTTTGTATATTTTAATTATGACACTGTGGTTTGTTTGGTGAATGTTGAATAAAAACAGGAAATTGATTGCCACATTATTCGCGCTTCTTCTTGTCAAACTCGTTTTTTGTTGTTTCATGCCATAAATTATCACAGAGAACGGAAACAAAAAAAACTTCAGCGGAAATGTTTGTCATAATACTTTCTACGACTCTTTTTGAAACGAAAACCATGGACACGTCGTGAATTAAGCGCTTTCAAGGCTATTAACGAAGTGGGACTGCCTCTTAGCAAACAATTTCCGGAAAGTAGAAATCATCGCCCAACTTCTTCGTTCCATCGTGTCCTCTCTCACTCGCAAAGTCGTGATTTAAATCGACCGCCTTGTCATCCCAGCACGCGTATCGGCCCAAGTGAACCGAAAATTAATTAAATCTCTTCGACAAAGCCGGACTTCTTTTGCATAAAAGGGGCACATCCCAGCTGTCAACCGGGTCACTTACACGGTGGGAGAAGTAACGGCGCGCAAACGATTGCATCGCCCGCTGCTCGTTCGGATAGTCGCAAAAACCGTTTATTTTAATTGATTAAAATTCCTCCTTTATTGCGTTCAATTCCCGACCGACAGACCGACCAGCCGACCGATCGGCTCCCAAATAAACAAAACGAAACAAGTTCGCATTAATCCCGTCGGTGGTGTGGCGGCGCCCTTTGCCGCGAACGATTGTGACAATTTCATCGCCATCGAAGTTTGCCCCGGAAGGTCCAACCAACCGAGGCTGGCGGTCGGTAGCTCCGTAATCCAGCCTAAGCCGCAGAAGCCTACCGTACATACTATGCTGAATATCATAAAAAGGGGAAAACTAAGTCCATCCCAAAAGCGGTGGCAGTCAGCAGTGGTGCTAAAAGCACATTATTATTGTTATTTATTAATTTTAATCAGATTATCTTTTTTCAAGCGCTCTATTATTATGATTATTGCTCAGCTTAGGGTCGTTCCACGTATGCCATTTCACATGGAGACCAGAAGAACGCTCGGGACGGGAAGCGGAGGGGTCTCGAAGGAAAAGTGCAATCTGCAAATCTCTGCTCTGTGGCCGGCGTGGCAGATGGCACAAACAAGTCACACCAGCCAGCAGCAGCCGGTAGCAGTACCAGCAGAACCAGCAACCAGTTTGTGTGGTGGAAGTGGTGTGTTGTTTTTAATTATAGAGTGAAAAAATGCCACAGGAGACGCAATAACATTTATCTCAGTTTAACCACTGGCATCTGAATATCACTGCACTGACTGGTGTGATGGTGATGCTTCTGTGGGTTGGATTGGTCGCCTGTCTGTCAGGCGGTGGCCTTTTTTGTGGCCCTCCTTGCATCGGCATGCCCGCAACATCACCCTGGTTGGCGCTTGCCATTTCGCCGTCCGCCATCCATCAACCGGGGTCCGGTCCGGAGTGACTATATAGATCAAAATCTAGATTGAGATGAATTTTAGCTTGTACCAGTTGTCCGCTTGCTGT